>NC_088604.1:61140546-61465546 GCF_036013475.1 Columba livia
CAACAGAGATTAGATCAAAGGTGGCCTAATGATGTTGTGATTTTTCCTCTGTACCATAGCAGCAAGTGGATCCTCAAACCTGCCCTCTGACACCAAATCACCTCTCTCCCATCCACCCTCCCCTGGGTGACATTTGCATAGAAAGAGAAGCCATGTCTGCCAGAAGAAGAGAAAGGGTGAGCCCAGACCTTCAGGAGGATCATGGGTGCAATTAGGATTTTCTCCTTCTCTTGACACTGTTGTGCTCATGGGATGTCCCAATCAAACGTGATCTTCAACCAGGATTCATAGGCATGATACCATGGGGTCCTTAGTACTGACAAACGGCTCCTTTCAGCCGCTTTTAATGATGAAAGGAGGTCCAAACTATTTTCAGCCAATGTCTGAGGCCCAGGTTATGTCCTTTTTCTCATCACCTTTTCCCAGAGAAAAATTTCCTAGTGGTACAGAAGTCAAGCAAAACCAAAGTCTATGATTAATATTTGAAATAGTTGATTTTTCTCCTGGGGAATCCCTACCCAGAAATGTTACAGTAGCTTTAGATAAACATAGCAATAAAGCAATCATCTGATTGCCTGGTCAGCCATACCAGGAAGGACCTGCTAGGTGGTCCGCAGTGCTGTGTCATTAGCAGCCAAACAAGGGGAACCAGCCTGGTGCTTCCTCTTCTTTTAGCTGAGCGGGGAAGGCTCAGTCGGGAAAGATGTCTCAGCCAAAGGAAGTGTCAGCCTCTTTTAACACTACATAATGCAGCTCGGGTGCCTGCCAAATCGTAATACGCTGGAACAGACGGAGACGGAGTGCTGCGGGAAATGCTGTGCAAACTGCCTAAGGGTGCAGCCCCTAGACGAGAAACTTTTCTGCACTGCCAATAAATTCTTCCTTTTCCATGGCTAGGAGAGTGTTCTACTAATCTTTTCTGTTTTGTATGTTTGTTTGGTGGTGTTTGGTTGGTCGTGGTTTTTCTGGTTGTTTGTTTTTTTGGTTTTTTGTTCTCCAATTTTCAAACCGTTGGCTCTTGGCAGGCAGCCTAGCCCGATGAAGCATCACGGGGTCCCAGTGTTACAATACTGTGTTTATTCAGTGAGTAGCAGAAGGAAGATAAGTGTGTTACTGTTTATGCAAGTGTAATATTGATTGTGTTAAAATAGAAAGAAGAGTTAATGATAATACTGTAAGGAAATTCTGGAGTTATTAATAATCAATGTCAACAGCAGTATGGTTGGGATATTCAACCTCATACTTAAGATTTGAAGGCAATTTTTCTTTTCCCAGTGTCAGGGTACTACTCTGAAGGCAGCACATCCTCTGCCACTTACCCCTACTTACAAAAGCATTTGTTTCCTGAAGCAGTCAGGGCAAATCACTGCCATGGAAATGAGAGGAGATGAGATGAGATGGACCTCGGGTATGCTCGAGTGGGTAATTGCTTTGTCCTGACACAGGTGTTCTAATGCCCACAGTACTGTTGTTGTTTGGTGCTCACATACACTTTTCAGGTATTTGTATAGTCTAAAACAGTATCCTGTAAAAATATTATATTACACCCTACTAAAGCATAAGCACAAATATCAGCCCTCAGACTTTACTGGTGAAGATGTTTATACCATGCTGCAGCCTAGTGCCCAATCCAGGTGCCATGCCTTGAGGCAGTTTGCACAATACTTTGCACCATGCCCAGACACTTTAATCACTAGGAAGAATTGGGATTTCTTAATAAATGCCATTTGTCAGAAGGCTGTTATTTTATCCCTGTTGTCCCTCGCACAGATAAGCAAACAGAGTTCATTGCATTTTTTGGCATAGAATACATGGTGACTGTGTTCCATTTCAGAGCAGTAACTTCTTCCTGATGGATACACAGCCAATGGTACAGCCATAATGATATATTATGCAATAGTATCATTACAAATGACTGAGACAGGGACTTCTTTCTGAAACAAAACTCTTCTGGCAGTCATAGGCACCAATTAGGAAAAAGAGCCTGGTTCCTAGTGAGCACTATGACATTAGAGTGCATAAAACAAGAGGCAAAACCAACACTCCTTTCTTACATAGCATAAGGGTCAGATAACCCCTTACATAAGATGAGGCAGTATTGTACTGGTGTTCAACAACAGCTGGAAGAAATGCCCTCCCTTCCCTACAAAGCTTTGCTAATAGTGGATCTGGTCTCCTAAAGTGAATTAAAAGGTCTGACATACCATGGAAGCAATCTGTATGCATGCAGCCTTCCTCTCAAAACAGGCAGATTTTTTAAAAAGTGTGTTGTAAAGCATTTAAGTCTTAACTTTGATGCACCCAGGAACACCTAGTACTGGGCAGAGCTAAGCTCAACACATTGCTTGTTCCTGCGTGCTGATGGGACTAGGGCTTCCCTCCGACCAGACACAGCCCGTCATGCTTCAGCTTCACCCATCTTCTCCAACAACTTATCCTCTCGAGGCACTTCAGTTCAGATTTATCTGTCCACAATGGAGATCCATTTGCCTTTCAAATTCCTCCTACTGACTCCAAACACCAGGGTTTAAATTCGCCTCTCCTCCATAACCATGCAGCAGATACAGCATTGCTCTGAACCAATAGAACCAGCCTTGCCATCAGACATGAATGACCCCAGCATACAAACCTTTCCCCAGCACCTGGTCACAACTGACCAGACAGGCAGGGCTGGATATGCAGGGCTGAACCTGCTGCTTTGGTTTACCTGAGCTCAGGGGCAACACCTTAGCAACACTACCTTCCCCCCTTTTCCTTCCCTCTTCCCACAGCAGTTTTTCCATCCCTGGAACTACATCCAGTTCCCCAAGTGTGAAAGAAGAAGGAGCTGATATGCTGTTCACCCTGCAGGCTCCAATACATGTGTATTTTGGGGCACCCCTGAAGGCAAAATGACATCTGCGTGCTCAATGCTATAGAACAAGAGCACAATGCTTTAAAGCCTCTCAGAAAATCTACAGGACAGTTAATATGATTTAAGCCTATATTTAAATTTTATGAGACTCATTTTCAAGGCTAATAACCCAGTTTACTGTGCACAATATCAAATGCAAATTTTATTACTGACTTGGTAAAAACCAAGACAATATTCATTAGCATATCTCAGCGCATCACCCTTTTTAGCCAAAAGGTGCACCAGGAGTAACAGTGGGAGTTTTTATATGTGCTGTAAATTACAGTTACTATCTCATTAGATAAACACATTTAAAATCAGGTTATCATTCACTTATATATCAGAAAGTTGTTTGTTCAATTGCAGCTAGTCTCGTATTACAACATATGGTGCATGAAATTCTTAGACTAATAAAATTTCAAGGTACAGGAAGCTGGTGTCTTGGAAAAAACTGTTTCTGCTCAACGAATGGCTCGATATAATCTGTAATTGCTTTGAAACAATTATGCAGCAGGCTGTTTTGTACTTAATAGTATTTACATCCTTGGGTTTATTAGCAACAAAATCTAAGTGGAACTTGTGAAAGAAATTAATTTTTCCACTAAAAGATGTAAACTTTTAAATTAAAGATCCAGCAGATTGTGGAAATCTAAAATATATGTAATAATCTCTAACTTAACTTATTTATCTTCTAAATGTTTCATTATTCTTTTAGATGCCCATGGTAGATTATTTCGTGCACACCCACATGATTCTTCACCTGAGTTCCCGTGGACCTTCACCACTCTGATCAAGTTTAGTTTTTTTCTCAATTCAGGTACTCTGTCTTTGCCATCTCCTGGAAATGCTACGTACATTAACGTACACACATATTATTGGAAGTCAAATTGAAAATTTCTGCACTCATGAAGCTTTGCCTACCAAGTTGAAGTGTGGTGACTGGAATGTGGGAGTTCAGTCAGCATTTTGTACCTCTTTATATGCTGGCTAGGTAAACAGTGACACAAAGAGAGGAACACTGTATACCAAACAACTGTTTTGCAGATACAGGGCAGCTTTGTATCAGACTCTCCTGCGGTATGAACTGCTGGAGTCCAGCAGCTTCAGGAAAAGTCAGCCAGTTTGCACCAGCATTGAGCTGTCTCTGACTTTAAAGGAAAGGGGAAAGTTCAGTATTTTGTACCAACATCCTTTCTCCTGCCGCTACCAGCGCACAACAGCAGCAACAACACTGGAGCCCAAGTTGTCAGGAAGGCCCTTGGTATAACTGTTGTTCTCATCCTGCTCAGTACTGTGAACTTCAGGAGGACTCCACCTGCACAGCATTACCACCTTTCACTTTTTCTTCTAACACATTCGTAAATATTGTAACTAAAATCTCGGCCTTTAAATTCAGCTTTACTTATCTGTCTCTTGTGCTATAACTTCACTAATTTTCCCATTGTTTTAACCTGCAGTGAATTAATTGCCAAAGCAATTTGGAGTGGAGTCTGGGGCTGCTACAGTATTTTGTAATGAAGGGAAATCCAAACATAGATGCTAGCTCTGCCCTTGTGATTTCAAGCAAATTTGGATTTTTCTGAGGCTACCTTTGAGCTACTTCCAACCTGCAAGCTTTCTTACACGCTTGTAGAGCAGTGACACCGTCTGCTTTGTATTCATACAGCACGTAGCAAAATGAACAATGTCTATGACAAACTCTCCTAGGTCCTGCTGCAAAGTAAATAATGTTAATAATATCGGATGTATTTAGTCTCTGGTACAAATTATTTGTTGAATGGGATTAATACATTTGCCATTTAATAGCATCTAAAAATGAGTATCAATAGAGTGGAAGCAGGTCCCTGCCACACAGAGTATATGAACATGGTTTTGTTAATAAGTCGCCATCTAAACAGGCTGCTTTTTCCAGATTAATTTTGCCTAAATTTTATTCAGTAAATATCACCTTATCAAGCTATGTCTGCATATACTAATAGTGGGACAAGTGAGGTTTAGGGAATGCATCCATTAAAAAAAGATACCTTTGGCCATGAGAAATACGGTCAAGCAAATATTATCAGGCTGGATGCAGCTATAGCGAGGTGGTGGAAAGATTCACAGCATTGTGAACTGGTTGTAGCACACTGGGCTGCGTTAATGGAGGCTAAAAATTCCTGGTTATTTGTGCTAATAATGGAATTAGCCAGATATTTGGAGACTTCATATATAGTTTCTCTGACAATATCTGGCAATACTATAAATATTCATTCCACTCTTCCAGCCTTTTTGACTTGGTATTTTGCAAACATATCCCAGAGTGGAAAAAAACCCAACCAAACAAACAAAAAAAGTGGACACTTTCCAGTACCCATTTTTGGTATCCTTGGTCAATTCAGGCCAGCAGCAAACCTCTTCAGAGAGACTGAGGATGGCACATTGACTCAGGCGGGCTGTTAACAGCTCACAAGCCCGCACACCCCTTTACTTGCCTGCAGGTCACCCCACCAGTTCAGCAGATGCCTTGTCCTTCTCCTGTGTGCAGCAGCCCAGCAGTGGTCACAAACCCTGGGGACCAGCCCTTGGGACCTGCCAGATACTCCACACTTCCCCGCAGATCAGCTGGGAAGAGGAAAGGAGCTATTTTCAAATCATGAGCTGTGGTTTTACCTACACAGGGCAGAGGTGGAGGTTATCACCCACTGCACTTCCACATTGCTGTGCTCCCCACAGGCTGGCCTGTTTCCACTATTGTGGGGAGGAAACAAGCACCCTCCCCACCACACCTTTTTTTTTGTTGTTGTTGTCTTTCCTTGTTTATTTTAATAACAGCTACTTAAATAAAGTCATAACAGGCAGAGCTGAGCCCGGCTAAGCTGTTACCTGCAGCAAATTCCCACCTTTCTTCCCAAACCTGCAAAAATTTAACACAAAACCAAGCAGTGCCATCTATTGACTACATGGTCTCATGGCCTTGTTCACAGCAGTAGCACTATGCAATGTCCACTGGCAGGGTGCCCTTGCCCCTCTGCAGGCCAGAGCTCTGGTCCATGGAGGTGGGAGCAAGGAGCGGGATGCAGGGGCAAAGCTCCTCCGCCTTCCCCCTCCACACTCCTCAGTCCCTTTCCTCTCACATTTCTTCCCTGCCATCCATCACCACCCTGCCCCTCTGTCGCTCTACCATCATGGCTGTCACCCGGTTGTGACTAAGGTGGAGAAAAATGAGCCATTTAAGCATGGCAGACCGTGGGACGTTCAAGAACATGAGACAAATTAACGAAGTGCGAGAAATTAGCGTGCATAAATCCAAGGGCATTAAATCATTGTGCGGCTGCTCTTACTCAGAAGCGAAGCAATCTGAGTGCTGCAGTTTAACCTTTCTCAGCTGGGTCCACTTTCCTACGGGATGCTGGCATCACCTTCAGCCTCTATGTCTACATCCCACTTTGTGGTTAACTCACCTCACTGTGCCTTAGTGGCTTCTTTCAGAAAAACACCACCTTGCCCTTTTCCTCCTCATCCCAGCTTACAGGTGATGTTAGCGGTAACTGTGGGAATTTACCTCAGCTGAAACTCTGTCTTCACATGATTTTTGTCACTTTTCCCCAGTTAGTTGTCTCATCTATAATACTAGCACTAAAGCATTTTCTCTGTGCTGCAGAAGAGGGAAGGCAACACTAAGTCCAGACACATTACATAATCCAGAGACATCAAAAGACAGATTGAAAATATAATGAAGTTTGTTGGCTTGCAAGTAAGTTATCCTTCTTGTCTGTAATTAAAATTCTACTGGAACTCTGTGAACATAATTACATTATACCCCAAACATAATGCCAGATAAAACCTGATGCAGGTAAAAGGACATTCCTGATGTAATGTTGTATCTGAAAGCTCGATTTCTACATCAATAAAAATGATCTTTGGCCTATTTCCTTTTTACCCAACGCATACAAGTTGGGTATATTTGAGCCTTTGAGTGATACCACCAGAATCAGATACTTGTCATAGTCAGCCTCAGATCACCAGGATATTAAAATTATTGATTTGTTTTTCAGAACAACATGCAGATATGAAAGATGAACAGATCCAGATTTGATCAAGAGGCACACATAAATCATCAAACAGAGTAAGATTGTTAGATACTATGACCCACTATTCCCTCTTATACAACAACAACAAAAGTCTGGAGAAACATTTAGAGAAGTAACCTACTCA
Source organism: Columba livia (assembly GCF_036013475.1). Lineage (NCBI taxonomy): Eukaryota > Metazoa > Chordata > Aves > Columbiformes > Columbidae > Columba > Columba livia. Next base: position 61,147,634 of record NC_088604.1, read on the forward strand.
CTATTTTGCAGTTGCAGTGATTTAGAGTTTAGTTTATGTTTTGAGTTAGAAACTCATGATTATTTCTTTTTTCTTTTTTCATTGTAAGCTCAGATATTGCTCTTATTCGTATTTCTATTTTGGCAGGCTAGTACAAAAGTTCTGAGATAATGAAATCCACATGAAATCTCATGGCTCCCACACCATTCTGGAAGAACTTAACTCTTTGATTAATGCTAAGTCTGCCATCTTTATTTCCTTTACAGAAAGAGGTGTTACCAATGCAGTTTCATTACAGCTTTCTTCTTATTTGCTATTTGTTTATTCTTAAACAAAACATTTATAGTCTTTGGGATCTGGAAAGCCCCATACTTTTTGATCTTCCTTCCTAGGCTTTCTTTTAGACCTTTGTTATTCTCAGGGTGGCAGTGTGGGTAATGGTATAACAATCTAGTAATCCTTACTAAAAATTAACTGACCTAAGAAAATGCACTGACTTATGTTCAATCTCTTTTGGAAATAGCCACCTTCTTCACTGTCTTAGAAATAGAAGGAGCTGCTGATTACAGTCTAGTCCACATTCATGGTCCTTGAAAAAGCACAACATACTTTTGGTATGACCATGTGCCAGGCTAGTAGCTCAGGCACTGGACTGACAGATGATATTTTAGGTTAACACTGACATTGTTTTATGATAATACCTAGAATTATATTGCTTATAATTCAAATAGGAAATACTTCATCTGGCTTGAGGCACTAAAATTCTCTCAGATCTGATCTAACCTGTTCCACCTGTATATGTTTCTGTTATTCAAGACCATGGAAAGAATAATTTCTTCACAACCACTATCATGGAAGTTAACTCTCCTGACTTCCCAAGTTTTGCTAACAAAGGAAAAATGAGTGGTTTCATGCACATTTGAGAAAAGCAAGAGAAACTGTGATGTCGTCACAACTGGCAGTTGCTCAAAATGCAAGAATGAAAAATACAAAGTCATGCGAACTGAAAATGCAGGTGTACCATGTCTTGGTAGAAATGGGATTTGTGTGTATATTAAGGTTTATTACAGGAAGAATACTAAAATGAGTGATCTGCCGTTTTTCTAATGCTGCACATCATCTTGTGACCTGTGACTTGTGACTGTTGTGGCAGTGATTTCCAAAGTTTCATTTAATTTCTAGGTGTCTTTCAAGGTAGTTTAAAGAAAAGTAATCTCACGTGATGACTTCAGATAATTTCCATGACTGAATCACTACAGCTTTGGAAACAAAAGCCACTTTGAGAGCTTTTAACCTTAACAAAGTCTGTGTGGCCTTGTGTTTGGAGTTGGGTGTGTTTTTTAAACTGAGGATACCTGTTGCACGTCATAGGTAACATTTTTTTCACTCCAAAAACTGTCTCTACATTTTGCAAAAAAACTGCAATTAAATTAATGTTGATAGCTATTTGTCTTGAAATCATGCTTAAGTTTAATCACTTTGCAGTCCACTTCTGTTTAGACTCAAAAGATTATTTTTCCTTGAAGGTTCAGGCATGGTGGCTTACCATTTCTCTCCTCTAGGTATTCTAGTCCTATTGCAAAAGTTTCACAAAAATTACCAAGAAGCTGAGGCACCCCAGGAGCTGGACAGTATTCTTGTCTTTATGTTACAATTTTGCAACAGGATATATTAATATCACAGCTTCATTTTTGTTGCTGTCCTTAAAAATATCTGTAAGGTCGTGCTGTTTGGGATTACCTAATTAGTACTGTTACGTACTTCCATTACTGTGAACAAGTACCAACCATCCTCTCAGTTCCTTCTTTAACAAATTAAGCTGTACCATATTGCCAACACAAGTATTTGTTTGCACCAACACACGGATGGCAGTGAGAGGAAGGACTCCCATCCATGCCACGACCTGGGTGACACTAAGTATTTGTACTGAACACCGAATATCACCAAGTTCTTTCAACTCCATTCTGTATCAGAAGTTAGATAAGTGTAATTGCTCCCAGGCTTCGCTACTTCACACTTGCCATTGTGGGAATGTTGAGTTGCTAACCAATAGTGAGAAGTGCCCCTTGCCAGGTGGCCAGATATTCCTCCTGTGAGATGCTGGACACAGGGTTGCAGCAACCGAGAAAGACACAGAGGCATAACCTTGACTCGGATGAAGACTAATTTGGGCATTTACTAAGTACCAGGTTGTCTGGGTGCACAGGAGGCAGTGTGGTCAAGATCTCTCAAGGATAAAGTGACTAACCTGCCATGGGCCCTTTTCCCCATCAGTAGAATCTGCAGTGCCTCGCGAACAGGGTCTTCTTCACCCAAATGAAAGGGACAAAATGGAAATTACTACTCAGATGGCTTACTCATCCTTTTCCTAGGCCTTCTGCCTGTCCTAGGAGGGGCTGTGTTTCTGTATGTGCTGCCGTATTTTAAAATGTGGAGATTAAAAGGGCTCTCCCACTCCTTCAAAGCCAGACAGGCTCACTGCTAGGAAGCATTTACTTTACTTTTGTCATCTTATGGAAAAAGACATTTTTTAAAAGTAAAAAAAACCCCTAAGTTTCAAGGGGTTCCCATTTATACCTGCCAAGTTGTCATTCTCAAACCACCAGCTATGTCGGATCTTTATTTTGGCACATTCTGTGATAAACTCACTGTGTGACACGATGTCCTGTTTCATGTGACACCACATCCTGACCCAGCCTCCCGTGCTGGGTTGAGAAGAAGTGCTTTAGCTTCATTTGGGCTCCAAGGTTTGAAGTAGGACAGCTCTTGTTGACTGTTTCCAGTGTAGCAAAAGGCTTTTTTGATGTTTAAAGTCCATGTCCATACACAGTTCCCAACAGTATCTGGCTGGCTGGCTCTACCTGTCCTTCCATCCAGCTGTCTACCCATCCATTCAGCTGTTGTCCTCAAAATTTTTCTCCCTGAACTAGTCAGGGAGAGGGCAGGGGAAGTTTAGTGATTAAGGGACAAGACAGATATCCCAGAGCCAGAAGAAGAGGTGCACACTGCACTGTCTGCTCAGGGCCCCTCTTAGCCGAATGGCAGAGGTGAGGGTGTGCCCTCGGTGAGGGGGCTGGGTGCTGGTAGGGAGAGGGCCTTAATGAGAGGTTATGGGAAATTAGAGCTAGTGCTCAAACAATTGCTTCCACACAAATGGTTCTGCTTTCTGTAGTTCCTAGGGGATGATCACACTCCGCGGAAGACCCCTGTGTTGTAGGAGGGATTGTTATCTGCCCCAACAAACTTTCTTCCCTTCCCACAACCTCACAGGCTTGCCAGTTTAAGGAGCCCTGCCAGGGAGTCCCCATGCTGGTTTTGCTTCCCAGAACCCCCGGGCCAAGGGGTTTTCCACAGGAAAGGCAATGAGGTCAGAATTATTTTTGGTAAAATTAATCTTTACTAACTTTGGCTACAATATATACTGATGGGATTTCTGGTCATCCAAAAAAAAAAAAAAAAACAACAACAAAACACCACAAAAAAAACCCAACAAAACTTTTAATAGGTGACAGAATCCATCTTCCCCTGTCCTCTATTCTCTTCTTAAAACAAAAACAAAAAAACTGCAGTAGCAGCTCTAATCAAGGGTATAAAAGATTGAGGAAAAAAAAAAAGGAAGAAGGTAAAGAAAAAGCTCTATTTGACTCTCTGAGACAGTGAACGAACAGCAAGAGAGTGACTTGAAGCTTTATATTATTTTACTTTGGCACTCCAAACAGCAATCAGACATGTCTTTTCCTTTTAATTTTACAAGCTGCTTTTAAAAAGAGAGGTAAAATTCCCAATATTTATCTTGGTATCATATTTCCAAGGCAGAAGTCCTCCCGCTTAGGATCGGGACTCTCAGCACGTTTGAAATGGTGCAAATTCTGCACGTGAACACAGGGTCAGCCATTAACACCTCTGCCAGCTCCGCAACAGAATTCAGATGACAGTTGCAAGCAGGGAGGAGACCGATGGCCGGCTAGTGGCACACGAAAGAAAAGCGATGTGCCCTTTGTGGCTGGTGGAGGATGGCGAGAAGTAGGGAGTGCAGCTGCACCCAGCACCCGGCTGCAGGGCAGGGAGGGCAGTGGATGGACCCAGGGATGGACAGACGCCTGCAGAAAAATACAACCCACCAAAAATGCGGAAGGTGTCTAATTAAGACCCTCCTCCCCCAAAAGCTGTCGCGAGGTAAGCAAAACTGTTTAAAACATGTTCATCATTAAAGTGTCCCCCGACAGCAGGATGCGGCAGCAGACAGGGCGACAGAAGGGAGAAGAAGAGAGGCATATGGCCCCCAGCCCCGTCCCCTGCTGACAAGCTGCCTCGCTGCAAGCCCCCTTTTCACTGTCATCCGTGCGCGCAGCAGATTGCAATGGCCCAACTTTCCCATCTGTATCCCAGGACCGTGCCCCCGACAATGTGGCAGCCATGCAGTTTTCATCAGGGCCGAGAGCAGGAGATTGGGGGGGGGGGTTGCGGGAAGGGGGGCGGAGGAGGAGGGGGAGATATTAACAACCAATAATCACAATGCTATCCATAATGCATTGTCTCCATGAGATTACATGGTATATTTCCAGTGGGGATTAGCCCATCCATCACAGACCTTTATTGGCCCTTTTTTTGTTGTATAAAGCCCAAACACTGTCATAAAATTCTAAACCGCTTAATTGCTGCGCTGTAAAAATTTGCATATCAGAGATATGTCATTCCTTCGTTAAATGGCATTAGGCATTTGTTACAAGGTCCTAACAATTGCACAAGAGCACCTCAGAGAAAAGGTCACCCCTTGGAGTAATACAAAGTTCTCTGCTGAATTCTAATCTGCAGCAATTGTGGGTTTAAATGTATCACAACTTAATGGATTTTGATTTGGGGTGATTGGAACTCCCTAGGCACACAGACCTCTTCTTCTGCCTGATCAGACAAGGTAAGCAATATGATTGTGGTAGCTCAGTCTCTGTTTCTGCAAGCTTGGCTCCTGAAAGATTTCTTCATATACCAAACTGTGAAGCTTGGTGCAAATTTTCTGTGATTGGCATCATTTGTGATGACATCCTAATTTCTTAGATTAATTGCGAGTTCTGTAGAAACTACTACAGCCACTGCACTGCCACTTCAAGTATTCATCATTAAGAGAAACCTGAAACTAGATGTTTATGCATATGTACTAACAAAAAGGATCATTATAATAATGAGTAGCTTTTATATTGTACTTTTAACCCATGGCTCTGAAAGATGTGCTTTACAAAAGCAAGAAAATATCATTGTCCTGATTTTACATGTTCATAAACTGACTCTGGAGATCTGGTTTTAAGCCAGAGTCACCCTGGAGACCCTGATGACAAGCAGTGTTCCCAGTAGTCCTAGCAGTTCCTCTCTGCTTCCTTCCACCTGCTTGTCAAGGACTGAAAGTACCAGCAAGTCTTTAATGTGTGGTCATGTCCTTGCTCTGTACCTTCTCCATTAACTGCAGAATATGTTTCCCAGGCACGGTTTCAATCCATATGGTATTTTTTCAGTTTTGTCCATATTTTAAGAGTATGTTTAATCTAGACCACTTCACCATGATGTAGCACAATGTCACAAAAAGTTGCACCAGGGGAGAGGTGCAGGTCAAATATTTTATTCACAAAACAGAACATAGAAGATAGATCTTTTTCCTCTGCAATGGCAGGGAGCACAGTTTCTCATCTTGTTGGGAACATGTAAACTAAGGAGGTGACTGGGGCAGCCTGAAGTGATTTTAAAACTCCTATATGGATTTGGGGGTCAAAGCCTCTGTTGCAGGACCTGGGGAGAGCCCTTGTGTAATAGATCTCTTTGCAATCACTGACATAAAAAATAGGAGAAAATAAGGAGAAATTTTGAGCTGTATGTACATGGCACCTTGACTTGAGCTGGCAGGTGCTGAGGCAGCCCAAGTTATTTTGAAAACCATTCACGTCACAGGAGGTGCCCATCATAGTGAGGATCCAAAGCAATCTCAATCTCCTTTAATTATTCAGCTTATTCTAGATGCCTCTTCAACTCTCTCCTCACCCACAATCATTCATGCCTCTACATGGGACACAAACTTGTCTGCCTCTAGACATATGAGGCATCCTCATTGCCTGTCCTACAAATCTGGTCAGATTCAGCCTATGCATAAGCTATTGGATGTACCTGAGATACATCCTCTTCCACTGGACTTCCGTGTTTGCTTTCTGTAGTGACTGAAAAGTTCCTACAAGAAGGAGTGACGCACCTCCAAGAAGTGTCACGGTGGTGTTAGCATTGACGTGTCTAACATCTGAGAGGGACAAAGGTGAGCAGGCTCCTGCAGGTGTTCTCCAAATACACTGGTAAGGTAAAATGTGCTTTCAAGCTTTTGAAGACTTGCCAGTCCCTTCCGAGAATTCAAACACAGTTTTTCCAAGTGAGACAGAGGTAGGTGGGAGGTGAGGAGATGGCCAACAAGGTCTTCCAGCTCCTCCCCATGTGCAGGAGGTCAGTGCAGGAACACACTGACGCCACATCAGCTTTTCAAGCCTTCCTCAGTGCATGCAGCTAGACCTGTCCTCTCACCCAAATAAATGTCTTATGAATATTATTGCCCCAGGTGCAAGTGGATGAACAACGGTGTGTCACACAACCTGAACCTGCTGCAGAAACTCACATGCCTTCCTTGGCAGAAAGCAAGAGGCAAAGCAAATGTAATGCTGTCACTGGAATCAAAGCAATCGTTTTCCTACAAGGCGTCTTGTTTATCTTTTTAACTCAGCGTGGTGATTCCAGGAATGTGGTAGCACACTGTGTCACCTCAGGAAAATTTCTTTTAATGCTGCTGTTCCAGCAAGTCATTTATCTTTTCTGGTACCTATTTTACATGTTTGTTTCTCAGACATTTTTTTTTCTACTAATAATTATGTTTTTCAGGTGTGTACCTCTTACCAGTGCTTCAAGGACTCATATTTAAAATAAGCCCTACATTGTATTTAATCATCATACAATGGTCGTTTAATTGTTATTATTATTGCATTTTAATCTTTCCTAAAAGAGATTTCAGCCCCTGCCCTCATGCTGATGAAGCCCTTTCCCTCTGTGGCACCAATGTAACTTCTAGTGTAGATGCAGATCTACAAAATGATACACACAGGACGAAAACCCTCCAAGAAAGTTAACCCAGATTATTTCAAATATGCAGTTCACTGAGGTTACCTGGAATCACATAAGCGAGTTTATTCTGCATCTACAAGCCTGTGCCTCTTTCCCACCACTGCTTCTGCTTTACAGGAGGAGGAGCAAAGTCTGATCCATCCAAGGTTTTCCAGCATTCCAGTGACAGAGCTGGAAACGGGTCTAGGGTCCTGCACATCAGCACCATACATAACCCCAAGGGCTACTTCCTTTCTTCCTCCTCCACCTTCCAAAAGCTTCCAGCCCTCAGGACCAGGTTAACAAAATCCTAGGGACAGTCTGCAGAGTTTAACTAATCCTGGAATAGGGTCATCAAAGGACACAATTGTATGTCGCTTTGCCAGCTGCCCTCCCTGAAGAGCTCATCACCCACTGACATTTGTATCTACCTTGGAAACGCGTTTGTTACTACAGCCCATCTCCCAGTCAACCTTCTGCTTCTCTCTCTCTTCCATATTCTGCCCGTAGCACACCTGGAGGACTGTTCCTGCTGCCTTCACTGAGGTTTGAGATAGGGCTAAGTAAGCTCTAAATGCAATTTATTCTTAGTGGGCATTATTAATGTTTCTATTAGGACTGAAGAAATTATGTAATAATTTATCCTTTTCTCCTGCCTGATTCATTATTCAAAATTACCCAGACAATAATTTATGTGAACTATTCTGCAATTAATTTGCAGTGAGTTTCTTGCAAATACCCACTTAACAATATCTGAACTCTCTTGATTGCTTCTGAAGGTCTCCTATATGCCTGGGAATGGGATTAGACCTGATATCAGCAAATTTTAGGGAATGTGTGCATAAGAATGTGGGCTATTTCCTTTAATTTAGTAAACAATCTCATGTGAGATCTTTTACTCTGTTTTCCAAATGTGTGTGGGGGTTCTGTTGTTTAGCATAAATCTGTTTCTAACTGAATTAAGTTAAATCAGTACAATCTGGGTTCACATCAAAATAATTTCCATGTATTTTTTTGCACTGTTTTAACCAAATCAGTGAAAAGTCAAAGCTTTAGTTAAGTTCAGTCAAGCACGTAAGTAAAGCCCTCTGAACCAGGTTTCCAATGTGATAGTTCCATTCTGCAACACCAGCTCCTGTTTCCCATGCCTTTCGTCCATTTTTTAACATGTGATGTTTTGCATCTGTTTCAAAGTCTTTTGAACTCAATGAAAAAAATCCCTCAACATTCCTGACATCTGTATCTATTCAACTTACAGTTAAGTGTCTTATTTCATTTGGAATGCTAGAAATATAGCTGATACAAATTGCCTCTGCAGTACTAACTGGAGGCACAGTCTGATTTGCACCACAAATAGCACCAGAGCAGCATGGCTGATGGGAATGGCTGGAGAACCACAGAACCACTTGATGATGCAGGATGTTCCTTCAGAGGATTTGTATTAATTTGTGACCAGATCTGTACTTACTACATTTGTCATTAGTTTCTAGTAAATGTGCCTTAATAAACTCTTTTTAAAGAAATAAAGTAACTGTCTTATTGAATTCATTTTTAATAAATATGTGGCAATGAAAATTGACCCTTTCTTAACTTTCTGGGACTATAAACATTAACATGCTCAATAAATACATTTGCATTTAGACACAAGACACACTAAAGTCCTTTGAGGATGCCGTTTATCCCTTTCGCACTAACATATTCCAGTTATTATTAGTCTTGTAATTAAAAACCTTTTAACAGCACTAATTGCAAGCTTTGCCTTTATGACTTGGGCTTCCTTAAAGCCGCTTGTTCAATGTGCAACTATTGGAAATGCTGGAGAGTGGGTGAGTCAAACAACCCCAGCAAGACTTCTCATCAGATGAGTCAGTAAGAGTCATTAAGTTAAGAGACAGGGAAAATATAAAACCATGGTATACAGATAGACCATAGAAGATTAAGCAGGTTACATGCAATGGAAGAAAGCCTGTCTTGTGCTCCTACCTCTACACCAGCAATCCTCAGTAAAGCTCATTAACACTTTGTGCTGCAAAACCCATCTACTCTGCTCCCTCCCCCTGGTCATTCAGTGAAAAGGTCTTGCCACAGCAATCTAGGGCACCTTCACCAATAATTAACTGGAACTGAGTTCATTAGGTAAAACAACGGGTAAGCAGGCAGGGGAATGTCACACCAGCCTCTGATATGGAAAGGAAAGTGAAGCCAATCCATAATCCATCGAAGCACGGGGTAGGGTGAAGGCTCACATGTTACAGCAGTCACCAAGGTGTAGAAATATAATAATAAAGTTCCACAACTGTCCTATTAACATACCAGATTTGATTTGGCTCCATTATATTTCATCAAATAGTTTACAAAGCACCCAGCATAAAACATCATCATAATTGTAATCATATATTTGGCGATTTAACGTGTACACCATAATGTACCATTAGTTACACAAATAACTAATAATTTGCTAATGACAATATTATGTTAAGTCAGTTTAGGGGCAATTAAAGTGAGTGATATTTACATATGCCTAATGAATCACAGTCGATGGCAGATTAAGAGATTCTAATGAATATTCATCCAGACATTCGCAACCAGCTTCACAGTTTATAAACTGAATTATGGTTGATTTGCCCTTTTAAAAATGAATATGTGAGTATCTTCTGCATGGGAAGAATGAACAATTGGGGCTGATTGTAAAATTTTTTTTTAAGCAATGTACTGGTCAGAACACAAAACATTTTTATGCACTCTCATACCCTTGGTTTCTCAGCTCTTTTTATATCACATATCAACATTGATGAACTATCTCCATTTTCATTCCTACCCACGACATGAAATATAGAAATTGTTTTGTGTTGACTTAAATGCAATAGAAGTTTTATGCAGCCTCACTAAGGACATAATTACACAGGTAGCCTGTTTGCCCTAAGCAGAGCAGACAAACTCTCTCCGTTATATGCTAACAACATTCTGCTTTTAAAGGTAGCCTTTATGCATGCTCACTTGAGTGGCTGACCAAAGTATCATTCATTTAAAAGGAAGCTGCATAAGGTTCTCATAGAATGAAATTAGCGTTACTTTGACACATCCAATGCCAGAAGTTTGTACTACTATTAATATCAGTAATATTTGTAGCAGTAATAGTAATAGTTAAAGCGGGAGATATAGCTTTATGGTTTGGCTATCAGATTTCAAAGTGTGCTCAGACAAATGTGAAGTGTTTAAAGTTAATAGATAGGCATTTCCTTGGAGATCCCTGTGAACTGTTGATGTGATTCTCAAGTAGTCCTTCATGAGGTTGGTCCCTGTGTCCTTGCTTCAGCACCATTGCCCCTGGATTCTGGGACAGTTTTGCATGATTTAAAATGTAAAAAGTTAAAAAGTGTTTTTCCTTGCTCTCTTTCAGAAGTCTGGAACCAAAACTACTAAGAAGCAGTTCTGTGGAGGGAGAGCTTGCTTGGCTTCATTGAGAACAAACACAGGAACTCTGCAAGCCTCCTCCAGCAAGAGACAACCTCCAGGAGGCATAGACACACTCCATTTTACTTTGCTCTGTTTGGGGATTTTAGATTTATCAGTCCAAGACCCTGAAGTGTTCTGGGAATTCAGAGTAAAGAGGTTTGTACCCATTCCTTATGTAGACACCTGGGAGCTGGAACTCAACATACTGGTAGATTTGCAGTGTGGTGCAATATTTCATGGAGATCTAGTTTCAATTCTGAAAGCAGGAGAGACATATTTAGTTTTGCCCAAGTTGTCCTGTGTTCAGGTAAAGACCAGCTACAGGTAGGAAAAATGCTAATGGGGTTTGGTCACAGGACTCTGTAACTGCAACAGACCGTTAAAAAGCATGCAGCTGTAATAAATTACTTTGCCTTTCTGTTTGCTCTGACCTAATCAGGTTTTCCATAACATTACAAAAAGTTTGCTGGCTATTTTGCTTCTTTTCAGCCACATTTCTTATTGAAAAAATGGCTTTCATTTTTCAATGAAAACTGAAAACGGAGCAACAAATACTAAATGAATTTAAAAAAAATAAATAAATCAGTAAAAATTATTTCCTTCCAGGTAAAATACTTCCGTTTCTGAAACTTTTGAAACATTACTAAAATATTTCAATTTTTGGCATTTTTAGGAAAAGAGACACATTAAAATAACGTTTTTTGTTTAAAATCATAATTCCTGTTTTAGTTTCATTTTTCATGACAATGACTTTTCAACAACAGGAACAAAATTCAGTTAAGTTCTTTAGTGCTTTTAAATAACAGAGGTGCCACAGTTTCTTCAGTTGCCTTCTCATTTACATTTCCTTAACGCAATGTGTTGTGAGAGGATGATCAGGTAATACAGCACGAGAGGGATACTGCAGGGCCTTTACTGACTTTCAGAAGTACTTAAATTTGTTATCCTTAAGTGCCTTTGGCTTTTTCCAGAGCTTTTCTTCTTCCCTAAAACAGATCTGTTTCTGAGGTGCTAAAATGACAACTTCAGCTAGGCTACTTTCAAAATCTCTGTAACTTCACCATAAGAAGCTATTTACAGATTTTGCCCAAAGGTCATTGACCTTCTATATGCTAAACCTTGCACTGCCTACAGCCAGCAAGAGTACAGGTTGTTTTATCCTTTCCTCCATATTTCTCTCTCCTGAAAGTAATTAAGCTGATAGTATCTTCCAAACTCCCGGAGCCTAAACTGTACTGCCATCATGTTGCATTGAGATCATTGTCCTCATCTTGCTGTTTCAGCTTCTGTGCATCTGCTTGCTTTACCTCTGCAAGTCTGCTTCCACAACCCAAGTACAGATACAATCTGCACCACTCATACTGCTGGCAACTGAATAATTTCAGAAATTTCCATCCCTTACATTTAGCAGCCTTGACCACCCTTACCTACTGCAACAGTTCATAGAAGTGTCATGGATGACTTGATCTGCCGTTCAAATATTGATTTACTGTGAGCTTAAGTAGGCTTCACACTTGATTCCAAAAGCCGGAAGGCTTTTACTGTCTTTGCTGTCTATTATGGAAGTTGCCCATCTTTCTCTCTTGTCCTCACCTCCCAGAACCATGGGCCCTCTTCTTCAACTGTTACTCTCAGAAGAATGCTCAAGGAACCAGGAGCAGGATTGGTTCCCATTTTAGGATTTATTGACATTACTATGTATTTCTGGATTGAGAATAGTTCTAAAATAAATGGATCCCAGCTTTTCAAATTAAATTCTTCTGTCATCTTTCTGTTGCCACAAATAATGTAGACATGTCTCTTCTTGCCAGCCAAAACCTATGTTAATATTTGTGAGAATACTGTATCTATCTCTGCACAGAGAGTGAAATCTTACAGTTCATGACAGGCACAGACTGTAACAAGGGCTAACAGCACTTCTTAACTGCAAGAGGATCAGGATTTTACCAAGTCCATTATTGCTATTGCCTGTATTACTAGAGTGTTAGAAAGACACAGGCATTTCACAGGGTTACATTGTTCATGGACACTGGACACAGAAAAAGATTATTCCTCTCTCAGCAGATTTACTGCTAAAAACTTGTTCATTTAATTTCTCATATATTCAGCAGTTCAGAAAGCCTCAGGTTTTCTTCTTAAAATGAAAATTGTAATAATTATGGGCCAGATTTAAAAGAAGCAGAGTAGCCTGATGAATGAGCCCTACTGTACAGCTAAGAGACCAAAAAACAAGGGCTGCTTGTTTTATACAAGAACTGCTCAGAAAATAGTCAGAACGACTCAACTAGAGTAACACAGGAAAAATGAAGGAAGGCATTTGGGGCATTCCCTGTCTGATCTTATCCACCGCCCTTCTTTTAACCTCTAATTTGCAATGGAGCTGTGAAGAAGCACTTAGGTACGACAGCAACAATTGCAATTTACTGTTGCCTATGAGAAAATGGGGTCAGAGCAAAGGTTAAACCCCAAACAAGCAGTGGATAAAATAATCTGCCTGGTGCGTAATTTTTACCCAGGTTTGAAGTGAGTGAACTCTCCTTAATTACACCTCTTACCTTGAAATTATGGAGAGCTCTGTGGCTACTGGCTATGTCCCCTTCTTCATCCCCCCCTCCAGATCCCACTGCATGACTAGGACTTAATTAGTTTGCCATATAAAGAACAGGAACCTGCAACTGCGCTGGTGATACTGCTTCTGCAAACTGCTGATGCAGGGAGATGTGAGAAGCAAAAGTAGAAGCTGAAGAGAAGGGCACATTCGGCTTAATACTGCCACTGAAGATGAGCACTGCCTCAACAGGTGCCATCCTACAACCCTCCCTGTCTCCTACAGCAAATGGGAGAACTGATAGGCATTTAATGAACCTCATTCTAACCTGTGTGGAATAATCTGCCCACTAATCTTCTAACTGGTTTCTATCCATCTAGCAACAGCGGTGCTTAAATCTCTTGTTTGCACTTTACTAGCTGCAGATTGTAAATGTTTCATGAGCCGCTGAGCTTGCAGCATTATTATTTTATTAGAACGCTGAATATCTCTTGTTCATTGCTGTCTTACCAGCAAATTTTATCTAAACAAGAATTGCCTCCATACTTCTTGTGAATGACAATTTGGTACTCTGATGGATGCTGTTGTTTCAGCTTGTTTTGCACCAACAGTTTGAAAATAGCCCCTCTGCCTTGATAAGATGCAGCGGTGCACCTGTGCTGATGCCAATAAAAATACATTCACATCATGAGTATATCCAATTTGGATCCTGAAGAAGGGACAAATGTCATGTCAGCTTCTGATACTGGTGATAAGCACATGTCAAAGATTTTTCTGCCCCTGAAATGCAGAAAAGGATTTCCTAAGTTGAGTATTTCCCATAGTGTTCTCTCTTCCTTAAAATGGCACCACAGTGTTACCAAATAGACAAATTAGACTGGTTCAGCGTTTAGCCACAGCTAGACTGGTGTAACATCAAGCACTGATCTTACCAAGGGCACACGCGATTTGTGAGAACTGAGCAAAGCACCAAGAAGATAGTTGTATGCAGTTCTCACAAATCACGTGTGCCCTTGGTAAGATCTTGTGATGCCAACAAGCTGGTTGAGCAATGAAAATGGCTGGGATTTGTCCATGGAAACTGTCTCTTGCAGACCAGGGAGCTGGACACTCAAGAGGGAAAAGATAAAACCACAGAGATGTTCTGCAAGCACAGCTTCTTTGCAGTTCCACTGAGAGGTGACACCAGCCCTGCAGCTGGTGCAGGGGAGCAGAGACTAGGAGAGCCAAGTAGTGCAGAAAGGGAAAAGGGTGACAGGAGCAGCCCTCCTTCCTGATGAAATAAATAATGAGTCAACTCTACTGGTTATCCCTTCCCTGTGGATTTTGTCATGGTGAAGGACGAGGAAGGACCAATTTTGTTATCTGGATCTGAACTGCTTCAAGTTGTGCCTTTCTCCACACATAGGGTCTGCCTCAAATAGCTGCGGAAATCTCAGACCAGACCAGGTCTCCTTCTGCAGTGTGACAGAGGGGTCAGTTTACATAACTTACTATTTCATTTACTTTTGTGTCTTAGACATGAGCACTGGGAACTGCTGATTTGGAGAGCTGAGTTTTCAATATCAATGGATGTATGGGCACAGCCAGCAAGCTTTAATGTGCTCTGGCACAGCAAAGGGTGCCAGACCATTCTGCCCAATGTCCTGCTCACACAACCACTCCCACACTGTTAGAGCTCCCAGTTCTGCCCATTTCCAACAACTCACCCTCCAACACATAGAAAAAAACCCTGCTTTTGTCCTGGTGTTTGTAAACAAGGTGTTTGTAAACTAAGAACTTCCATGTTGAGATAACTGTGTTAAGGGGTATAATTTCCTCCTTCAGCTCTGGAACAAAGAACTGGGACAAATGACATGCATAAGCCTGAAAATGAAGCTCTAAAAGGATGACAAAGTCAGGTGAGTGGGGTGGGTAGTCATGTACTCAACTTGCCAGCATGGACAATACTCTCTGTACAGCAGTCGCAGTCACCCTGTCTACAACAGTTTCCTTAATCATCCACAAACTAAGCACTCCCATATCTCCTTCTTCCCTTCCCACTGCCTCCCCCCTCCACTATACTACTCTCAATCCTCCCATATAAAGCATTTTCTCCTCTCCCACTGCTTCCTTCTGTGGGACCTGCCCACTCAGGTCATATCTCCTCTGACACCTTCTGGTGCTCTGCTCCGTCACAGAAACTGTTTCCTCCTAAAAGTATACAAGACTGCAACAAACCTACTCACTGGCACTACAGGCACTCACCAAAGGCATTCCAGCAGGAGCAGTGCCTGCTTTCAGGAAAACAGTTGGATAATAGGCCATATGAGCCTCCTAACTCATAGAATCAGCATGACACAGGTGAGGTGGATGTCTACCTCCACAGCTCAGGGATAGGTCAGGCAGTGCCAAGAAAAGTTTGCTCCAAAGCAAAGCAAACCCAGTTTTCAGGATGGTCCTTGTTCCCTTTCTTTTATGAAGGTCCTTAGTCAGCTATTGAAGCAAACAAATCTAAAATTTGTTGCCTATTTCATGAAGTGGTTTCCAGTCTGGTTTTCCAGCATAAGTTAAAATATGCATGTAAGCAATTGGGAGGTTTCTGAATGGAGCAGGTCTGTGATGCACTCAGACTCGCAGTGAGCACCAGGCACACAAACAGTATGCTCTCTCTGGTGACTGAATTTGGAAATCCCTGGTGCATGGAGGCCCATTGCAGATCGGTCTTGAGGTTTTGATGTCAGATGCCATTCACTGAAGGAAGCTGCTGCTTCCTAGGCACTGTTAGGAAGCAAAGCTGCTGCTGCCATCCAGGACTAAGCACTCTGTGAAAGGACGTATTTTGTGACTCTTCCTGTGACTCATTTGACACTTCAAATTGTTCCTAAAGCCTCTGTCTTATCAAAGAACTAGCTTGATTTGCTCCCAGCTGTCACTCTTAATGTCTTTAATGTCATTATTTTAGGGGTTGGCCTTCCTATATTTACTCTTTCACAGTTTGGAGTGAATGGGGATGTGATGCTTTCCTCTGTAGAAAACAGAGCCCAAATTCATCAGAGAACCTGACATTTCCTGAAGGCTCGGCAGCTCCTGCGGCGACCCTGCCGCAGGTCACATTTAGCCGGCCAACCTGTATAAACTAACACGAATTGACCAGAGAGAGAGCGAGAGAGACAGAGAGGAGGCAAGCACCTTTATTTATGGCAACGTCCCGCGTCTCGGGTCTCTGCACCCGCATCCCCCCGCCGCACCCCCAGCCTCCTTCCCCAACCCCGCGGCCGGCCCGCTCGGCGTTCCTGCAGCGCCCCCTGCCGGCCGCGCCGCGGTGTCGCGTTTGTTGTTTTGGGGCTTTTTTTTCAGGGTATCGGAGCTGCTCGCGGCGCGATCGCATCGGTTCTGCGGGGCTGCTGCCCAGGCTCTGCATCCAGAGAGACAACTGAGGGTGTATCCAGGTTTTCATCCCTGGGTAACATCTGTATGTGACGAAAAGCGTGAATTTACAACGAAAGGCAAATCTACTTCCTTTTTTAATTTTTTTTTCTGAAGATAGAGGGAGTCAGACCGTTACAGCGCAATACCCATTCTCAACATAACTATTTATGTTCTGCTAAACACAGAAGTTACATAAAACCAGAACATCCTTTCAAATCTGCTCAGAAATAACATTCTATAAATGCTTTGTTTTGCTGCAGTGGGCTAAAACCCTTTCCACCCACTCCTGAGACAAAACTCCAGCAAAAGAAAAATCGCTAAGGGCTGTCTTCAAGGAAATGCTTCCAGCTCCTGTTGTCTTTATTAAAAGAAGTAAAGAAGTAAAGAAAGAAACAAAAAAAAATAAGAAAAAAAAGAAAAAAAGAAAAGAAAATAAAAGAAAAAAGGCCCCTTCCAACTCTTGGGAGAATCTTCAGCTATTAAAATCACATACCCATTTAGCTCCCAAAAGAAGTCTTTCATAATTGGCTGCAAAGCCCACAGCTGAACAAACCTGTTATTGCTTCTCCCCAGTTAGACTGCATGTGATCGCTGTAAAACTGACTCCTAAGTGTGACTTTGTGGCTGAGGTTACAAAAGAGTTTGGTGAGTGCAATAACTAACTCTGCATCCTGCTGGCTGCTGGAATCCCCATCTCTCTCTTTTTTCCACACTGCATAGGGAAGTTAAGGACATACAAATTAAGTCCTTAGAAACTGCACAGCAAAAAAAAGACATCTAGCTGGCAAGTTCTAGATAAGCAAAGAGACATGAATGAGCTCTGTTTGCAACAGCATGTCTGAACAGAGCTATTTGACTGCAGTCATGATTTCCTAGAAAGACCTGCTGCTACTTGCTGGGAGCTGGACAAGGTCATGCAGACCTATCTGGTTTGAGGGATGCTCTCTGCAGCAATGTGTTACAGTAGAATGCAGCCAGCACTTCTGTTCTGGTAGTCAGTGCACACAATCAAGAATACTACTACTACTAAGTCCCTTCTTCCCTAGAGGGGAGAAGGCCAAGGTGGCAAGAAACAGAGCTCCAAATGTCCTGAATCCATTTTCCAGAAGATGGATGTCCTTTTAGCATCAGAGTGTGCACTCAGTTGTTCAGATTACAGTTGCAGAACACAAGATAATCTGATTAATAGTATGCAATTTTCTGGATGAAACCATGCAATTCTTGGCCAGTCTGGACCCCTGGTGAGAAGGATGAAGTTCCCACTTTCAGCAGTTGCTTGTCCCTTCTGCAAATCCCCATGTCACTAGATACAAGGCAGCAGGGTCTCGGCAGACATGATACCTTTACAACTGTCTAATTCGGATCATCAGAGAAACCTGGAGACAAGTACAACCTCTTTGTTGCGCTCCCTGAGTGATATGGGCCAGGACCCATTTTAAGACAATACCACCCAGACTAAAAACACAACCTCCCACTTACTCAGAAACAGTAGCTACAAATGTCAGGACTGAATTTATGAGGTTTATGTGGTATGCCCATGGTGTGAAGTGGTGGTGTGAAATGCTTTGCCTACCTCTGGCATTGCACATGAGTGAGACTCAAGTAACACAATCCAGTGGCACCAATCTTATTATTCCGGGATCCCTGTGTGAGGAGAAGATCCTGAGTGACAGTGTGGGTTAGCACTGAAGTCAGGAGGCAAAGCTTCTTTGCGCAGGTGCCTGTGTCTGGCAGGGTTTCAGTGCTGCTGGCACACTGTTGGACTTTGCACTTTCACATGAGGGAGCAAGAGCACTAGGAGGAATAGTGAGTCAGGTTATGTTCAACAGCCATCCCTGCTTACTCACAGGGGTGTGCTGCTTTCTGGTTGTCTGTGCCAAGGAGAAGGAGCTTCTTTGGGAGAGGTCTGGAGGAGAATGATGCTGGGCAACATCACTTGTGAGTAAGCTGTGACCATAAGACCACCCACAGGCACATAGCCTAACTCATGGCAGACTGGAGCAGACTGGACCAGAGCTCAGGGGGTGGGTGAAGTCCTCAACAGGCTTGAGTGTAGGAGGCAAAGGCCTTCAGTGAAGTTCCCAGCTGAGGGAATGGGTATGGCAGCTCCTTTCCCACCCTGCCGCCCTCAGCACACCTAGACTGCCCTGTACCCACCTGCTCGCAGTGCAGCTCTGCTGCATGGCTTTGTTGGAAGGACAAGACCGGACTGCAGACTAGCCTTGGCTGGCTTGCTGTGCTTGGGTGCTCCATTGGGTGCTCCAGATTCCTCTCCCATGGCTTCCCAGACTCTGTGCTACTGATTTATAGCTTGTGTAGGCTGTGTAAGGAGGAGATGGACATGGTGTGGCACCCTACTGCATGTGGCAGCAGCGATTCCGCAGCAGCCCTCACACCAGTGACATCTCCTCATCCCCACAGCCTGTTTGCATTTGTCAGAGAGATGCCTTCCAGGTGCTGCAATAAGACAGACAGAGTCACTGGGAACAGCCAGCATCAGGAGTACACAAAGTCAGAATAGCTGCTAGCAGCCTGAGAACTGTGGACTTGACTGCAGAGACAGAACGGTGTGATATCAGAACTGACCACTCTGTAGATCCCCAAATTGCTGAGATATTACTGGTAATTGGGCTCTAGCAGCTACTCCTCAACAGTTCCTCATCATCAAGGCATCCTGGAACAGGCGCATGGCCTCCCCTTCTGCTTGGTGGGGTCAAGGTACCTTACCTTGTCTCACTGAGCTCCACTCTGTAGCAGATCCCTGAGTAATCCGTGCATGGGACAGGGTTAATCCCAGGACCATCTGGGCTCTTCTGTGTTCCCCAAGACCCCAGCAAAACTGCAGAGTCTGTGCCATGACAGGAGCTGAGCTTCCTGGGGGCAATTTGTAGAGAGAGACAAGGGAGAGGGACACACAATGCAGGGAAACAAGAGCTCCTTTTCTGTGATTTCTGCTTGAGATGGGCCTGGGTTTCTAGAGTTGTCTACTACATTTCTGTTGAAATAGATTTGGACATTCACCTGCTCCTGGAACCAGGCACATCTCAGTCTGCTGTGTAGCAGGTCATCTCAGTGGTCCATAGGTTTCTCTGGCAGCTGTAGTGCTGGCTGCTACCACTGTTAGCAGAAAACACAGTTCAAGAAACTAGCCTAAGGTTTTTCCAGAGGTGGAGACTTTATGGTCTTGCAAGGGCTTAGGTTCAAGCTAGGTTCAAGTTCAGGTTTAGGCAGGCTGTGAGGTATCAGGCTGTGAGGCATCAGGACACTTCACACATGTGCCACAGCAAAAGCTTCTGTGGTGATACAGTTTATTAATTACTCTTTGCTCCAATGACAGTTCAGTGCCTACAGAATCATAGTGTAGGATATTATTTGGCCATAAATGTTATTAATAAAAGAGAGTTTATTTTCCACCCTTCCTCTTTCTGGCAGCATCCTTCATATTTTCTTTCTCGTATAATCTAATGTCTATGAATCACCCAAGGTTTTCCCAGGTTCTCTGAAGATAAACAGTCTGGGGGCACTTTGATGTTTGCAGTGTGGCAATGTGACAATCCATGCTTCCTCTTGCCAACGTTTCTACTTTGTGAAAGCTTTGTCTTATACATACACTCATTCAGCGTGTTACAGGGTAAACATAATTTGTTGGTCTGCCACAGGATGTGGGAGAACGGTTTTTACAGCGTACAGCATGAGCTCAAGTAGGAATACACTGGCAAAGGGTTGCACAGCCTGGTTTGGTACAGTGTAAATTCTGCAGAGTTGTGTGTCCTAAGCCTTACTGGTAGATGGGGGGAGCTTTGTTTTTCGCACCGAGCAGGCAATACTAGTATCCCCCCCAACCATTCAATGTCCATGTAGGTGTTTGAAACATCAGACCCTACCAGAAATTGCAGATGGAAGGAACTCGGGCTTGCTGCCTCTACAAACCGATTCCAGAGGAGCTGGGAGAGCTGCTAGGCAGCCCCACAGGCGGCTCAGAGAACCAGAAGAAGAAGGAAAAAGTTGCTTGCTAGAAGACAGTCTTAAATATGCATAAAATTTGGGATGTGACATGGTCACTTTCTTCGTGTGAGTACATGTCAAACATGGAAAGGTCTTTGAGACAAGTGGATTTTCAAAGCATGTGATATACCCCACTTGTTATAGCTTGTTTGACAGCCGGGAGAGCAGTGCCTGCTTCTGCCTCTGTGGGCTGCAAAGAGGTTTGGCAGCTACCTCAGCGGAGGCATTTCCATCACTAGCAGGAGCCGGGGGGATCTCACCCGGAGGTCGTCACCAAATCCACGATAACCGCAGTATTTACTATATGAGCAGAATGTACTCGCTGCCTGCGTGAATTAGCAGACGCAGTCCTGATCGATTATCTGTCTCATCCCGTGCTGCGCTGTCGTCACGATGACGTTACCCTGCTGCCGTCACGCCTCTCGTGCAGCAGCCGTTAGCAGTGCAGTACCGCGCTTCGCCACGGCGGGGCAGCACATGTCGCGACAGCGCTCGGCCGGGGCCGGCAGGGAAGCAGCTTCTGTCGGGACAGGAGGGCTGCGGCGAGGGACAGCCGGAGGTGCGGCACAGCCAGTGCGGGCCCCGGCAAAGCCCATCCTGGAGGGGGTTTCCCTGGCACGGATCAGAAAAGGCAAGAGGTGAATGGTTACGCTACTTTTATCAATAAAAGAAGTTGCGTGGCCAAGTCACCCATTTGTTTTAGCCGTGCAAGAGTGATTTCTAACACCTGTTTGTAAGACCATTTCTGGGGTGCAGTGCTAAAGAAGAACTTGGGAACTGTACAGGAGAATGAAACAAAGCTTCGAACTGGCTGGTGAACACGAATTCAGCCATACGGCAACACAGAGATATGGGTATTTGTTGGAGTTTTATATCATTTGGGAAAAAATGGCATGTTCCAGAGGATTTGTGGGAGTTAGATTTCTTTCTTACGTTTTTATTTGGCAGGATGTTGCAAGCAAACAACTCCTCCCTGCTCCACCTTTCCCTGCCCCTCTCACTCAGCTGCTGACATTCCTGTTGCACACAGCAAGAGCCAGACCTGAGGCCGGTACCCACGGCTGATGGCTGCCTGATGCTGGCACTGGTGGGGTGAAGACAGCCTGGGCAGGGCACATCACCCCATGCCCATCCCTCAGCCAGTCCCTGCTGTGGCAGCAGCCTGGCCAGCAACCGGCCACCACCAACCCTCCTTGGGCAAGGAACCTGTGAGACAAACATAACATGTTTTAAATCACCTGAACCCATGGCAGATTGCTGCTCTGCGTCATTTGTAATCTGGCCCAGCCCCGCTCTCCCACACCCAAGGGAGTGCCTGCCTAGGACAGTGGGTCCCTCCTCGCCCTCTCCCACCAGCAGCCCAGCCACCCACCAAGAAAAGGGACTGGTGGCATTTCCAAAAAATTTTGGTGAATTCAAATTTTTCTGCCACTTTTTTTCCTCAAAAAAAATCTGCCTAGACAAGGTTCAGTATTTCCTAGAGGACATCTAAGTCAGGTTTTGATCAGTGTGTCTTGTATTCTAGGGCACAGAATTTTACTGCCTCAGAAACCACATTTCTTTCTCAGTTCTCTGTTAGGTAAATTAATGCCACATTACTAGATTTCTGGATTTAATTACAGCTATTTATGAGTATATTTAGAGCTAATATGAAGAGGCAACAACTCACTTCAGTTGGATTTTTGTTACACAAACACAGGGGTGAGTTGGCTGCCACAGGAACAAAATAAATTGAGCAAGGATGAAGTGGAGGTGAAGGGTTAGGAAAATGGTTGGTTTTTAGGATGCAATTTAACTGAGAACTGAAGTACATGCTTTAGTCCACCCCTATTCAGGCCCACATTCAGAAAAGCAATTAAGCATTTAATTAACTTCAAGCACACAGGCTGTTAAGCATGTGTCTAAATGTTTTACTGAAAAGCGATAGCATTAAAAGCATGCTTAAAATGAAGCACATACGCTCATCTAATTTCCTTGCCATTTAAACACACTTTCTTATCATAACAGACCAGATTCAGCAATGACAGAGTGACATCATTCAGAATTACAGCAAGGTCAAACTTGGTCTGTGGATTTCTTTCCTTCGAGATAGAGGGGTGAAGTTTGTGAGCAAATAAGAAGAAATCAGACAGATACTGTAAAGTGCCACTGCCACACACTGAAAAGATTTTGCGGGTAGGGTATGTACAGGCATTTATGAGAGCAGAATAAATAATTTCTTTCCCATCTCATTAACATTCTCAGGAAATTTAAAGTTTCTCTTCTTCGGGACAAAGGGGGGAAGTCCAAATGGGAATGTTTCTGCACATTGGGAAAGAAAAAAAAAAAAAAGTCTGCCTGAGTTTTATATTTTTAGTATTTAGAAGAGCTTACATTTCACAGCAAAACTGCTCAAAATGAGAAAGAAGGATTTTTCTAAGAAAAATATTAAAGGCAATAAAAAAATTTCCATCAAAGCTTATAATTTCCCTCCAAATTGTTCTGGGAGAAATTAATATTTTTTTTAATGAAATGGGCATTCCATTAAAAAAAAAAAAACTCACTAATTTTCCTTAAGTCCTATTTTTCACTCCTGCTAATTAATAACCAGAAAGAAAGAAAATAAGAGCGCTGGAACACACTGTCCCTTTTGCCTTCTCATCCTAATTTGGGCATTGTAGCCCCCCCAAAGAGTTTCAACAAGAAAAAAAATCCCAATTCACAAATCAAAATCAGGTCAGTGGAGGCACAGGATCCTATATATTTTCTAAAATTACGTGGATACCTCCAGGCACTGATGAAACATGATCCCAGTTCCTGAAAACGTAAGAGCGTCAGTGTGGGCGTACAGGCTCGCAAAGGAGCTGGAGGGGTGGGGGGGGCGACTCCTTCAGTTTCCCCCTGCTCGGCCCTGTGAAAGCTTGTCCCACAGCTGCCCGGGGCTGAGGCATGTGTGGGGAGGAGACTGCGGAGCCCTTGGCCACCAGGGACGAGCAATGCCACTGTGGCACCGGGGCTCAGGGCTGCCAGAAGCTCACCGCCACACCGTGAGGTGCCGCAGGGCTGAGGCAGTGGGTGGACAGGAGAGGCAAGGAGGGTGGGTGCTTTCTTGTTCTCTGTTGGTGGCAGGGTCTGACCTGCTGGATCTCACCCCATGGGGATGATTGTGGGATCAGGGGGTTTATTTCTCCCCCCTTGCTTGTAGTCCTCATACAAGGAGAAGGAGGTGGCCCTGTGGCCAGGGCATGCTCAGCGTAAGGCTGCGGTCACGGCCTATAGGGCTGCAGGGAAAACACAGTGAGGGTCAGGAGGGAGAGACTAAATGCAGGGAAATCCCACGTAGCTCAGGGAGCTGCTGAGATGAAAACCGCTCAGTAATGTTTGTCCTCTTGGCTTTTCCTCCACCTCCACAGCACACACAGCACTGCATCAAACCACTATGAGACCTGTTAGGTCTAAGGTGAACTTCACTTCAAACACATTGGCCCACCTTTATTATGGCCAGTCATCTGACATTTAGACCTCTCAAATAGCTTTGACGAAAATAAAGATGGCTTCTGGCAACTTGCAGTCATGTCAGAAGGCACTGCTGCAATCAGAGCCAAGTATGTCCTCCCCCTGGGGTGGGTGCTACTTCAGCTTCTCAGCATGGAGCTTTAACCTCCACTTAGCTGGATCTTCATGTGTGTCTTCAGCAAATGAAAAAAATCTATGTATTTTTTTAGAATAACAGAAACTAAATGCTGATATACCCATTGTCCCATCTTGAAAAAACTTAACATTCTACCCCCACAGGCAGGCACAGGCATCTGTTTTTGTAAACCTCCTGATTGTAAGAACACGGATGTTGCACCTCATAACTGTTAAAGATCTAGGAAAATTATTTCTCAAAGCTACAGGGAATTTGGTTATAGGCCTTTGAAGCCTTTTATTAATATGTTATGTGATTTTGCTACCAAGCATAACCTGTGATATTAATAAATGTAACCACAGTTCCCAAGACAGACCGTGACTTTGAGGGAAGGCCATTTTGCTCATACTTGTTAATTGACAACATGGCATAGCAACAAACTCAGCGCCTGGGTCTCGCCTGCCTTACCACTGCCTGCAGACTCACAAATCCGAACGAGAAGGTCACAAACCAGACCCTACCCCTGTGTTTCCTGACCCTGCTCCCAGGAACAAGATGAGGCTGATACCGGGTTGCCCAGAGTTGAAAATCTCTCTTCGCTGCCACTTCAAACAAACATTATCCATGGGCACAGAGGAAAGGTCAAAACTGCATGATGCACCCATAGAAGGTAGAAGCATTTGATGTGTCATTGTCATTTGTTGTTAGCATGATCATTTAGGGCACAAAATTGAAACTTTAATGAGAAGAGATCCCTGTTGGTCTTTAAAGGGAGGAGGCTGCTTTTGAAACATGTGGTTCAATGCTCACACTTGGGATTCCCTGCAGTCACTTGACAACACTGCGCAGCCATCGGCTAAGCTGGGAAATTCCAGGATTCCCAAGACACGTGGTAGTAATATCCTGTCTTCTTCTAAAAAGATTTCCAGGCCTGCATAACACTTCCATAAACGTTTATGGAAAGCACAAGGTTTAAAATGGAGTGAACAAACACCATTCTAGTCCAAAAATGACTCAAAAATGTGTTTTCTTTTTTTAATGAGTAACATGGGAAGCTTTTTCTTCTCTAATGATAAGCAAAGAAGTCAGAAAGCAAATGATGTCTAACCATAGCTAAGGATAAGTTTGAAATCTGATTTCTGACCAAGGATAAGTTCTGAAATCTGTTTTCATTAAAACATCTTCCATTTCCTCTCAGCATTCCCTGGGAAATTCTTAAGATCACTCGCTTGCTTGAAAAGTACCACATTTCTGGTGGCACCAAAAATGGAAGTTGCATTTTGGAAGGAAAAATGGTTTGTGGTTTATTTAATATAATAGTGGTCGCATCTGTGGCTGGTGTACAAGGCAACTTTAAGTCAAAAAGAATTTTACATTTTTTTTTCATGGGGATCTCAGACATTCACACACACACACAAAGACACATATATGTATGTTCCTTCTTCAAATTACTTTTTCTGCAGGGCAGGAGCTGTTGAGAAGTTTTGACTTACACGTAAATATAACCATTTAGTGCTATCAAAACATATTTGTATTTAGACTAAAAAGATGGATTTATAACCAGAACATGTTTATAAAATATTTTTTACAAGTGAAAGTAGTTGCCGACAGGTCCTTAATGCTTTTTCTACATTATTCCTGTAGCGATTGTAATGGGGAAATTCAGGAGACAAGCAATTGGCTTTCCCCTTGTAAGTGGTGAAATATATCACAAAATTTCAACAATATGAGAAAAACCTGACCACCCCTAAAGGAAGGACTGAAAGCAGAGGTCATGTTTTCATCTGCTTGCAAAGCTGGCTAAAAGCACTCAATATTTAAATGTTACTACAGGTCTGCAGCTCAGGCAGAAATGAGTGGCATGAAGATACAGAACAGACACTTTTTTCTTCTTTTTTTTACTTTCCTTTAGGATGTGAAGAAGAAAAGGGCATTATCTTATAAACCTTTTTACAGTTTGTTGTTTTTTTTGTTTGTTTTGGTTTTGTTTGTTTGTGGGCTTTTTGGGAGGTTGTTTTTGCTTGTGTTTGTTTCTTATAGCAAGAACAAAGGAAAATATTCAGTTTCTTGGTCCGTTTCTTATACGAAAAGAGAGAATGTGCAAGCTATGCTAATGGTTCGATTTGAAGGTCATGAAATCTGTGTTTGCATGGATCTGTTATGCTGAGTCTTAATAGAAATTGGTTTATTCTTCATTACAGGACTACTACATCGAATTATAACAAAATTACGGTGTATCCAGTTTTTCACCTAACAAAGTATATCTGTTCTCCTTTCAAATTTTACCTCTTTTAACAGTTATGAAGAAGTCTGGGAAGCTCTCCAGATGTGAGACTTTAAAGAAGCACATCGTATAGCTACTTCTCAGTTTGAGGGATATTCAGAGGCCTGTATGCTAAAGCAGAAGGCCTCTACTGGTTCACATCAGGTTATTTCATTCCCTGAGCTCTTCCATCAGTGTGACAGACCCACACAGGGAATGTCCCTGGTGGCTCATGGCAAGTCTCGTGGGAGGTTAAATGGGTAGGAGTTACGCTCTTTTGTCCTGGAGTATCTCCAGGAGAAATCACCCTCAAATTTATGCTGCTATTTCTGTGTGAGTTGTTTGCAATGGAAACAGGAGTTCACCATGTACTTTTGTGCTCTATTGTAGACATAAAAGGAAGTATCAAACTTCCACTGCTTATTGGCAAACTGAATAGAAATATCAAAGGGGAAGTCCAAGATGCTTTTTTTTTCCTCCCTTCAAAGTCATTGCTTCATAGCCTGAACAAACAAACAGCCTTTAGAGATGCAGCCAGAGATTTACCAAGGCTGAAAGCACATCTCTCACCTGTGGACTCGCAGCAAGGTCACAAAAACTGATGTGGAGTTTGTAGCGGTACCCTGCAGTGCCAGGAGACTTGCCTTTGAACCATTCAGGTTCCTGCTTTCTGAAGGCTCACCCTTCAAGAAACACATGGTCCTTTCTACATCTTTTCCAGATTTGATTCTACCAAAAACCAAACCAAACCAACCAAACAACAAAACAAAACGCCCCACATAATATTTGCTTTCCTGTACAGCAGAATGTTTTAAATGAACACATTATGCCAAGTCCTTTTCATGCAACTGACTTGGAGCTACATAATATAAACAAATAGCTATTGCCGGATCCTGAAATCTCTACATCTCTAAGCAGGTTCAGTCCTGCCATCTCACATTGAGACCAGTGATCTTCATTCTTCTTGGCACACAAAGAGATGTATGGGAGTTACTCATGGGTCTACGCCTGTGCCAGCTGAAATGGGTGACAAAACTTCCAGGGATTGCAGCAAGGCAGCATGAAACTCCAAATGCCCCATGAAATGATATTACCTATGGCCATAGGGCAACCACGGCAGTAGGAGATAAGAACCATTCCTAAGGCTGTAATCATTCAACCTCATGGTTAAAAACGAAAAGGAAGAAAATTATTATACCTTTGGGGAAGAGCAGAGTGAATCTGGGTAGCCAAAGTGCAGGCATAGAAAATCCTTTGGAGTCTGACAAGGAAATGCTGGGGAACCAGTCCCTGCTAGGTGTGCAGGTGTAAGAATCTATTTACTGCCCTGTTGCCCCAGTTCACAGCTGGTTTATTAGCTTTTATCATCTGGCACACTAGCTTAAGCCAGCAGAGTAGAGGTGCAGACATCTGTGCAGGGGAAGAGAAAGAGGGAGGGTGGTGGTAATGTCGTAAACCAGTGCAGCTGGGAGTGTGAGTCAGAGACCTATGGTCCTTCACAGCCATCCACCTTTGCATGACGGGAATTGGACTCTGGGTTTAATGCCTCCTCTTCTGATCTGCATAGCCAAAATGCAGGCTAAAGGGCAGTGCTGAGACAGAAAGCAGTCACATGCAAGAATTAGTCTTCTTGTGGATCTGCAAACAGAGAAATTAACTGTTTCAAAATAATCCAGTGGCAGTAGACTGGGGATAAGAACCCCTCAAGTCTTCTTTTCCCCAAAAATCTTTGGGATTGTATTCTGCATCAGTGTGCTACCACAGAAGGTGTGCCACCTCTTCTCCACAGTGGGCACACATATGCCCTCATGCTGTAGTCAGTGGTTGCTCTGCCACTTGCACAAAAAAGACTTTGCATGCACATTTGATAACACAGCACTTTGTTCTAGGCTGTACCGATGGTGTATATATTAGTTCTGGGCTTTCTAGGAAAAAGCAACTGGCAATAGCAAAGGCACCAGCATGCTAGGAGGCATGCTGGCTCTTCTCCCATGCAGGGACATAAGAGTTCAGCATGGAGAAGGGCTGGGTTGCCTGACTCCCACAACAAGTTTGGGAGGGGTTACTTGTAGGCATCTGAGGAGAAACTGTATTTTTGGGGGAGTGACAGACAAGCTGAAAGACTTTCTCTCACAATGCTGAGTTGGTGCAAAAGGCTTCAAAAAGGTCATGAAGGGGCTTTTCATAGACTCATAGAATCACAGAATAGTTTGGGTTGGAAGGGACCTTCGAAGGTCATCTAGTCTGACCCCACCTGCAATAAGCAGGGACATCTTCAACTAGATCAGGCTGCTCAGAGCCCCATCCAGCCTGGCCTTGTATGTCTCCAGGGATGGGGCATCCACCACATCTCCGGGCAACCTGTTCCAGTATTTTACCACCCTCTTTCCTGCTCTCATCTGCAGACTTGCCCTATAACTAGACCACTTGACACTCAGTAAGACTGAAGCTGTCTTAACGACTCCTGAGTATGAATTCAATATCTGGCATAAGATTTGGCTTTAAAGTCACTTCAGAAACAGACTGGGAACTGGTATGGAGCCTGGAAGCCCTGACCACCGATCCTGGGAGCCCTCACTGCAGAGGATACAGGCAATCACCCAACATATCATTTGGTATCTCCTTGCTGCTCATGCTGAACTTGTTCAGAGACATTATAGTAATACAGGGTGGGTAAAAAATACAGGTGGATGGGGACAATCCTTAGCTCATCCTGAACAAACTTGTCCAGGATGAAATGATGATGTTTCCTAGCAAGGAACTTCTATCCTCAAACAAACTATTGGCAAACTGAAAAGAGCCTTTCCTATTTCTGCATCCAATCCAAGGTTATATTGCCTTGTCATAACCCAGTTTCCCCAGCAAGCCTGTGTATTTCGATGCTGTTTTGGGATGTTGCTTAGGCACTCATATAAAAATGTTTGTGTGGAGGATTATGTTTGCTAACTTAGCATTTTCCTTATTTCTGTTTCCTTCTATATGCCATCCAGACAGAGGAAAAAACGAGCAAAGTGCAGTTTCCAATAGGCATTCACAGGGTGTTTCTCACAGCTGAAATCTGGTAAAAGAGTTGATGCTGTGTTTAGTAAGAGATTCCCCAGGCCATGCTGGCAGCTGGCAGAAGTGAGCTGAGGTAAATCACAGCAGCAAGTGACCATTCGGAGGCAGGGACGGGAGCAGCAAGCACTGGCCAGGTGCTCAGGAAAGCCGCATCACAACCATGCAAGCAGCTAGCACCTCTCTTTCAACTTGTGCTGCTTCCCTGTATGTCTGTGGGACCCTGTGGCCAGGGACCAAGGGCCACATTCGATCCCGTCTCTGCACCAGACAGCGTGCACAAGGCCATGCATGTAGAGACAGGAGCTGAAGCTCCATGCTGTGGGAGTGAGCAGGAGCTGCCAGCTCTCCATAAGAGTAGGATGGTGGGTAATACAAGAGTTCTTCCAAACTGGTCCCATTCACCTCTATGGATTTGGTTCTGGCTGCTTGTGCAGCATCACAGTAGCGACAGTCTCAGACCTTTGTTTCAACAGGCTGGCAAAACAGTGGGAATGAAATAATCTTTCCCTTTCTCTGAACCTCTCTAAAATGCACTCAGTTCACCTGCACTTATTCTTCAGCTGTTGTCCCCTGTGGTTGCATTCAGCAGAGACACTTCCAGGCTCCTTTAAAAAAACCTGTGGAGTTAAACTCTTTTAAAAATCCTTACAGCTCTTTCCCTAGCCCAGGCTAGGATGATTGAGGGTGACACCTGTCTAGAGCATCGGGCTGGGTATGACAGTGGCCTTGGGTCCATGTCAGGGCTGTGGGAATCCAGGCTGACTGCTGCTGGCATGTGCATGGCACCAGAATGCAATTTTCACCACAATGATGAGAATCTCTGAGCCAGCTTTGAAGGCAACTGACTGCTACGCATTTCACTTGGATGATAAGCATTTAGTGTCTTTCTTTTTTTTTACAAAAAAAGATATTTTCTGTAGGTCAGACACAGGCAAAAGATCAGCTGTGGTGCTAATGCAGGTGAGAGAGTTAATGAAGGAGCCCTTGCACCCCCCAGTTCTGAAATGACCCGTGGCCAAAGGTGGTCACCTTTGAGCCTGTTCTGCTTCATTATGGGGCCCATATCTGTAAGAAAATAGTTTTGCTTTGGTAATACATTCTGTTAGCAGGACTGTGGGGAGAACCATGAAACATTTTGTTTCCCTTTGATATTTGTGACTGTGAAGCATCTCAGCTACAGGCAGTAAAATAATAATAGCAATGTTGAATATGTGGCAAACAAGCAGCAAACCTGAGGTTTCTCACCGCAGGCTACATAGCCTTGCAAACTCAGCCAGACATGCTTGGCCAGCACCTGCACGCTTGCTTTGTTGGTGGTGGTGGTTTAGACCAAGTCAGTCAAACTTGCGGAGAGCTGGTTTGCTACTGGACAAAGGCTTCACACACTTAAGCAGAGAGCCCCATCTTGGGTTACAGCAATCAGGTGTCTCTCCTCAGATGTTCGATGTTCAAAGCCCCGAGAGTCCTGGACTTTCCCAGCAAATTCCTCTGGAATGTAAATAGTCTTCAGATCCCCCATCAGGTGCCAGCGGGTTTCTTGGGGTAACTGAAGGGGAAGTCCTCATGACATACTCAAACTAAATAATAATAATAATAATAATGAGGATGATGATGATGATTAACATGTTTGGGTTTTTTTTTTCCTCGAGGGAGGATGCTAGTCTGGGGAGAAGCAGCGTCTGTGAGTAGAGAATATTATATAGAACAGGTCAACTTAAAATAGGATTTGCTGGATATTGGTAGGATATCTGTTCAGAAGTCTGGCCACCTATGCACTGACAAAGCACAGGAATGTTTCCTTTGGCTTGAAGTAGAAATGTTGAAACAGATGTTTTAAATGAAGATCCTGGCACGGCTAATAATGAGCACCTTGAGCTACATTTGTATGCATATTGGAGATTTTAAAGAAGTTACATGCAGCAACTTTGGCTCTTTTTTCACCCCATAGACAGACAAGGGGACTCTCAACCTTTGGGCTCTGGCCTCAGTTCTGATACTGCCTTCTCGGGTAACCTTAAGCGAGTCCTTTCATCTCTCACATTTCACTTTCCCCAGACACAAAAATGAGGCATATGGCACAGGCCTCCTTTGCAAAGTGGGCTGTGGGAAAAGCTGTGCATGATAATCTTTACTGATGCTTTCAGGAACAGTCCTGAAAATGTGAATACCTGATCCCGTGGGATGGGGCGGTGCACTGGGGATGACAGACAGCAGGGACAGGGCTTATGGAGGGAGTCTTTGCCAGCTTGAGTTCCTGTGTCCTACACGAAGGTAACAGGAGTGCCACTTGAAAGGTACACTGGCTGGTGCTAAAATACCTTTTGGGAAATTATTTGAATGTTTTTGCTCCAAATCTCACCAGATCTCTGTGTCTTTAAATCATTTCTGTGTTGTTCATCTCTTCCTTTTTTCATTTTCTTTGCCTCTCCAAGTGTTTCCTGTGGGCCTCCTGGCTGCTTCTGCCCTTACCTCTCCCCTCCACACCAACTTCTCCTTTTTCCAGTCTCTTCCAGTTCCCTCCTCCCACTGTCAGAAACCCTTCTGAGCCAAAAGTCATATTCACAGCGCTCCACAGCCACTCTGAGCAGGTGATCAGGGGTCCCCATCACTGAACCATCCCTTGGTGGGGAGGACCCAGGCAGCCTGGAGGCAACAGGCAAGCAGGTGATGGTCCCGGAAATTGAGAACTTCGGCCAAACATGGCCCCTCATCCGTAGAGCACTTCCAGCAGAGAAATTAGGATGACCTGCACCCTGCTGAAGTGCCATGGCCTGCCTGGGACCACCTGGCAATAACAGGCCCCCTACTCTCCTGTCCCACAGGGCTTCAGAGGGATGGCCAGGGCAGCACGGTGGTAGCTGAGACTCTGGTCTCGGGTGTAGGAGGGAGTGCAGCCATCTGGCCCTGTGAAATCTCCAAAAGAGGCTCCAGGAAGGCTGTCCAGCCTGGGTACCCACCCCAGAGTTGGCAGGGCAAACACCAGGAGATCACCCAACCTGTGCCAAAGGGAGCCATGCCAGCATTGACACCCAGGCAGGGGTTGATCCAGCAGGGCAAGTGAGGTTTGAAGAGCTCCAGAGAAATACTGGACCCACTGGTCTGCTCCGCCAGTGCAGAGCAGCCAGTGTGCTCCTGGTCTGCTGGTGCTAGCACCCATCTAGAAGGGGCAATGCCAGGTGGACGCAGTGCATGGGGCTTTGAAAATACTGCCAGAGATGTGTTCTCACTTTTTCCCCTCATTTTGCCTTTTTATAATGAAAGCAAGAGTTCTTTGCTGCCAATGAAAAACACTAACAAGAGAAAAGCAGGCATGAAGGGATAGAGCAGGAATCACGTGGCAAGCCATGATGGGCCTTGACACAAACTTTCTATTTTTGAAGTAGCTTAATATAGTCCTGAAAAAAAAGTCTTTGTTGTTATGAAGTATCTCCTTGCTCTTCTTAAAAACATCCTGATTTTATGCAGCAGAGCAGGCTGGTCCTTTGGCAGCTAACAACGATATTTCATTACTAGATCCCAGATATATCCTGGCCCCAGGAATATAGAGTCAGTGCCGAGATTGGAGGCTGTCCCTAAGCAAAGCTCCTTCAGGCTGTGCTACAGAAAGCATTTTCTTTCCTAAAACACAGGTAACTGAAGCAAAGGTTTCTAATCAACAGGAGGATGATACTTTTAGACATTTAGAATCACGATTGCAGGAGCTGAAGGAAGGAAAATTATATCAGCATGGGGTCCATCCAAGCGATACAACAGTTATGTAACTGATAAGTACATGCAGAAAGATTAAAGTCTCCTGGGATGAATAACTGTGATTCACACAGCTTGGAGGTGCAAAGAAATTAGCTAGCTAGCTATCGCTTGTGAGCCAGAAAGAAAGCATTTCTTTACACTTACTTTAAGATATCTCTTTTGTTACACAAATGTTTAAAGTGCTACCCTATAACAATCAGATGGTAGGTGAAGTAGGAAGAGGAACAACATGCTCTTGACAGAAGACATAAGTCACGGTTCCCTCCCACCACCAGAAAGGGAAGTCAGCACAGCTGGAATCGCAAACAGCACCGAGGGAAATCACCTCTTCATTTTCACCTCCCCCTTCTCCATGTCCTACAGTGGCAGGCGTGCAGGCACAGAGGTTGCAGGCAAGGGGGCAAAAAAGACCTGCGCAGGCTTTCCAGCTTGTTTTGACGTGTCAAGTGTTTGAAAAAGCAAGCTGAGGTGAACTCTACCCCTGCCATGTTCAAGAGTAAAATCCTTCGGTGATTCCAAGCTGCCCCAGCTGCTGGTAGCTTGCATTTCCTCACTGACCTGTGTGTCCAGGGGAGTTCCTGAAATGTGGAGAAGCCTGCGATGGCAGCAGCAGTCATGGGGTATGATGGCCACTGGTGGCCCTGGAGCACCCAGCTCCTTGCCTGTAAGGAAACCGTCTAGGTAAATAAGCATGACCCCAGAAAAACAGACCACTCCGCCTTCCAGCACCCCAGGACAAGACAGGGAAAAGTACTGGAGGTGGTCATATCCTGGCCACTTCTGCTGGCAAGTCCGTTATTGCCACTTGGGGAAGGAGCTGGGGCTCCTTCCCTCCTCCCCTCAGCTTCCCATATGTGCAGCATCCTTCAGAGTCTCTCTGGAACTCCTCCTCACTACCCCACGTCTGCTCTCCTTTCCCCCTTACTTTTTCCAGGGCCCCACAGTGATCTCTCTCTTTGACTCTTTGCGTCCCCTTCTCTGCCTCCTGGGTGCCCAGCTCCCTGCTCTCTGCACACCTCCTCCGCTCCTCTCCCCTCTCTGCCCTCCCCACCCTGCTGAAGATGAGCAGGGAAGACGAGCAGAGCTGTGCCAAGAAACAGCCATGAATGGCCTTTGAGAAACAGCCATGAAAGGCCTTTGCACCTCTGAGCAAGGCAAGGAATTTGAGGCCTTGGCAAACAAATGTCAGGGCTTTCATATGTCCTTCCTGCAAATTTAATTCCCTTCTACAAGCAGAGGGACTCAATCAACACTGAAGGCACTGGCCCAAGCCAGACAGCCCCAAGGCCCTGCAAAACTACATGGTTGCGCCACAGAAAGTGGCCCTGGCTTCTGGCTCTAGGCAGAGCCCGGGTCCTGCTCCAACCACTGGCTGGGGAAAGACTCTAGTTTGTCCTGGGCCTCTGACTTGCAGAATGAAGTGGCCCACAGCCTGCGATGCCCCACGTTGCCACACAGGGTCTCTGGAGGCCTGAGCAGCCCAGGAGATGGTGTCTGGTTGTTCTTTCAGATGAACCCATAGAAATGAACTATTTTGTAGCAGAGTCAGCAAAATCTGTGTTTTAGCAGCATGGTCTTGGTGCAGATTGCTCAGCTTCACTAGCTCTGTTTAGCATCAGATCAGCATCAACCTGAGCTGTTTCTAAGGACTTTTTTAGAACTGAAATGAAGGTCCAGCAGCAGGTACAAACTGATTCTCAGCCTCACAACCCTTCCTATGGCAAGCCCCACCTCTCCCATCACCAATGGGCACAAAGCAGTATACCAAGGATACTAAGTGTCCTGGGGATCCTTCCTATAGCAGTCTCAAGCATTCCCTGACGTAAAACAGCCATGTGCAGAAACACAGGTTAAAGCTGAAAAGGGAAAAGATGTACAATACAAAGTGAAGATCAAATGACAAGAGGAGGTGAGAGGAGGTCAGCAAGAAGGTCAGTGGCCACATTTTCCTTTGTTGTCTGAGTAGTACCTACTACAGCAGAACTCTGGGCCTGAGGTGCCTTGGCCTTCACAGCCTGTAAATAAAGGTGTTTATTTGATGCTTATTCCTTCCTCAACCACACACGCTCTGTGTGGCTCCCTGGCTGTCACCTGTGCTGCAAACAAGATGGAGGATTGCTGCTACCATCAACTTTCAGGCACTTAAGTGATGCAGCCACCCTAAGGTGGGAGCTAAGCCCTTCCCCATAGTCAGAGGAGAAGCTGTGCTAAGCCATAAATCCCGTTTTCTCCCACTAAGCAGGCAGCCAGTGTCCCTGTTCAGGCTGCATAGCATCAATACCCTTCCCTGGACCATGGACTGCCAGGGTGTCCTGTGCATGGTGTCTACCACTAGTGGAGAAGGGGACACTTTTAATCTGTACTTTTTTTATTACAGACCACACATCACTGGGCTGCCTTTCCCTTCATTTTACACTATCTGCTCATATCCCATTAGTGGCACACAGGTATGGCCAGGTGCCTTTATCCTGTTGTGGCCAGCCTTGGATGAGTTGTTCCCCGACATTGTGTGGATATGGGATGAGAAATGAGAGCAAAAGACATTACTGCTGCACCTGCTCACAGACCTACCCTGAGAGAGCTGATGCCAAGAACATGCATGGACTCTGCATGTCCTCAAAAGGGGGCTTGCAGACCTCTGCCAGCGTCCCTGCCAAATTGCACAGTGCCACCTCTGCCTTGGGGTGAGTAGAGTCTGCTCCTGAATGTAGAAACCAGACAAGTGCATGCGATCCATGATGCAGATTTTAGAAGGAAAGAGGCTCAGTGTGCGGGAGCCCTGCTAGGAGAGAATAGAGACTTCTTGCATGTAGAAGCAGAGTGAAGTTGTGAGGAGGTGTGGGAAGATGTCTGCAGATGATCAATGCCACCTGACACTGCTCATAAGATTTTCAGCTTTCAGGCCCTATTTTTCCAGGCCCAAGTGGCTGCTTTGGGATGAGGTTTTCTTAGGAGCATGTATTAAACTGCTGCCAAAACCCTTTGCAAGAGTGAGATTAGGGAATGAATGCTGTTTAGCCCAGCATTTTGGCAGACATCTGATTTTGGCAAAGATGCAGTGCCCCAACATGCTGGAGCAGGGCTTCACATTTAGCAGGGAGATGGCTTTTAGTCAGAGAAGGAAGTTTTGCGGTTCTTGGAACAGTATGCCCAAATTTGGTGAAGACATAGAAGCTTTTGGAGAAATTTCAGTTTGCACGTCCTCAGGAAAAAGCTCACTGGGTTTTCCCCAAGCAGAGTTTGCACTAAGCGTGTTTAGTAGCAGGACTTCAGAAAGATTCCTGCTCGAGGCTGATGGTGACCACTACCAGGTTTAAACACCAGAGCTGAGAGTAATGGTGCTAACAATCCTGTGGAGCTCTGTCTCCTTCTCCTAGGACCAGGTAGTATAGAGAAGGCAGATGCCTACCTGAATGCAGATGAAAAAGGCACCAAAAGTAGGCAGGGATATGGGAGGAACAGGTAGGGATAAAAGCCTGGGAGTCAGGAGTCAGATAAG
The DNA here is from genome assembly GCF_036013475.1 of Columba livia. NCBI lineage: Eukaryota > Metazoa > Chordata > Aves > Columbiformes > Columbidae > Columba > Columba livia. The sequence goes on from NC_088604.1 coordinate 61,184,337, forward strand.
ACTGGGTCTATGTGCAACGTGTGTCACTTTTCATATGCCAAAGGCCAAGACAATATTAATTATGGTGCTGCAGCCTCTTTATGTAACCGTCAAATGAATCTACATCTGCCTCTCCTTCCCATTTTATCTTCTGTTCCACATCACCCTATTCTTTTGTTATCTCCTCTCCCCCATCCCCAATGCTCTTCCCTCTGACTTTGGCAGCTGTCCTTTCTCTGCTCTTCTCGTAACATCAATACTTTGCTGCTGGCCCCTGTAATTGCTTAGCTGTTTATTTGTTTGTCTTCACACTATCATAATACCTTCCAGCACAGTCCAACCCTCCCACATACCACATCTGACACTTAGGGCACTCAGGTTTCTTGAAACACTGTGCTCCAGCATTTCTGAGTCCTCTCTCTTACCTTCCTCCAGCACTGCTGACTGATCCCCTTTACCTGCCAGGTGACCTTCACCTAATTTTCAGTCCATCAGCACAGGTGCTAACTTAGATGCTCTTAGCTACTCTCAGCTCTCCCTTTCTGATTCCTGAAGTTACCAGTTCTCCCTAACCCACATGGGATCCCCCACACCTTCTCCCATGGCAAAGTCTCTCCTGGGTCACCCCAGCCCCTAGTTTGCTCTTCACTTCTGTCCCTCCCAAGACAGGTCCTCTGCGACTGAGGACAACTTCCAGTGAGTCTATGACCAGGATGACTTCCTGCATTACAAATTCCTGTCCTCATCCTTCTTCATACTTACCAGGGCATCTCTGCTTCTCTAACTTTACTTATTATTGCTCCTGCCTCTCTAGCAGCACAGAGACAGTCTTTTTTGTATAGAGAAGTTATTTTCTGCCTTCCTTTTCCCTCTCGCCTCGACATTTCCCCCAGGGACACCAGCCCATCGCTTTATCTCCATTACTTCTTCTGCATCTTCTCAGGTTGGCATCACACAGGGAACTAGAGCCAATCTCGCCTCTCAGGGCTGTGGGAGGGGGACCCTTGTGTTGCCCTGTCCTTTCCAGCTTCTGCCATTCCCTTGTCAAGCTCCAAGAGTGCCAGCTCACTAAATATTTTGGGGGGTTAGTTCAACTCACTTACCCTGCAGAAAATGTCCTTCTGAGACTTTTAGCTGGGGGTTTTCCTGCAGGGGTTTCTTTAGCTGAACTTAAAATAGTGAAATGAAAGCCAGTGGGGCAGGGGAAGGGGCAGAATCTGGCCAAGGAGAGAGGGAGGCAGTGGGTGGAGGATTGGGACCTCTTCTTTCACTGGCCACAAGTTGTGAGATGGAGTCAAGCCACTCACTGTAGCTTCCACCCCTAGTTTCCTCTGGCTCCTTCCTTTATTACGAACGTGTCTCCCTCTTAAAAAAAAAAAAAAAAAAAAAAAGAGAGAGAGAAAAAACACAAAACCAGCCTTGATTTCTCTTGCTTTTCCAGGGAAGATCTCCAGGTCCCTTTCCCTTTAGCTCACTGGCAAATGGATTTTACATTTTCTCCAGTCTAGAGTCTCCAAACGTTACTGTGCTGTGTTTCTGACCACCTCTTATCTGAATAAACCTCACAGCCAAATACTCACTAAGAGGTGTCTTGGTCTGTCCACCCGTTTCCCCCAGGCAGCAGTGGTCATGAAACCCTTGACTTCCCTGGCCCCAGGACTTTAGCCTTCTCTGACACTTGTTTCCCAATCTTTCCTCTTCTCCTCGATCTCTGTCATGATAGTAAGCGTAACATGGAAGCCATCTTCATCAGAGAGCTCTCTCTGTGTTTTTCACTTCAAGCTATGTGTATATCCAAGTGCATGAATACTTGAACAAATTATTTGAAGCACAGTTTTACCATAAACTTGCTAGTCTACCCAGATGGCAGGTACTTTTACTAACTTAGGCAAAGAGAGCCTCAGCTTCATATCTAGAAAATGGATAGATTTTGTGTTCATCACTTCTAATAGCTTAACATTCTAAAATACTCTACAGGAGGAACTGTATCTTGTAGTATTGAAGAGGATTGACAGTTCATTTCATTATGTCATTATGTGAAGCAAATCTGAGTCAAAAGCAATTTATAGTGAAATGACTGAATATATATTAGTGCTTTTTGTGCCATAACTATGTAAGCAGAAAAAAAAGATACTTCTCATTGACATAATATTGCTGTAAATAATTTATATATAAATGTGGTAACAGATTTATTTGCCTTGGGCATTTCTACCTGTTGTTCTGGTATTTATTTTGGTTTGTTGCACCAAGTCAGGTGCACGCCATGCCAAAAGGTTCTGTCACTGGTCAGTGTGCACATCTGAGTAAGTACTCAGGCAGTACTGGGCACTCTGAGCACCCATGGGAGCCCTGGTTCAGAAACCCACAGTCTTCTCTGCCATTCCCTGGGCCAATACCTTGTAGAGCATTTTTGGAGGGAAGTGTAGGATTTCTATACAGCATCAGAATATAGTTAGAGTTCGAGAGTGTGCCTGATACTTCTTCTTCCTCCATCCTACATTTGCTTCCCATACTTTTTGCACTATTTAATAAAAATCATTTTATTTCTATGTGTTTTTCTTCTCTCCATTATTAACGTAGACGCTGCTTGGATCAGCAGAATTTGCATATCAGTTTTAGAACAGATGCAATATGCTTCCGCAGTAGGTTCAAAAACATCACTGTGGTGACAGTGGCTGGTGATCTGATGAACAGCAGCCTTGTTGGTGGGGGAAAGCCATATTCCTCGAATTTCACACAAGCATTTGCCCCATCCCCCAGCAGCATGGTGGTGCAAGGAAAGCTATTTCTCCACCAAGAAGGAAGTCAAGGATGGCAGCTCGGATGGGAGGTCAGCAGGAAATCAGCTCAGGGCTGGAATGGCCATAAGCCCAGGGCTAGAGAGGGCTGGGAGGGAGCAGGGAAAAGGATGGACAAGAGGCAGGTGTGCAAAACCATCAAGAGTATCTTCTGCACAGGACAATGAGCCCATTAAACACTTCTTGTTATAGTTCCCTAGAAGAAACATTTGCAGAGACTGGCCGATCAGTATGATAGTAGTGGGCACCTTTCTGGACAGCCTGCTCTGGGACAGCTGTATAGCTACAGGCACAGCTAGTACAGGGGTTCCTTGCAAGCACATCATTTTAAGTAAGGGAGCTTACAGGTGTGGCCTCAGCAAGGGAATACAGTAGTAATTTCAAGTACCCTTGCATCACTCTTGAAGGTGATGAAGCCCTACAGGAGGCAGGCACTGCCTGTGCCTCCAGAGACTGTTGATACGTAGCAGCTTATGGGGATGGTCCCTACAGGGCTTACTACAAAAAGCTGTAACAAAAGAAGCAGAGTGAATTTTCCTCAGGATCTCAGATCAAGAACTAAAGAGCATCTTCCAGAAAACAGTAGAGAGCTGACAAGGACTAAAGGAGTATTTTTACACACTTGGACAAGATACTTCAGAAGAAAACCCCAAATTTAAAAAGAAAGCAGGCAGGATTGCATCGCAATTGGCTCCCTTCTCCCTTACATTTGCCTTGGGGCCAGCCCTGCTGTATTTCAAAGACATCCTGCATCTCCACAGGCTTTATGTCTGTTTCATTTCAGCATCGCTGCCCTCCTCTTCATTGTGGCCTTCAGAGGTTGCTCACTTGATTCATGCTGGATTTTTGTAACAACAACGATGGACGCCAGTTCCCCACCTCTGTTTCCACCCTCACTTATAATATGTGCCCTTTGCTTTCTGCTGCTCTTGGTTCATATCCCCAACCTCAACACCCAAGCCCTGTGGCTGCCCTGTAGCTAGAATCCCTTAGCCATTTCTTTCTGCAGGCTGAGCAGACTGAGGACACCCTTCCTGGTCTGGGCAGGGAGAGGTTTAGGCAATGGACTCCATTTATTTGCCTTCTTGGGAAGCTGGGAGGCAAACAAAGAGGTTTCCAAAACAGTTGGTAGGTTAGTAAGAGGGATTAAAGAGGATAGGGAATTATCTTGGACAGGGTAGGTGATAGATGTGACCAGAGCAATCATTGTATGAAAAAAGTTGATGATAAGATTGTGGCTGAAGGACTATTGGGAAAGGTGTCAATCACGTCATCTCTACCCTGGCACTGTGTTGATAGCCAGAGGGGAAGCTACAACTAGTTTTTGTGGGGTGTTTTCTATCAGCTGGTATAAAGGTATTATTTTTCTTGCAGGAATAAAATGTAAAAGCATGCACAAAGTAGAAATTCTTGTGTAAATATGTTTTTCCCCAGTTTACAGTGCAGTGTGTTCAGTTTAGATAAGCTGCCTTTGTAACATTAGATTAAAGCCCTAAAAAGCAGCTGTGGCCCATACCCTGGCACAGCTGGAGCAAAGGACATCAGTCCATGGCCTAATGCCCAATACCCAAATCTAATTCTTTAAACTACATTTTTCTTCCTTTTTTTTTTTTTTTCTGTTACAGCCTAGGTAGGACACTGTTCTTAGTGACAAGCTTATTGCATGGTGAATCCTGATGGACACTGGTATTCCTGACTCACCCAGGAAGAATGAAACAGAAGTGCTTACCAGTCCTTACCAAGGCTGGGAACCTTAAGCTGCATTTCTTACACTTATTTCTGAGTATCTACTAGCACCTGAAAGCACCTGTGCAGGCAAGTGACTACCACTTGGTGCTTTTTCACTTGAATTTGGCAGTCCCTGTTTGTTCAGATCTCTTTGTCAAAGGGCATACTATCCAAATTCCACTCTAAGCCAGTAGCCCAAGGCATGGCTTGTTAGCTGAAGATTGTTACTCATGTAGATGGGGTGCCTATTGGCTTTATTTACACTGGCACTAACCAGGCTTCTTGCCTTCCATCTGGAAATCACTGCAGGTTTGTCTAACCAGGGCTAGCCTGACTCTCAAGAAAGTTAAGAAGATTCTGCTACAGATGTGAACTCCATTTCCACAAGTAAAAGCATGTTTGGTGCCTTCCGAAGGGGTGGGGTGCAGCTAAGTTGCTCTCATTTCTGTGGACTGAGTTTTAGTTGAGTCATCCCACTTTTCCCACTTATTTCTGGGAGGTGGGCCAGCAATGCCAAACTCCCCAGCCCTCCTCACTGTATCCTGATGCTTCTCTGTGCCTGACGGCTACGAGACACCTACCACATACTGCACCACCATGAGCTGAGAGGAGGGGAAATTCCAGGAGTGATGTGGGAAAGAGCAGGACTGGGCATGCAGCTGGGTCTCAGGACAATCCTGCTGGCTCATTTCCTCCTGTGACTGAGTATTAGGGGTTGCTCTTCAAAGGGGGAACTTGTCTCCTGCCGACCTGGCAGTCTGTGGTTATTGTATTCTCTTTCTGGCAGATCCATAGGTGGCTCCAGCTTAGTGTCTGGCCACCTGGTCACTGGGTGACCCTGGGAAAGCAGCAGAAAGGTCAGCCAGGGACAGGGAATAGTGAGACCTCCCCTTTCAACAGAATCCCATGCAGTTATGCTGCACTTGGAGTAACCTAAATTTGCTTCTGGGACTCAGCAAAACGACAGCCTATCTTTCATCCCCAAGACAATGAGAACTGGGGTCATGGTACCATTTCCAGGATGTCTTCTAGATCTTGCCCTTTGACAGTGAGATAAGATCACTGGCACATATGATGAAACGGGTGAGAAAGGATGCTGGTTCTGGCTATGCCATCATACCCTCATCTAGCCTGTGAGCTAACTCAGCCTCCCCTGTGACTCCCAGCATCCTGCTCATCCACTCTGGAGAAGCACCAGTCCATTTCCAAGTCCTTTTGGCAGCTGGTTCTCTCTGAAACAAACTCAGGTGCAGTGGGGAGAGCAGTTCACCCCAGGAGGGCCTAAGGAGGTGGTTATGGGCAACTGCACTAGGTGTGCCTTTCTTCACTACACATCATCCTCCAGCACTGTCCCATACAGCCACTCCCAGACACCAGCTTCCCCGTGATCTCACCTCACATGGCATAGCATGTAGCAGCTTGGAGATATCCTCAGCCTCTCTCTATAAAAGTACCTCTGCAGTGGGCTGCATTGCAGACCCCTCATTGCTTCAGACACTTTGAACTGAGAAAACACAAAAGAAATGTTGATTGTGTCCTAAAGCCCCAGCTACACTGCATGGAGCCCAGCGGATGGCTGGGAGAAGCCCTCTGTGACCTGGATGTGGTCACCATGCTCTAGCCCTGAGCAGGACATGCACAGCCACTGGCACCAGCTGGCCAGGGCAGCAATCACGCCTGTGTTAGGGAAAATATGTTTGGCAGGGCATCACAGCCTATAATGCCTCCAGTGCCTTTCACTTCTCTTTAGGAAACAGGGAGAGCAACAGTTGTCAATATTTGATTACATCACCAGCTACAGCACTGCTTTCCAAACATAATTGCTTTATGTTTATTACCTGTAGGAACATTAACTTGCAGTTGCTGGCACAACTTAGCTACTGATGAAAGTTTCTTTTTACTTTGTTTGCTTTCACAGACATTTGCTTGCTGTAATTAAGTAACTGCGGTGCTACCTTCATTAAAAGGGAGAACTTTCTCTTTCAAGATGACTGCCTGGAAGGTAAAGCACCACTTGTGCCAAGGAACTTTGTCAGAGGGCACACCTTCCCTTTTTTCAATGCTTACCATACAGAAAGGGCAGAGATAGCAATGGAAATACGGTTTGATATGCTTTATTTTCTGCCTTGTGAACAACACTTAATGGTCCTTATTTTAAAGCGCAGCACAGAGCTCTTCTTTGTCTAGGCAGAACTTCTCCATGAAGAACAAGACGTATTTACATATATACATGTGATTCAAGAGAAGGTATTGTGTGAAAAAAAAAAAAAAAGAAATAAAAAAGAGAATAATACATGCCAGCCTTATCCTCCTGATCTCTTTGCTTCTTCCTGTATCCATCTCTTTTGCCATATCCTCTTAATGACTAGGAATGTTCCTGTGAAGTGTCATGCTGTATAAATGAAGCAGGAAAAGTGACTGATGCCACACCAGTGATTGTAATCATCAAGTAGCCCTTGATGCTATCTGAGTGAAACACTGTTATCAGCTGGGATTTTTTTGACAGCAGAACTTATGAGTGTAGGTCACTCACAGGGAGGGGGGAAAGATTTGGTACAACTTTATGTTTGCAGAAGCACTTGGGGACTTGAAAGGCATCTGCTGCAGCCCAGCTTGTCCAATACAAAGCCATCACCCTGCACTGGGGCATTGCCTAGATCCTGGTGGTGAAGCAGATGGGACAAACTGACATTGGGGAGTCGCAGACCACTGCTTTTGTGGACCCTTTTCTATACATGCAGGCCATTTGTCTAAAAAGAAGGTGCTAAAGGTCTCATCCCCTGTGGATATTTGTGTGTGTGTAGAGCGACGGACCAGGAGGGAGGTACAAGCTAAAGCGCAGGACTCCTCAAGGCCATCGCGGGGAGATCAGAGAGAATGGGAAAAGCAATGCTATGGATCATATGGTCAAAACATTGTAACTATCAAACTAAACCACAGCCCTGGCAGTTGCATAGCTGGGAGGGACATACGGATTTCCTTTCTATGAAACCACAGCAGGCTCTGCTGTAGCACAGGGAAAATTCCCACCAGAAAGAATGAGAGGTTTCTTGCTGCAAGGCCAGAAAAGTGTCTGAGGAATTATCTAGGATGATTCACAGAAATGTTACTTTTACGAGACAGAAAGATCAGTCCAGTATCACTTCAGCAAGTTCTGGTCTGTAGTAATTTGACACTGCAAACTCCTTGCTCTGTCATACAGCCAAATCTTTCTGTCTGGTGGAGGCAGCACTTAATTTCAGTTCAATAGAAGATCTTTGTAACTTTCGTTAGTAAGACTGCAAGATTTTTCTCCTTGATGTTAAGGCCTTTAGTCTTCAAACAAACTCGTTGTCTCCCTAGAGTTAAACTAAAAAGCTGGAGCACAAGCTCCTGTCACATCACAAAAATTATGGTTGTTTAGAGCTTTTATGGGCCCTTAAAAATAAAACTTTTGTTTTCTTGGTTTTTTTCCCCTCTCTCTTCTTTCAAAAGCAAATAGTCTCTGTTTATGCAGAAGATCAACCAGAAGAGCACAGTCTAGGTCTACAGGCTCACTTGAACATTTTCAGAGGAGACACTCTTACTCCATGTTCCTCATAAGTTGCACATCCTACTGCTTGTTCACTGCTGCAATTGGTAAAAAAGGGTACAGTTTGGAGAGAAAGGCTGTGTGAGCATGTGTATCTATCTTTTTCTTCATAAATACCCATCTCACGAAAACTGAAGCAAAACTAAAAAATGCATTTGTTCACAGCAGTCACTTCACAGACCTTGGTTAGTTTGGAGACTTGCTGATAAGACACAACATCAAATTCAGAGCAGTTGTGCAGGGGCAGGAGGCTTGCTGTCCCTCTGCAAATGCAGTGCGACATGGCAGAGCCCTGCTAGTCCAGATGGATGTGGGACAGAGGGAAGGGTGTCATGAACATTCTTTGAGAAGGTTAAGCCTGTGGTTTGGAGGTGACAGAAGAATCAGCGAAATGGAAAGACAGTCACGAGAAGGAACTTGGAAAGGTTAGAAAGGATTTAGAAGGAGGGAAAGGGCAGGAGTGGGCAGAAGAAGCTTGAAGGGAAGGTTGAGATGGGAGGGAAGAGGCCTGGGCATTGGGCTGTTCATCCCCAAAACGTCCAGTCAAATCCACAGAGTGCTTTCTGCAGCCCCTTTGCTGGCTCTTGGCACTGGCTTCTCTCTGCAGGTTTCTTCCAAGGCTTCACTCAGAGACTCTGGATCAGTGCTTATAACAGAGGCAAACTGACCCTGGCCAGCCCCATCTCATCAGACATCCACAGTTGGTTCCCACATCCCACAGACAACTCTCGTGCTCGTGCAATGTGACATTGACATGCTGTCTCCTGCTCTCAGACAGAACGTGACAGAACGTGACGGAACACCTCCTTAGGATACTTGCATCTCACCTTAGGATACTTGCAACTTGGAGCTCCATGTGATGCTGGGTGTTCTCACAGGAGCATTTTGGGGTCGCAGAGCCTCAGAAATCTGCTGGTGCCTGGCACCTCTCCCCTGCAATTGCCTGCAGCAGAGGGGTGCACTGGTATGTGACTCAGAGCTCCCCTGGGCAAGCTGACCTGTGAGGACACACAAAAGATGGGTCTCCCACTCCTGTTCCAGCTGCCCCTTCGAGGGAGCAGAATAAACATGGCTGCACCGGACAGCACGTCCCAGTATTGCTGTGATCAGGAAATGCGGGTGGTGACTGCAACACTCCCCGCTTCATAACCAGAGTAAAAAACATCTCTGACCCCATCTCTGACTAAAGGACAGCATATTTCACACTCTTGGATGTGAAGTTGAACCGACATAGTGAAGTTTTTGAAGTCTTCTTTTTTTTCTGATTTGCAAACAAGTCCACACGGGAGCAGGCAGACTGCTGTCTCCAGTGTGCTTGCCTGCAATGGAGCTCCCCCGGGAACACCACCTGAAGGACAGGAAGGAGAGACCATTGAAAAGGAAACCAGTCTCGCACTCCCAACCTGAATTTTTGGCACTGGCACTGTGTGGTGCCATGGAAGTGGAGAGGCTTATTCTTGAGCAGAGTTGAAGCAAACAGAAGAACTTTAGGGTTACCAGCCTCCCAATGGCCAGTCTCACTGGTGGCCACTTTTACCAGACATCTGGCAAGTCAGGGTCATCAAAGGTGGGAATTGACCCAAGGGAGAGCTCTGATGATGCTGGCGCTGCCACAGGCACCAATTTTTGTCTTAAAAGGACAATATGAAATGGTAAAAAGCTGTGCTCTCACCAGGGAGCAAAGGGACTGGGTCCTGAAGACACTGGCATTCCTGCTATGTGACACACAGCACATTAGGCAACTGATTCACCAATTTCCTACTAACTTCTGTCTCGTTTCTACATTTACGCCACAACCTTGCAAGCTGGGAACTTCCCAGCAAACAAGGACAGGGGAGGCAGCCATATAGGTAGTAGTGAGATTCATCTGACAGCAACATCTGCTATAAGAACTCCAAGTTTTAGGTACTGTACAAGAATGAAGAAGGATGGGTAAAATCCTAAACCTCATCAGCCCCCTGGGGCTGGACTTTACCTGGAAGGTCTAAAAATAGTAATTCCCACTATAAGTGATTTCGATTTCACAACTCTTTCTCTTTCAATTTTATATTTTAAGAATCAATTCCAGTTACACAGTCTCTAGTTACAGCAGTTTAGAATGGAGAATTTCTTACTCAGAAAGGGGAATTAATCTTTCAACTTACTCATCATGGAGAAGTAGGTTCCTTCCAAAAGAGAATTCAGGCTAATAGCCAGGCTAATAGCCCAAATTTTCCTGCAAAGGTCAGGAAAGGAAGTGGAAGGAAACAGAAAGTGAAAGAATTTAAAGGCAATACAAAAGACTCAAAACAAAACTGCTTTTGTTGTGATAGTCTGCCAAGAAGCATTGAGTTAGCAGACAATGAAAATGTATATTTGTTGCTTTTCATTATGAGCCTGTTTTCTCAGTTGAAAATGTTGCCCATGGAAATATTTATGAATTCCCAACCTTGACTCCACTATTTTAGACAATGAGCCCCTTGAGGATTTCGCACTACCCTTACAAGGACATTTTAATATAAATACTCTCTTTGTTTTTCCTTTTTCCATCTTGTGATTTTTCATACTGTCTCCAGTTGGGGAAAATGTACAGCAGTGAACTATTCAAGCCTGCTAAACTTTAGCTTTTCCCCTTTCCCTAGGGCCAGTGTTATGCTGTGATTTTGCCTTTTTTTTCCCCCCTGGTCTTTTTTTCCCCATCCTGTAGCTTTGCTGGAGCTGAGGGGGATTTGAAAGCTGCAACAGGAAAAAGTAAATGAAACATGACCTGCTGGTGCCCCCACAGAACTCAGTCAGCAAAGCCTGGGCAAGTCACTGAAGACCAATGTGCACAAGTCAATGTACGTGTTAGTTTTGCTCTGATCACTGTTGCAGTGTATGGTTCCTCACAACTGCTTAAACTACCCTGATCTAGAATACGAGCATCTCTACTTGCATTTCTAAATCCTGACTACACTTCGTTCCTTGATTCATCATAACTTTTCATAAACAGAAATAAAATTAAAATGGAATTCACATGATATTTCAAGTTTTACTCTGATGTTTCCCATGTAAAAATGCATTTTTCCCAAGAAATTACAAATTCCAAAATGCAAGGACTGATTTTGCTAAAACATCATTTCTCAGTGAGGAAAGATTTAAGTGGAAATACTTTGACCTTTTTCATGGTGATCTTGGAATCTTTCCATTTTGGGGAGCACAGTTAACTGAGGATAAGAAAACTTCCCTGAAAACTTTTTGAGAGAAGCACAGCAGGCAGAATGACCAGAGCCGGTGTGTACCATAGTCTCACCAAAAGAGGGATTACCCCATCACAGTTTCCTCTGAACCATGAGGTTAACCAGTTCAGTAGCCTCGGATAGATAGAAATGTTTTGTTTATTGTCAGCACTTGTCCAACATCTGTTAGCAAGACTGACTTGTGCAGCAACTATTGCCAGCACCCGTAGATGCAGCTTTGTTGCATAAGTAGCCAAAAGAAATGCTTGTCTTTCTCTCCTGCTGCTGCGGCTGTGCCACACGTTCCCCTCTGAATCTTCCCTGCAGCTCTTGTTCCATGTTCAGCGTAAGTCTCTCTGCTCACTCTGCCTCGATTTGCATTTCTCTTTTTCCTTTCCTGCACTGTTCTCCTCCCAGGTCTTTTCTGAGGTCTCAGAGCTCTCTGCTGCTGCTCCAGCCATGCACCACACGCCCTCCATCACCCTCCCTCTCCTCTCACCAGCCATCGCTGCCCCACTCTCCCCACTCTTCACCACCCCACAGCTCCCATCAGCAGGGATTGTCCATTCATGCTCCAAAAACTGCTGGCCCAAATTACCTTTCCCGCTTCTGGAAGTGGCCTGTTTGCCTTTCACCTACCACATGTGTCTTTGGGTCAGCATGCCTTTCATTTCCACGTGGCCAGAAATGAGAAGTAGCCCCCTGCTGTCAATCAAGTAATTACTGAGACACTTGGAATAGTTGTCTCTTCATTACTGTGCCATGGCACTCCTTTTGGCATCTTCAGAGCTCCTTGAAAATCTCAGCACAAACTGGATTCATCATCAGGATCTGATGTGGTCTGATGGTGAGAATGCCAAAGTAAAATCTGGATTTTTCACCAATCCTTTCTGCTTTGCAAAAGAAGGGATTGAACTCTCAGAAAGTCTAACTATATGAACTCAGAGATAGGAAAATGTAGTTTGAAATCCACATGTAATTTGTCCTTTGAAGAAGAAAGCAGACATTTTCCAGCTCTTCAGGAAAAAGATAATACAGAGGCCAGGGCTTTGTGGGGACTGGGGGAACTCTAGACCTTTTTCTGCTTCCTTTTTAGGTCAGTACTGTAAGAAACTCTGGTCACTTCTATACAGGGAAGTTGTGCTCATTTAAGTAAAGTCCATTTTATAATTCCTTTTAAGCCTGACAAGCTCTGGAAAATCCAGGTAAGACAGATGAAGGTGCTACTGGCCCTTCTGGTCCACCAAGAACCAAAGCCAGAGTTTTCCTTTCCTATGAGTGAGTGGGCAGAATGCAACATTTGCCCATGCACCAAAATCTTAGCACAAAGCTACCGTCCTCTACACTTTGAGTAACTTAATACTGTCTCCAGTTGGGGAGTAATGGTGACTCCATGGGTACCTCAGAATACCAAACTGTGAATCAGGATTCCTGAGGCACAATCAGGACGCAGATCTGCCATCTCTGCTGAGTGAAAGCAGGGTCTGCTGAAGAAGCAGTGCAGAGGTCTGCCAGTGCTGGCATCTTCAACTGCTACACCAACCATCACCAAGGCTCAGCTATCACAGACTTCCTCCTACGAGGACTCAGACTCCTTTCTTGTTTTCCTCTTACAAGGTTTAAATGTGGCTTGTGCCAGTTTGGCTTGCAATCATTTAACTGCACATGAAGCCCATGTCCTGCTAACAGCAATATCAAGTATCATGTAGCTAGTTTTGTCAGTAGGCCTCCAGGAGCTTTGCCATGGGCATATGATTATCTCAGTTCTTAACAGTGGGTAAATTGGTCACAGAAACTAAGGTGTTTGTAAACAGCCCTACTTAAGACTATTTTTTAATTTTTTATGGTTCTAGGTATACAATGAACCTTTGCATGACCTGCATTTTGAACACTCTTGTATACTGCTAATGAAACCAGCCAAAGCAATGTCATTTGTGCTGCAGCTCTTCAGAATATGATGGTGTCATTGTTTAACTCAAGCTAGCAAAATAACCATGATAGCCGCTCACTCAGTCCCCTCCCCACCCCCACAAATAGGGGAGAGAATCAAAAGGGAAGGGAGAAACTTGGACTAAGACAAACACAGTTTAATAGAATAACAAAATACTAATACACTACTAGTATTTATATATAAAATAGAAATAGAATATAAAATAAAAGATACTCAAGGCAGTTCCTCATGGTCTCTGTCCACACTGAGCAGCCAGTCCCAGGAAGCAGCATTTGGTCCCAAACAGCTGATCCTGGAGAAGGAAAAGAGGAAAAAGGCAGAAAGGCCCAGAGGCCTCTGCAAAACAGCAGGATGGCAAAAAGACCCAACTAAACACCCCGAACAGAACTTCCCCAACTCCGACACAAAGAGCGAAGACAACTTGCGAGAGAGTGACCAGAAGATCCCAACTCTCCTAAATATGAAGCATGACACTACTGGGATGGAATACTTTTATTGTTCAGTCTGGATGTCTGTCAATCTCTGCCCCATCTCTGCCCCTGCTACCTTGATGCCTCACACCTGTGGGCAGAGCGCTCAGAATGTCCTGGCCTCTCAGAGCAGAGCAACTAAAAACATTAACTCTGTCTCAGGTTTTTATCTCTTGTTCTCAAACTAAGTCCAAATAATGACTGCGGCAGCTATGAAAAAAAGAGTTTTCTAACTGCACGAAGAAAAATAACTCATTTTCAGTCAAACTAGCAGAGATGGAAATAAATTAAAGGGATGAAAAGATCTCATTTACTGAATGCCAAGGTAACAACATTGCTTTCCTAAAGGAGCAGCAATCAGGAACCTTGATAGGTGTCCCTTAAGCATGACACATGAGGTATCATTCTGACATGCAGCTGGGAATCACAGCCTCAGTAACAGCCTTGCTGGTGGTCTCAGAATAGACAAACAGACCTGACAGGGACTTCATTGTCCCATCTCCATCTGGCCTCTCTTATCCGGTGCTAAAGCACACTCACAGCCCAGTAGGAGACTATTCTTCTGCCTTTCATACCTTTATGTTTGTTTGCGTCTTTTACAAACTCTGCATGTATTAACTGTAAACAGGATATACTGACTTAAGCAAAACATTTACTTTCCCCTAAGACTTCTCCATAGCTAATATGCCCACAGTATTTTTCATATCTATTTTCTTCTTAAAAAGAAACCGTATTTAAGTCACAGTAGCTTATCTGCTAGCACTGTACATTTCCTTAAGAGCAGCTGGAATTGCTGACTGTCTTTGCAACAGAGCAAGAATATTTTAGGCTGACGGTGTACACTTGCTATATAGGACAACTGATACAGGAGGAAATGGAATAGCAGATGGAAGTGCAATAATAAAGGAGATTAGACTGCCTCCTACAGTTCAGGCACCACTTGAAGGGGAACTGTGGAATCAGTGTGAGGGAGTTTCCTGTGTTTGTACCCTGGGCTTCTCCTCACTCACTGCTTAGGGTTTTGCTTTTAATAAACAGACCGTCATGCCCTTGCAATCCATACGACTTAATGAAGATGAGGAACTTCAGTCCACATCCTGTATCAGAAATGTTTCAGCAGTTCCCCTTTAATCAGCTGCATACTTACTAAGGAGGAGTCTGAATTTATTTATTTTTTTAAAACCTGATCTTACCCATTGAGTAGCCTGAGAAGCGTAAGCTAGTATCAGGGATTCTTTCTGGCCTTTTGAATTATGGAGATCTTCAGAACATTTTCCTTTCTTATTCTTCATGCATTTATATTATTTTTATTCATTCTGTTACAGTAAAACACACTACAAGGAAACCAAAAGCTACATTTTTGCTGTCTTTGCCCCCAAACTTCAGACACAGAAAACTGGCAATGGTACAGCCCCTTAACAGCATAAACCTTGATGCACAGCCCCAGAATTCAAAACATCTGCTGAGACAAGAAGATGTTTCACTGCTTCCAATGTTCAGTGCAGGAAAGTCTGAGTTGGCTTCACCCATCACACAGGCTGGCAAGGAAAATGAAGAGAGCCTCAGCAGCTTTGCTCTGGCTGCTGATACGGTAGTACCGCTGCTGCTGGGATGGCTCTGTGCCCAAACCCATCCTCCCTGCCAAGATGTAGAGCTTATCACGCCTGGCACAGTGCCAGGCTAGCAAAGGATCCCGAGATGTCTGGGAGATGCCCCATGGTGTGGCACCCTGTCACACTCACATCTGTAACTAAGCACCATGGCTTTGCACACTGCTGTCCAAGCGATAGGAGTCAAGATGCCCTAAAAGGTTTGTGCCAATAGCTCTGGTAGGGTCAGACTCTGTTTTTCATGAGGGTCACTGTCTTTAGGGTCACTTTAGGGTCTTTAGGGTCACTGTCTTTTTCTGAACATTGCTGAATTCAGTGTCACAGACCTGTCTGCTACTGAGTCCCCTCAGGCTTTGGCTTAAGCTAAAGGAATTCCTGAATGTCACACCTCTTTCTTGGACAAAAGACTAAAAAATAAACAAAACACCCCCCAAAAGCCCCCAAACAAACAAACAAAACCCAACCAAAATAAAAAAAAAACAACACATATTACAATGTACTGAATGTTTGCAGAGGCCAGTTGTTTTTAGTGGGTTGCTTTTCAATGCTTTGCATTCATCACAGAGAAGACTTACTTGACAGTTTCTGTAGCTTGAATGATTGTCAGGCAGTACAAACCACAGAAAGTATATGCCTGCATTTTGAAAAACTCCCTCTTTGCAGTTGGAGATCAGTCACTGTTACTGAAAAAAAGGAACACTTCATTACTTTCATCCCTAAACACTAGTGTCAGTTCTCTCTTTATACTCCAGAATTTTGCATTTTACCCATATTAGGACAGTTACTTAAGTGATGATTTAACCAATTCAGACTGAACTGCTGGTATGTAAACCTCTTCTCATAGGTTTGTTCATGGAGCAGCCCTTGTGGGGATCTCGAGGTCTGTACCATCAAGAGCAGCTGCAGTGCTCCAGCAAGCCTCTTCACCTTGCCCACCAGCCACAGGAATAACTGCAGCCTGACCCCCAGAGAGCAGCCTGCAGAATTTCCCGTACAATCTGAGTCACAATATGCCAGCTGAACGGTACGTGTCCACCAGAGACAAGCAGAGTGGATTTCATGGACTTTTTGATGGACTCACCTCACAAAACTCCCCTACTTTTGACCCTGCAGGAAGGTGGAAATGTGTTCACTTCTCCCCCAGGGTGTAAGACTGGTGGAGAACTGCCCTTTCAAGGAAAAAAGAAAAGAGACCCAAGCTGCCCATGCCCACCAGCCACAGGAATAACTGCAGCCTGACCCCCAGAGAGCAGCCTGCAGAATTTCCCGTACAATCTGAGTCACAATATGCCAGCTGAACAGTACGTGTCCACCAGAGACAAGCAGAGTGGATTTCATGGACTTTTTGATGGACTCACCTCACAAAACTCCCCTACTTTTGACCCTGCAGGAAGGTGGAAATGTGTTCACTTCTCCCCCAGGGTGTAAGACTGGTGGAGAACTGCCCTTTCAAGGAAAAAAGAAAAGAGACCCAAGCTGCCCATGCCCTTCGCCAGGGGCTTTGAATAAAAACTGAATCACCATTTGCTTTGTATTATATCATGCTGAATCCATGCCTCAGTGCTTCCCCAGAGGCTTGAAACCAGGAAGGTTTTTTTCCTGCCTTTGATGAATAACTTCGGTGTCAGTGGGGGCCGGGGCTGGGGGGTCAGTGATCTCTGAAATACCACAGCTTGGCTGCAGCTAGGGATATGCCATAGCTTCTCAGTCTCAGTCAGCCCCATGACTCTTAATTCCTCGTTATGTGCCTTGGGCATGCAGGGCCGGGAAAGAATCAGCCAGGATTTGGCATCAGGTAACTTCCTGGGGATGGGGACGAGATATCAGCCTTCAGGTGAGGGTCAGGATCAGGCCTAGTGAGGAGAACCAGTATCAGACATCACTCCAGGATGTCCAGGAGGGGCCACATTAAGGCACATCAATGTAAGTCCCAGACACATGCTGCTGGTGGTTTGCTAACTCCAGGTCTATCTAGGCAGGGTCCTTGAGGCAGTAAGAAGCTCCCACCCAGGATTACCCCTCACAGCCATTCATCTCGTCTTCTTTAAAAAACAACAGGGGCCACAGTGCATTTGTGTCTGCCTGTCCATCCTGCCCTTCCTGCCCACCCCTCTCTCACAAACACCCTGGCAGCTAAGCCAAGAGCCTGTCGGCCAATGCCAACCATGACTCTGAGGGCAGGAGTTTTAAAGAAAATTAAATTCTCCCAAATCTGTGAGAAGAGGCAGTTTTTTGTGGCAGGAGGGTGACCCTCCTTGGGCACCAAGTCCATAGAGAAGGGGCACCTCACAGACAAGCCCATCACAGGATGATGTCCAGTCACAAGAGTTGAAGCACAGTTCTGTAGGAAACGAGGCTTCACAAGCTCTAGGGCTAATGCTTAGAACTGGCTGGCTACCTTAACTTGCTCTTTAGAGCCTCCAGTGAAGTAGATGCCACAAAATGAGACTTGGGTTATATTTACACCCTTATCCCTATATGACTGCATGCATTATCCCTTTGGGTCTCCATCATTTGCCTGCCAGAAAGCAGCAAGAAGAGATTCATAGGGAAGTGAGAAGGTTTGATAGAGTAAACCTGACCCGATGATCCTTGTCGGTCCCTTCCAACTCAGGACATCCTGTGACCCTAGTCCTCAGGGATCCTCAAAGTAAGCTGTGGCTCTGAAAGGATTAAATATCACGTTTGTCTTAGAAAGTTTGGTTTGCCAAGCATTTTGCAAAAGCCTGTGATAGCTCCCCCTTTTGCTGTGTAACCATTTAACTTGCCCTCTTGCGAGAACAAGAGCTTCTTCTGGGCCCCTCAGTTCACGAAGGACAGGGAACTGCTGGAGAGGGTCCAGCATAGGGCAACAAAGATGATTAAGGGAGTGGAGCACCTCCCTTATGAAGAAAGGCTGAGGGAGCTGGGTCTCTTTAGTTTGGAGAAGAGGAGACTGAGGGGTGACCTTATTAATGTTTATAAATATATAAAGGGTGAGTGCCACAAGGATGGAGCCAGGCTCTTCTCAGTGGCAAACAATGATAGGACAAGGGGTAAGGGGATCAAGCCGGAACACAAGAGGTTCCACTTAAATTTGAGAAGAAAATTCTTCTCAGTGAGGGTGACAGAGCACTGGAACAGGCTGCCCAGGGGGGTTGTGGAGTCTCCTTCTCTGGAGACATTCAAAACCCGCCTGGACATGTTCCTGTGCAACCTCACCTAGGTGTTCCTGCTCCAGCAGGGGGATTGGACTAGATGATCTTCTGAGGTGCCTTCCAATACCAAACATACTGTGATACTGTGATACTGTGAACAAAGGTGGCTTCGGTGCACCAAGTTGTCATATATCCTACAAGGAATATAAAGTTACTGTTTTTTCCAGCATTGTGACAGAGAGACAGGCAGACAGACACAACGCTGCGTGTCATCTCCTTTTTGTGATGCACACTGGGCTTGCTCTGTACTTCCCAGTTGTGCTGGGGCTGTTGGCCTCCTGCCTGCCTCCAGTCAGCTGCCGGTGGGTGAGTCACCCCAGCTGCCCGGCAGGACTTTCTGAGAACGCCCACAAAAGTCATCAGTGACAGCAGGTCAGAGCTCATCCCCAGAAAATATACACCCTTCCTCCCCACCACTTGCAAACTTTCACTGAGCGTGAACGCGCTGGTTCTCAGTGACAGCCACTGCCGGCCCCCACCACAGCAAAGGCAAAAAAAAAAAAGCAACGGGGTTAACAGTTTCCAAGAATAATACAGGAACACTTTTCATTTTCATGCATCATTTTCATGAATGAATTATTCATTCAGTTGTGGTAATTCCTGCATTCATAAAAAAAAAAAATACAACCAACACAAACACAGTGAATTCTCTGGGCTGCTAGTGGCTGCTCAGCACTGGGAACTGTGGGGAGGAGACAGACCCACACCGAGCTTCTGAGTAGTGAGGAAGGAAGGAAGAAGTATGATACAAGGGCACCATGCAGCACAGTGACTGCCACACAGGCAAATGGTGCCCTAGTCTCAGAGCTGAATTTGCACACAACTAATTTTAGGTTGGGAAGTGAAACACCCTAAATAACTACAATTATTTTAAATCCGTGTCAAAATTGGCCAACATTCTATGCTTTCTCTCTGTGTGTATCAGCAGTTCACTTACCAGGGGTATCCTGCTGAGTAGATCTTGCTGGGCAAAGCTGAGCCTACAAGGCACCCCATAAGACTCAGGCATGCCCACTTGATTGAGTCCTGCTTTAGTACTAGAAGCTCCTCAGGCAGTGGGTGACCCATCCCCTCTGCCCAACACCTGTCTCCTCTGAGCTCATCTTAAAAAAACAGCTGCCAAGCCAACAGTTACACAAGCCCACTGCTGTGGGTGTAGTGGGGTGTACAAAACGGCATGATATTCTAGATGTGGTCTGATGAGTGTTGAGTGGGGGACAATAATCCTTCCCCTCCATCTACTGCCTCTTATCCAGTTAACACAGCCCAGGATGTTTGTTGTTGGCCTCCTTTGCTGTGAGGGCACATTGCTGGCTCACGTTCAGCTTGCTGCCTGTCCCCAGTCCTCTTTGGCAGGGCTGCTCCCCAGCCAGTCAGTCCTCTCTCCGTATCACTTCAAAGGGCTTTTCCTTCCCTGGCACACAACTTTGCATTTGGTTTTGTTGAATTTCGTAAGGTTCTTGTCAGTCCATGTTGCCAACCTGGCAGCCCTGCCTTTTAACATTCTTATATTTGCACTAGATTGCAGATTTCCTACTTTCTTCAGGTCCTCTTCAATTCTAGAAACCACTGGAAAAATGAAACGTTCTCTTTAAACCAGCCCTGCAAGCAGTCACAGCATATGACAACTATGTTTGCAGTGAAGCTTAGTACATTTGAAACACTTGAAACAACAGGCTGCCTTAGGGTAGCAATAAGAAATAAGAGTTCCTGCAGAAGGGTGAAAGATATTTTTGAATTCTCTTGTTTCCACTGACAAAACACAGCACTACTTCTGCACTACAGACAGCAGAATGCTTCATCATAATCCTCACTTTATTTTATGAAGTTTTAATTTTAGAGAATGCTACATGAGTTTATTACTGAATGTAGTTCAGAAAAGGACAGACATAGAACACAGGCAGAAGCATTGCCTGTTATGGTTTCCTCTGAATAACACCTGAAATGCTCTCCCTAACTAATACCTCAAAAATAAAAGGGCGGACAGGCGTCACCCTTGACTCTGGTCTCAGTAATTCTCAGAGAAGTTCCTCACCAGCCTGTTGTTATTATTCTGGTCTAACACTAGAAAACAGCAAGCAGGACCTTCAAACACACTTAGAAACTTCAGCATGGGCTGGACCTTTCCTTGGTGTGGCCATCTAAGACATGCAATACAGCGCCAACACCAGCAATGCAAAGTGGGGGCAAAGCCTTGCAGCCTGGCAGTAGGAACAATTGATTTTACACTCAGTGTTTACCAGAAAGAGGAATGATCTGATTTAGCCATGCTACTGCCCCCTCACTGGTAACCTAGCCACCTCAGAGCTCTGTGTTTACTTTTACAACGTGCCTGTGACCCAAAAGGATTCAGCCCACTTATAACCCGAAGGTTTAATGGTGATGGGGGGAAACACCACCCACTGTGTGTCTTGCAAGCTACCAGTGACTGTCCGAAACTTGCTCCCCTTCCTTCCCACGCACACCCACCTCACCCACGCTGCAGCAGAGGGGATCTTCCATCCCCACAGCTGCCCTACGCTGCCATCGCCACCAAACATCATTCACAGGCAGGAAAGGGCTGATGAAACAAAACGAGAGCTGGAGGACGAAGTCTAAGAGGGTGCAGGCCGTGCCTGAAGCTGAGGCCACCGAGCGCAGCCCCGGTGAACAGGAAGCCGAAGGACGTCAGCAGAGTCGCAGGACTGTAAAAATGACATGAGATCAGTCCCTGGCCTCAGCTGCAGCCAGATGAATGAACCCTCTGGCATGGCTGTCAATCACCTAAACAACACCTAGGTTTGACAAGTCAAAAATGGGATAGCCATAAGAAAGAGAAAAATGGCTTTCTTCTTTAGACCTGACACCTGTACCAGCAGGATGATATGCCCTTAAGGGTAAAATGCTTCTAGGTGACTGCTAGAAGCAGAGCTGTGCAGGAAACTGTCGCACTTCAGAAATTGTGGAGTTTTTGTCAACACATTAGAAAAGGTGGAAAGTCAGTGTAGAGTGAAAATAAGCAAATCAACAGACCTGCAAAAGCTTTTCATTAAAAATTAGCCGTTATGTGTCCAGCTGGCACCAGTCCTCAATTTTGCAACAGGGCTGATGACCTTTCTTAGTGGAAATGATCCACTTCCGTCTGCCCAGTGTTGCTTGTCTGATGGTAAAAAGTCACCAGGATAGTCTGGTAGAAAATATCTTCATGTCAGCTATTATGTAATATCAATTTCAAACTGAATTGGTTTTTGTTGGCAAATGAAAAATAATAGTGTTTTCCCCTGGTCATATAGCTAAAAATCACTTTCGGTAAACTGGCAGTCAGTTCTTGTGAAATTGCCACATACCTGATACACAAGAGCTAGATGCACTACGGAGTATTGGTAAATGTGCAGTATGAATGACTCAAGTGGTTTTCCTTTTTTTTTTTTTTTTCCTGTATTATGTAAGTACAAGAGTTTGGCTAATGGAAAGTTCTTGATAAACTAAGTAGAGGCCCAGGAATGAATTAATATACAAGTGGATATACAATATATGAATATATTTGAAGTTGGTACTTGAGGACAGAATTTTGCTGGCTAAGGAGAAACTAAGGTTGCCACCTTTCAAAGATAAAGTTATTAAGTGGAACCAGCCTGGCGACATCTCTGTTAGGATGGGGCAGTGTGGGAAAGTGAGAACCTGCACCATGAATTTATATCCAGGCAGATAATAAATTAATTTTCAATTTGGGGTCTGAACCCATACACTGGTACTAGAATAACACAGCTGTGTTACTGACTTCCATTGAGCTGTTCTGAATTATTGAGGATCCAGCTCTTTGCTTAATTATCTGGTTGATAAAAGTGAAATAGAAGATAAGTCTATAGGACAAGATCAGCTGTAAGACCTGATCTGAAGTTCTCCAAAGGCTTTCAAAAGAGACATTTACCTAATTTGTGTTTGTTCCTATGGAAAGCCGAGTCCTAAAAAGTGTTGCTGTCAGGAATGTAACTTCCCGGGTTGCCTTGTGTCGCTCCCTGTCTCACAGTGCTGTCTTGGCCATACCTTAAACACTTCTTGGCATCAGAACCCCACCTTCATCACCCAGCCAACATGCCATGAGGTGTGCTGAATGCCACTGCCCAGCTCGGGTGAAACCCCTGACATCTGCTAGGAATTACTTGTCTGGCAAACCATCAAAATAAGAAATTAATCAGATGACACCTGGAGATGGGTGGGTGAGGACAAGGTCACCAAATGGGACCGTGACCCTACTGCCACCAGCAGAATGACTCAGTTACCCGCATACACTCTAACCCACCTCCATCATGACAGCTTCCAGCTTCACCACAGACACATGAAATGTCAAAGCAACGTGGTACCTGGGTTCACAGGCCTCAGACCAGCAGCAGTGACAGTGTGTGCCAGTGACGTGGGGTTTATGGCTTGGTGCTGCAACTGGTCCTAAATGCAGATCTTGGGCACCTGCAACATCCAGCCTGCAGTGGTGGGTTTTCTAGGTTGGCTTTTCAATACGAAGGTGGAAAGTAAAGTCTGAAGTTAGGCATTTCCGTTATAAATACCTCACTTCCCTACATTCCTTTAATGGGAAAAAGAATCCTTCATTTCGTTCATACAAAGTGGTTGTGATTGGTGTCAAATGATGCTTATACAAGTTAGGGAGCTGGAAGTTAAACGTGAGGAGACACGTCCAGTCAGTCAAGCTAAGGAGACACTGGACCATATTGCCAAGAGACAATGTGAAACGCTTATCATTGCAGTTGTTTCAGAACAGGTAATAGGGACATCTGTCAGGATCAGGTGAAGTGTGTGGGGTCCTGCCTCAGGGCAGGGGTAGGACAGATCACCTCTGAGTGCCAGGCTTCTTGCCTGGTTTTTCATGACCCAGTAAAAACTCATTTCAGCCTGATACTGCAAAAAGTGCTGTAGCCTCTGCTGATGCTATAAAGTGTCAAAACCTCAGTTTAAAATATAATGAGAAAGATAGTGAGTATACAGAAACACAGTTTTTCTAACATCAGGCAGAGGCAAAGGATCAGCAATGACTCAGAGAAAATAAAACTGCATCCTGAATCATTGCTTCCACTGTTGCTACGTTACCATCTGCAGCACTCAGGAGTTTCCTTCACTATCTCCCACCCTCCAGCAGGGTCCAGAGCACTTTATCTGCTGACGTGTGGCCATATGACAATCTAAGGTTGTGGACAGCTAGAGACAGTTGATTTGGCCAGGGTTGTTTCTCAGTAACAAGTGGTGTGCTTATCTGTTAGGGAATAAAATGTTCTGGCGTGCCAAAAAGCACTTTCAGTTCTCTAGAGAATGGTCACTTCTCTCAGACATCAGCCACATGGATCAGAGTGGTTGCTTCCTCAAGAAGATGAGCAAAGTGAGGATAGCTAAGGCAACTCAGACCATGTCTCTCGTTATGTGACAAGGCTTACAGCTGTCACTACCCACCCATAGCACAGCAGCACACCGCAGACTGCAGAAGGCCGGTGTTGTGTTCTGCCTCCCAATTCCCCTCCCTTTCATCCCTCCACTTTCATCCACATTTCTCAGCACTCTTCACAAAGGAGAGCAGCATCCTTATTCACATTCAACAGAAGAGGAAACTGAGTCAGAGAGATACCATAGATAAACAAGAGTACAACCCAGGTCTTGTACACCAAGAGCTGGTTAGTAAGCAGACAGTGCTCATGAAGATGCATGGCCATGTCGCCATGATAAAACACAGTTCTGCCTGTCAGTGAAGGGGTTGAGCTGAGGAAACCGGGCCCACAGCTCAAGGGACAGATTGCAGTTCTTGCCCTGAAGCATTAGCACAAGCATCAACACCCCCCTGGTGCTTTGTGCCTGCTTTGAGATATGCTCAGCCACAGGTAGGTCACTCAAATGCAAAAGCCACCCACTGGTAGTATCAGCTACTACCTGCTTTCCTGACAGTAGGGAGAGGGAGGTGAAGGGAGAAGACATGCCCAAATCATTCTCTGCTCTCCTGAAACTCAACTCAACTCTGGTTTCCCTTCCTTAGGACTATTAGATGCTGTCCTATATTTTTGTGGTTTAACTCAAGCTAGCAATATAACCACGACAGACACTCAATCATTCCCCCCTCCACCTCCCACCCGAAATAGGGGAGAGAATCAAAAGGGCAGGGAGAAACTTGTGGATTGAGATAAACACAGTTTAATAAAATAAGAAAATAACTCTAATATACTACTAGTAATAATATTATATATAAAATGAAAATAGAACAAAAAATAAAAGATACTCAATGCAATTCCTCATAAACTCTGTCTGCACTGAGCAGCCAGTCCCAGGAAGTCCCACCTGGTCCCAGAGAGAGAAGAGAGAAAAAGGCAGAAATGTCCAGAGGCCTCTGCAAAACAGCAGGATGGCAAAAAGCCAAACCAAAGACACTCCTAAACAGAACTCTCCTGAAGAGGTCTCAGTCCCAGCTCCAAAAAACCTAGCTGGAAGATCCCAACTCTCCTTAAATATGAAACATGATGCTAATGGCATGGAATATTCTTATTGATCTGCCTGGAATCAGTCAAGATCTGCTCCATCTATACCCTCCTTCCTTGATGCCTCACATCTGTGGGTAGAGCACTTGGAATGTCCTGGGCTCTCAGACTAGAGCAATTAAAAACATTAAAAACATTAACTCTGTCCCGGGGTGTTATCTTCTTGTTCTCAAACTAAATCTAAACAATGACCATGCCAGCTACCAAAAAAAAACCAAAACAAAACAAAACAAAAAAATAGTTTATAGTTGCATGAAGAAAAATTAACTTCTTTTCAGTCAAACCAGCACATATAGAAAAGCAAAGTCCCAGGCCGGTCCCTTTGACAGTTATCATGCCAGGCACATGACGGTTTTCAGTTCTGGGATGTATGAGCCAAACAGTGCAGTTTTTAAGGCAACTTCACATACAACCCAACTAAGACACTTGTCCCTCTGCAGACTATCCCACGAAGTCCAATAGAAACCATCACAACCATTTGCACACCGCTCAGCAAGAGAGCGGCAGTGGTACAGGAAAGAGAGCTTGGTACCAACACTTGTTTTTCCAGGAAGGCCATTATGGCAGCTGCAGTGGCTCTTAATTCACCTGAACTGGTTCACACGCATGAGAGTTCTCTTTACCATGAGAGCTGAAGAAGATAACCTGTAAACAATTGCCCATCTCTCATCACTCTTTCTGCTTCTGTACGGACAAAGGCCTCAGTCCCTGCACTTGTGCTTATCTTTGTGTGACACTGAGGTCACAGAGAAAGTATGCACACAGGTCCCAAGCCCAAGGCAGAAAAGTCTGGGGATGAAAATGGTCTCCTGTGATGTATGTGAGAAGAGCAGTTAGAAAGCATCCTTGATCTTTGACGGGACTCAGATATTTTCTAATAATGGCAATTGTATACATAGATTCTTCAAATAGCCTCTCAAACACTTATTTTCTGGCTACAACTGTAGAAAATGCCTTCATTTGAGGAACTGTCATGTTCCTCTAGGGGGACTGGTTTACTTTGTCTTTCAGTGCTCTACTTATACTTTAAAGGTTTTCTAATGCTTTTCTTAGAAAAGATGTTATCCTCTACCAAAACCAGATTGGATGGAAACTGTGGGACAACACTCCGGGAGACCTAAAAGCCCTCTTACCTTTAGATCTTTGTGTGGTGCTGCACGCAGTTTTGTGTGCTGTGCATTTACAATCACTGAGAGACCACAATCACCATTTGGAAAGGACTGGGGTCTAAATTTCCAACTGAATAGGTTTTTCTTGGAACATACTCCCAAAAGTTTAATTTGTACGTAACTGAAATTTGCATAAGAAAGTTTGAAGAGTTTTAAAGGCTTTCCCTCCCCATCTGCTAAGCAGAGAGCTAGTGGCTTCCTGTTAAGGAAACATTTAGTCTGCTCTTGTCTTTGTTAGTCAAGTCTGGCATTCCCCTCTGAAAAAAAAAAAAAAAAAATAGAAAGCAAGAAAATAAGATATTGCTTAAAAGAAAGCAGTCAAGATGCTAAATTAGCCTATACCTATATAAATGTTAACGAGCGTGGGTGCATCCTCCCACACTTGGTACATGAAGTGGGCTGAGATGACTGACCGCTATGCTCACCACTTCCAGAGACCATTCATTTCTAAGAATATAGTGGCTTTTCATTCCCACAGGGGCTTTTCATTCCCACACGCACGTAGATTTAGCACATGATTTTACTCCAGAGCAGCACAGCAAGGATGGGCCTTTCCACTAAACACGTAGCAGAAGACAGAAACACAATGTACCAATGACTTCAATCTGCCATCTCTTGAAGCAGCTACACCAGTGGGTGAACCAGATAAGTTCCTTTTGCGGTGATACTTATCAGGTAACTAAAGTGAAGAAAATGGGTTGGATGTCAACAGTCCTCCCTAAGCAACAACAGATCTGTTGTGGCCATTGACAGATATTTAACGCCTGCAGTAGCACATTCGTTATTTGGGGAGAAAGTCATAAACACTTAATTGTGCCCATGGAGACAAAGGGAGACAATAGGGAGGGCTGAAAGTGGTTTGACCTTCTTTCTTAGATCAGCATTTCGTACTTAACTCTTTGAATTCTGTAATCATGCACCTGCTAGGAGAAAAGCACTGTTGCTTAAAGTCATTATGATAGCAACTTTGCAACCTATTACCATGATGCAGCATCACTGACCTGAGTTACTGTGCACTTTTCAAGCCACTTCAGCAGCATGTAACTGCATCAGACTATCTCCCACTGGTAAAATAATGGCAGGAGGATCACGCATGTTCTCCCTGCAGTTGTGGCAGCCTTGTACTACTGGCCAGAGGCAACCTTCACAACGTGAAGCAACCTCTGTCATGACTGCTGGGCAGGGAAATGCCAAGGGCTGGCAGCAGCATCAAACACTTCTGTTTGAAAACCATAGAGCTGAGAGCTTCAACAACCCAGGAGTAACACTTGCCAAAACGCACCCAGAAACACTCCTGTCTTCATGGAGCAGACTATTCAAATGTGACTGGTCACCTCACTTGCCTTTGTTTAGTGGTGTCTTTTTGAGGGGTAATTAAACAGACCAGATACTTCTACAGTGCTTCATGAGTGCCCTTACTTCAGTTTCTTTTGGGTGCCCAGTACACAAAAAATAAGACACCCCAAAGTAAACACTAGTCTTTGAAGATCTGAGTGATAAAGGCAGACATTTAAAAAATAATTACTTGTTACATTATATTTAAAAAGATGCTTCTATATACCTTCCTAGAGGGTGTTGTTATTTTTGTGTATGCCTTATTAGGTTAAAACATGGCTGTACAAAGATGTTTGTTACCTGATTTGGATATTTTTTATTTTCTTGAAAGTGAGCACAGCTTTACAACCCATAACTGCTTTGTAGACACAGGCCCTACATGGAAGACCTACACCTCCTCCTTTTTTGAGTGGGTTAACAGGATGGTGCTTCACTCTACATGTATTTAAGAGACTGTAGGTCAGTAAAGAGACTTCTTATCCAGCGTCTAAACACACACAGGTCTATTCCCTATCAGCTAATCCAGTTTCAGGATGTGTTTGAAATGTCAACACTCCAGCAGTCTTCTCACTTACAGAGTGACCATCCAGACAAGGAAAACTGTAAGGCTGTAATGCATTTGCTGAATTTGCCTCATGTTCACAGAGTCCCAGAGTCACTGAGATGGGAAGGCACTTCTGGAGATCATCTGGTCCAGCCCCCAGTCCAGAGGAAAGTCAGCTTGAGCATGGTGCTCAGCACTGTGTACAGTTAGGTTTTGAATATCTTCAAGGGTGAAGACTTCACAGCCTCTCTGGGAAACACCTTCCAGTGTTTGACCACCCTCACAGTAAACTGAATCCTCTTTTTCAAGCTGCAAGAAGGGCTCGTGCATCCAATTTTTTCTATGTTTTTTTCCAACTGTATCAGCTGGTCATATAAGATTTGAACTCTACCTACACTGAACTGCCTCTCAGTTTTTTCACCATTCTTTAAAAAATAGAATAGAAAATTTAGGGCATAATTTTGTGTGTTTGCATGCATCAGGCCACTATGAAAAACAGATCTTTTCTTCCAGATAATAATCCAGATGTCCAAATGGACTGACTCAGAGACAACATCATACAGAATTTAAATCAGCAGTCCTGCTGCTGAGTCCTCCTTCAAAAAATATCTTATTGCGGAGAAGTAGTATGCCAGAAACATCATCTTCCAGAAGTTTAACCAGATAAGCTAGAAGCTACCTAGCAGCGTGCCTGCCATAAAACCTAATTAAGAGGGTCCCTAATTGCTTGAGATGAATCTTAGAACTTAAGACCTCCTCGCACTGTGTTATAGTTTCTGTGTTCTCTTCCAGATCTTAATGTACCTCTCAGGAGCTGCTGGCACCTGTTGCCTCCTCCACGCCACTGGTTCCAATCCTGATTGACAGTGCTTGTTGTGAGCAAATCCTAATACCCCACAATAGTAAATACAGCAGAGAATCAGTTGTCTAAATGAGATACATGTTGTGATTGTGGTGAAAAAAAATGATAGGTCAGGGCCGGCAGCATTGTCTACTCACAGCTAATGTTAAAGATTTTCCAGTAGTTATGTCAGGCCCACAGTTTCAGCTGTAGTTAGAGCTGCAGCAGAAGAGAAGGTAAGAATCAGCACAATTCCTTTGCTTAATGACTCTGCTTTCTTAGGTTTTTATTGGAAAGGTTGGAGGTACTTTTATGTTACATTTTTACTTATTACTTCCACAGTGTAATTAAAGAAAGCTCCAGTCCTACTGTGAAGCCACATTGTCAAATATCAAAAAAAAAAAAAAAAAAAAAGAAAAAAAAACGAAAGAAAATGGAGAAAAGTCATGTCTGAGACCAAGAGAAGCTGCTAGTGAAGACAGCCACCAGGAAAATTGTGTATACTGAGTTTTAACATGTTACTGACCAATGGTCCACATGCTGTCAGACTCATTGCTCTGAACCTACAGATGGTAACGACATTTGAAATAAATTTCACTATGATCTTATTTTCATGGTGGAGAAGAAGACAAAGTTGTGGGTTCCTTTTTGCTCAGAAATTAAATATTTCTGTACCCAAAATAGTGACTAGAACAAGGGTCTATACTTGGTTTGGGGCTTTTATTTTTAATCCACTGACTTTTGATAATGAGCGACCTACATTGCAGAGGGTTCTTTTTCTCCCCCTGCTCCCAAGCGGCCTCACAGATTCCTGTGACTCACAGAAATTTTTAAAAAACAAACCACCAAATGTGTGATTTTAGAAGTATCAGTTATGGTTTCATTACCAGTTTTTAGAGGGGATTCCACACACTCTTAGTGCGATGGAAAGGAGTACCCCTTTTTTCTCATTAAGGTACAGGTGAACGTCAGTTCTTGGAAACTGCCTTTAATTCCAGATGCCTCATCCATGTTCCTGGATTTGAGCTGTTGACACCAGACCCTTTGTTGATTCCATCAAATCAGACTCATCCAGACCCCAGAGATTTTTGTAAAATCAAGATTCATTAAGATTTCCTTCAATGTCAGGCCTGGATTTCTCCTCTAACATGCTCAGTATTCCCAAGGGATTATTCATCCCATGCCTGCCCCTAGTTACATTAAATGGCAAAACAACCACCAGATTCCCTGGTAAACTGCAGACCTGTATCTATTTATGCATTGTTTCTAACCCAATGTGACTGGAACAAAAATGGATGCCTTGTACGATCTTCAGGAGAAAGAGCAAAATGCAGGGATTTAGGGTTGGTTCCCAACCCTTCAATGCCCATTGCGAACCTTGATAGGATAGTTCTGTAAAATGGTTGTGATACTTGCTCATTTTTCTAAAATCTTTCTACTAAACAGACTATGAATGCCAACATATTAATTAAAATTACTGCTTTAATGACATTGTTATTCACCAACAGAGTATAGTATACTATGAGGAGACAAAACCCATCTTGCATTACAGATGGAAAGAAGTGGTCCATTTCACCAAACTGAGCTTGCTAACACAAGTTTACATTGTGCACAGAAATGTTCATCAGACATTTACAAACCAACCACTCAGGGTAGGAAATCCCAGAATTGAAGTTACCTTTGCAGTGCTATTTTAGTTCTCTGTGCTTTAGGGGAGAGTCCTTTCATGATCTCACAATAACTTTTTCCACCCCACGGCCATCTCTTTGCAGGCACAGGGTGCAAAGCTACTCATATGGTGAGGAGTTATTTGGGTTTTTGTGTCCTCCCCTTTGCTCAGCGCCTGGCCTCATGCTTTACCTGCTACTGAAAAATGTGTCTGAAAATAAAATTACTCATAGATTCTTGCTCTTGCCTCATCACTAAAGCATCTGAGTATCTTTGGATGTTAGCTAATCTTTGTTCGTAAGCCCTGCAGCATGAGGGGGTGGTACAATCCACATTTTACACATAAGGAACTGAAGCACAAAGTGATTAAGGTCAAAAGTTTCCATTACTTCTGTGTACTCCCTAGGACTTGATTTCTCAGTTTATTTAATACTCCACTTTCTGTCTCCAAAGCACAGTGTGCATTACCTCAGCTTCAGCTGTGAGAACTCAGCACTCCTTCACATCAGACCCGAAATCTCCACCCACACACACGTAATACAAGGAGCACCCAAGTCAGTCATGACCCTGACAAGGTAAGTTTCAAAAATTTGCCTGGCACCACACAGAAATTTTGCAGCAAAGAAGAGGATAAAGCACAGTTTCCCAGGCCAGCATGCAGCTGTGCTTGCTTTGGGTGCGACCCCTTCCTTCAGCCTGCAGCTTCAGAACATGACAGCAAGCAAGGTGGAGGTCCTGGACACACAGGGAATACCCTGCTTCCTCAGCCTCACATCCCTGACTTCCCCAGGACAAATGTCACATAGTATGAAGGACACAGTTGTTCTCATGTATCACACTTAGTAACTTCAGTGTTCTTTAATCTCAGGGGAAGGGATAGGAAGTGTGGGACAAAGGTAATGGATAATCCCTGCTGTAGAAATGGCAAAACTCAAGGACTGTGCCATGGGGCCCACATGTCTCTGCCCACTGCCTCACATTGTGTCCTTTTCATTCCTCGCTCCTCCCTGTTCAGGTTCTGCCTGTTTCTTATCCCTGTAATTTCATTCTCTTCAAATTTCAGTTTCCATTTCTCAAGCTTCACCACCAAGTTACCATCTCCTTGCTTTACCAAGTTCCAGTCCTTTTTTCTAGGCCTTCTGTCTACGTCTTCAACTCTTCAAAAATAATAATACTGGACATTTTGCTGATAGCCTTCACCTTCCCTGTTCTGTGTTTTCTGACTCCTCGTCTTAGCCTTTTCTCTGGGCTTCTCCTATCCCTATCTCAGTTTTCTCCTTTATTTTCTCCAGTTGTTTTCTTCCATCACCGATTTCCCCAGTCCCAGCTGGTTTCTATTCAAGTACTACTGATGAATGAATAGATTGACTGAATCACTTCCCTTACACACCTTCTCAGCTTCCAGTTTCCTGCTCCCACAGAAACTGTTCTGTGTCCCCAGTCTCCACAGCTCTGAAATTCAGTCTTCTTCAGCTTTAGTCACAAGCAATCGCCACAAAGTTTCAGATGCTACTCAAGTAACACCAGGCTCTTCCCAAGTCAGATATTGCCCTCTTCTACAAGACAAGACAGAGGCCAATAAAAGCATGAGATGGGGAGATGCTCCCTCATTTCATTTACATTGCCTCCCACCTTGATTTGGACTCATGGGGAACAGGCACTGTAGAAGGTCCAGTCTTGCTCTCCTGGTCTGGGCTGCAACAAACCTCTGGATCACCCTGCACAGTTGCAACCTGTGGGCAACATTGGATCTGTGAAAGGATGGCATGTGCTCCATCACACTGTGGGGCACACACAGGTGCAGGATAGCAACTTACTCCAGCTCTGGATAAAGCTGGTTTGGTTTAGTGGAAGAACCAAAACAAACAAACAAACAAAACAAAACAAAATCAAACAAATAAACAACCAACAACAAAACAATTAAAGGAGAGGCTTGATATGGAGGATTCTTTTTTCCTCTTCCTTTTATTAACCTGAAAAATTATATTAACCTGCATTTTTACTCGTTAGAAAACCTTTCATTTCCATTTACAGCACTGGAAACATAAAAACCAGAGGGCACAAAGTGAAGAACAAGGAGGCAGTGCTAGAACTTCCTGCCTCTCAACTAAGGAGCCTTTGGTTAATTTTTGGTATGTGAGAAGACCCAGCTGTGGCTCTTCTTCCACAGCTAATATCACCCAGTGGTACAGTTCAGGGTAAGGTGCTCCCAGCCTTGCATGTTGAGATTACCCTACTATATTTAGAAATATTTAACTATTAATTGGAATAACCTCAGTAAGGTTCCTCATTGCTAGTCTATGATGAAACCTAACTCCTTGGTGCTTTCCCTCCTACCCACAAAAAAAGTAATTATTTAAGTGCCACAGTTTGAGCCAGAGGGACTGAAAGACTCCTCCTGCATACTCTGTGCTTCAGCATAACTTGGAGATTTCCTTATTGCACCACGGAGGGCAAAGAATATCTAGATTTGCCTCTGTCCTCACTGAGCTTTCTGTGACAGAGGCAGAAATTAAACTATGCCAACCACATTCTGTACACGCGACCTCCCCTGCGCCACTGGAAAACAGAGGGAATTGGCACTTCCACTTGTGTTCATCCTGAAATACTGTCCAGGTGCAAGTATTTTACTTGACTCCTGATTATTTCAGCTCAACTGGAGCACACTATTGGGTGGCAGGCACATACGCTATTCACTGAAAGCAGCACAGCCAAGTCAAGGCATGGGGCAAGCTCTCCAGGACATGGTCCAGAGACACAGCTCCAGACAGGACATAGGGAGACACACTGGTATGGCCTTCATAAGAAGCTAAGAGGAATTTGCATGTAGTAACTCGTTACAGATCCACCTGCAGTTTGAATTTTAAAAGTCTCTACCCACAGTGCAAAGAGCAGTTGACAAGCGATAGGTTTGGACTGGCATTTCTTTGAGTTGCAAGTAGCACATCCCTGATGCATAGGTCTTTCTGTTGCCAGAAGCCAGGTTTCTGCTCCAAAGAATTGGTCATCAGAGCAATTTACATAAAAAGTTGGTGGAATTTTTTACACGGAAAAAATTACATATTTTTCCCTAGTCTTGTCCCTAGAAAAGAATGAGCTATTTTAAGCCAGGCTTTACCTCCTTCCCACCCCGTCATCAAATTCACTGTGGAGACCAATATAAGACACTTCATCCAAAAAATATATGGTTTGACAAATATGGAAAAAACAGGAAAATGGGTTTTAACATCAGTGATGCCAAGCACTTTAGTAAACTGGGTTTGCCTGATTCTACTCATAATTAAGACAAAAAACTGGAACACATGCTCTAATTGCCTTCTTGAGAGACGTTATATCAACGTTCTCTAAATAACGACAGCGATGGCTTAACATCGATCAGATAAACTCAGTATTGCACTAAGGCAAGAAATTGGTAAGTGTGAGTAGGTGCCTCTAATCTGCAAAAATGCTCATACAATGGTGAATGTTCCATTAGGGGATTTACCTTTGATGAGCAATTCAGATGTTAAATTAGCTTGGACTACAATAACATTGTGGGGGTTTTATGCACAATTCAGTGGAAGTAGAAGAACTATTGCAAAGCTTCATTAGAATCATGCTGGACTTCACTAGGAGTCACCCTCTCTGCTCGGGATAGCTTCAGCACCAGGAAGTTTCTCCAGAGTTTGCAGACTCGCACTTTGACCTTTGAATTAAGAGCACTGCTCTACTTTGGCCTGTTGTAAACTCTTTCCATTCTGGTGCCATCTGTCCTATCCATAAAGGAACTAATGTCCCTGTAGAACATGAGCTCAGAGATAATTCTGGTTTCATCAATGCCTGATTACAGTATACAGGCCAAGCAGCCAGGGGGGCAGAACACACCTTCCTCTGCAGTCTCCACAAGGATGAGCCACAAAGTCAGAGGGTGCAGAGATTACTTCCTCTCCGCAGCTCTAGGGATCCAATGTACTGTAGAAAGAGGACAGATCAGGTAGATACCTGCTCCCACAGCCAACGCAACATACCTGTCACCAGGAGAGCAGATGTTCATAGGAGCACAGGGACTCCTGGAACGATGTTTGCTTAAAGTAAGGCCCTGGTCTGTGACTAGGAATAACTAATGACTGCTATTTCAGACAGAGGACTTTAAAAAGACAGACATGTCTGGGCTAAGTGTACTTGCAAGGCCTAGATGAGAGTGACCATGTCAGAGCAAGGCACAGAGACAGTGAGATCCTGTCCCTAGGACTGATCTCGAAGCATCACAAGAAAAGCCTGAAGCTTACCACTCCATTTCACTTTCCATCCTACTGAAGTGAATCAGATTAACCCTCTCTCAGGACATGGATGTGAATCAAGGTTATAACTGTTCACAATGCTGTCAGATCTGTTGGATAGTCCAAATGAAACACTTCCCTGCTCAGGCAGGGGTTTGACTGGTTAGAGGCACTGTTGTGGGAGACAGACTTGAGCTTTGGTTGCCCTGGCTGCCCACAGAGGCAGGAGCTCAGGGAGGAAAATGCAGGCAGACTTGAGCAGTGGGGATGGGTGCCCTCATTGCATGGTAGCCTGGCACGCTACCCATATGAACAGAAAGGCACAAAGATTCAGAGGGCTCATGAAGAAGAGCTGAAAATCTGTTTCTGAGAGTGTCAAAGAGAAGAAATTCATGGACCATCCACTCTCTACTCTGTAGATATCCATTGCATTCTGCTACCTCAGTCTTCATAAGATGTAACCTTCTGTGTTCCAATTCTGTATCATCTGTGCACGTATGTGTACATAGATATATAAGCTCACCAGAGTATACAGGCCAGGTATTACTTGCCTGATATAAGAACTATTCACAAGCCTATCCAGCATATGCTGTTCTGTGTTTCTCAGTAGACTGTACAATGCATGGCAATCTCTTTTATACTCTTCTCTCTCTCTTTCTTCTTGTGAACTGGAACCAGCCCTAAAATGCAGGCATTTCTTCAGTAAAATATCATAGTGCACACCTACATTACTTTATTTAGGCCAGGAAATGACAGGATGCCATAAACCCACTGAAATTGCAAGCAGAAACCTATGTAGGCAGATACAATTGGCCTCTCTGAAACATGGCAAGCCAGTGCAGACCTTTACTGCAGTAACAAATCCCATGGAATAATGTTACTATGAGCTCTTTGTGTTTCTGCCTTACATTCTCATGAAATTTCATAACAATCTGTTTGAGAATTAGCCATGTAGTTATTGTTTCCCTTTTATCTGTTTTTAAAATTAATGAGTTTGGGCAATGCCCATAACCATAAAAGAGAAAAAATGGCAAAACAGAAGAACAAGGAGGCTGAGGACATCAGGATCAACACTGCACTGGACTTCTTAGGTTGTTTGTCTACTTCTCCACAAGCTAGACATGACCTTGATAGGATAAAGCTGTACATACTGTACTTAAATCTTTGGAGTTTGACTTTCAGCCTTTACCTTGTCCACAGTAGGATATTTCCTTCAATCCGTCTTCAGCTATCATGTGAAAGCATCTGCTTGGTTTTCTTACACACAATATCTATTCTTCTGTACAGAGAGGACTTGAAAAATTTTATGACAATAATGAGGAGCTGACTAGTACTTCAGCAGCTGTGACACTGAGAAAACAAAACAAAACAAAAAACAAAACAAAACAAAACAAACAAACAAACCCAACAGTTTTGCAATGGAAAAAGCGGCTTTCTATAAAACTGGGCTACCAAATAAAGAAATGTCTCCTCTAAAGAGTATGGCAAATTCATCAGTCAAATAAAAAAGCATGCAATATCCTTTTGGAGAACGAACTACTACAGAAAAATGCCAAAAATCATAAATCTAAGGCTACTCAGAAGTTGCCTGTCCCACACAGTCTGGACTATGTTACTGTGCCATGAAAAGGGACTGCCACTCCATATGAAGAAGGACAACACACAGAGATGCATTTGCTTGGTGCAGGTGATCCAGGTCAGACGGTCCTCAATTTTAATGTTCTAGGACCATGAGGATGGAAACACAGTTACTTAGGGTGCTTCATGCAGACCAGAGATGAACAGATTTCTATAGCCTCTCCTAGATATGATACGTTACTTTTTTCTCTAGTATTCCCAAATCTATCTGGGACTACTTTTACTTCTCTCCATCTGAATGAGTGAATGATAATTTATAGTAAGAAGGTTGTGGGCTGTGTTCTGCAGCTGCAAAGATGACAGAAGTCGGGGCATGTGACATGAAAACACACTCCCCACTTGTGAATGGCAGAAATCTTAGAAAATTCTCTCTGTGAAGATAGGAATAAATGATTATGTTAGTGTTACCAATAAGTGCTGTCATTGCAAAAATGGGGAGTCCCTTCTCTGAAATCAGTATGAATCAGAAGAAATTCCATGGAAAACAACATACTTTTTGAGCCAAAACACATGATCAGAGACACCCCACAGACGTTAACTAAACCTATGTTAACAAAGCAAAATCACCATTTCCCTGGTGGGAGATGATTGTTAGTTTTTAGGAAATAATCTATGGACTTGCTTATTTAATTCAGCAAATGCCAGTAAATTCCCATGCATAAACAAACATCCTTTTTTTGAAGGAATTTTTCTTGGGGAAATTCTGTCACTGCTAATACAGGGGAAATAGATTTTTTTTGTCCACTTGGAAAGCTAACTTGAATTTCTGGCCACTCATATAAGACTCTCGTGTTATTCCCCATGCACAGAATTTGCTCTATGTAAAGGAAATGCCTTTCCCCTGCTTTTGAAAGTCCGGGAATGAATTCATTTCTTCCTTGTCATTAAAAACAGCTGTGAGCTTTGAACAGACCCAAAATGTAGCTAACCTCTTAAAACACAAGATACTGAAACTTATTCAATATGTATTGCTTTTGAGGTAAAAACCCTAGTGAAACTGTTTGGCTGGGGGTGTGCCACATGAGATTAGATCTCACACCTACGCTACTTATTCTAAAATAGAATTTCCAGTAAGTACTGGGGGTACTGGACTCCTTATACAATTCTTTTCTCTTTGACAAAAACAAAATAACCTCTTCCTGAAAGATATGCTGTGCATCTAGCCACAGTTATGGGGCTGACACAGAAACTACAGATGAAGCTCAATGGCCTGAATTATTGAGGAGGTCAGGCTAGACAATTATGAGCATAAAAAACTGGTCAGAAGCATTCACTGTGTACTGTAGATATTTATATTTCTTGGCTATTTCTCCACATTTTGATAAACTGGGGGAAATGACAAAAATTACATAGGAAAAAGACTGACAAGCTTCATGCTTTATGATTCACAACTAAAGATTACCTTTGCATGGTGACTTTTTATTCACTTAGCAATCCCCACATAATTCCATTGCTGAGCGCTGCTGAGGAGAAGAGATATTTCCATCCTGAGGGAAAAGTGTCAGCAGTTCTCCCATTTCAGTAAGGAATGATACAGAATCATTCATTCATGTATTCAACAAGCACTTGGAAATTAACCACAATTTAAAATAGCTTTACTCAATTTAAAGAGTGTAAGGTTGGCTTAATAAATGGAAACATACATAAGAAAATACGTTGTAGGAAATATCAAAAAGAAATGAGAACAGGTTGCACTGAATTTTTTCCTATTCAGACTACATAAACCTCATATATTTTAGGAGAAAATAACTTCCAGTGAGACTAGAGTTCACTGGGAAAGGAGCTCTCAGCTCTTTAGCACAGGATGCTAAAAAACTGAGTCTGGCAAGTCTGCTGAACTGCAGGCTCTTCTATCTAAGAAAGTTCGGCTGCACTATATATTGAAATTGCTCAGGGAATAGAGAAGAGTAAGTGCTTTAATTACATGAGCAGACATTCACTACCTCCATTCCCTGACCCTTCCCATCCGCTCCCAGAGAGTACAGCTCTGTGCGAAATGCTTACTTCATACCTAAAGTTAGAACAGACGCTGATGTAATCTCATCAGACGGGAATATAGAAGAAAGGAAAACAATAGTAATTCCCACCGGACTTCAGATGAGGCATTGCCTTTAGCTATTTATTCCTTAACCACTTGCTGACTCACAGATGCTGAAGTGCTGGCTGCAGCAAACAGCTCTGAAATCCAGCCTCCGCTTTATGGTCCGCTGCAGTGGTGTGCACAGTACATTGAGGCAGTTGTCCCAGTGTAAGGTGAGGAAAAGCTTCTTTACTTTGTGGGTGACAGAGCACTGGAGCAGGCTGCCCAGAGAGGCTGTGGAGTCTCCTTCTCTGGAGACATTCAAAACCCACTTGGACACATTCCTGTGCGATCTGCTCTGGTGAACCTGCTTTAGCAGGTGGGTTGGAATAGATGATCTCCAGAGGGCACTTCCAACGCCAACCATTCTGTGATCAAGGTAAAGGCTAAAATGAGTGGACGACTGCTACTTAAACCCAGTCATTTGCTCTGTGCATTAAGTCAGTTTTGGAAAGAGAAGACCACCCCTATGCAGAGCCCATCCCTCTGCAGCGTTATCTACACAGTGCTTTGTGTTTACAACCCTCAACGCAAATAAAAGACCATTATGACAGTTGCAGTTCACAGTTAAGTGAAGTCTGCTGCACTTGGATGGCAACTTTCTTGAATCAGAGACTACACTGTAAATATGCATGGTAAATAACCAGGTGTTTAGGTGTTAAGGTACAACCAAAAAAAAAAAAAAAAAAACAAAAAACAACAGAAGAGAGAATACTCTATCATGAAGAGTTTGCAGTCAAAAATTAAACAAGCAAGATAGAGAAAAGTGTGAGACAAGAAACACCCTTACACTTATCCTACAACTTAGAAACTGAGGTACCTAAATGCTTAGCCACAGCCCTAAATCCCACAAGAAAACTGTGGCAAATTGTGGGCTGGAAAAGTATCAGGACCAACCTGTCACATTTCTACACTCTTTCCTAGGCATCTTCTCAACCACCATGAGAAACACGGCACTGAGCTCAATAAGCCTTTGATTTGGCTTACTACTGCTGTTCTTATTTTCTTCAGTTTAGCTGCAAGCCTTGTCTGAGCCTGGTGCAAAATCCACTGAAAGCACTTTGCTCTCCTAGGCAAAAATAATACTGGTCTTCTCTTTATTTCTTGCTGGGAGCTTATTGGATTTTTCTATATTGTGCATTGCAAAGGGTCAGTAATGCTGGGCTGTGCTGCTATCTCAAATGCAGCTATGCAGAGCTATATGTCTCTGCAGTTCTTTCGGGCCCTGAGGCTTAATCCAGTATGTAGAGGTATCAGAAGA
This sequence comes from Columba livia, assembly GCF_036013475.1. Lineage (NCBI taxonomy): Eukaryota > Metazoa > Chordata > Aves > Columbiformes > Columbidae > Columba > Columba livia. The sequence continues at coordinate 61,224,142 of NC_088604.1, forward strand.
ATGTATGACAGACAAAAATCAAGTTAGAAAGATATTGTCATTACCACTGCAACCTTTTCACACATTTCAAAGACTCTGATGAAACAGTGCTGGAGAGGCACTCTAAGATTTCAGCCTGCCTGTTACCCCCACACCAGGAGGCAAGTATGGTTGAGACCATCCTTTACCCTCTTCCAGCTAATACAGTCTGTTCTTAAAAATGTCCAGTATTTGCCTCCATAGGTCATTTATTGTGATGTTTCGTCAGTCCTAATAGGAGAATATCATCCATGAAGTTTAACCTATGGCTCAACAAAAGGGGCTAAGGCAAAATTCGATCTTTCAACTTCTTTGTAAGCTACTGCATTTCCAGACCTTTACTTCTGACATTTCTATTACTAATATGAAGAAGAAGAAGAGGAAAAAAAATATATGAAAAGCAGAAGAAAAGCTTGGGGATGCTTGGCCCAGTGGCATAAATAAGAACCTCTACTCCCAGTACAGTCCCTTGCCAGAATACCCTGGTAAAAGTCTCCCTGGAAATCCAGAGCTTCTCCTACTGTATTCAGATAAGTATAATGGAAAATTCACAAAATCAATTCAGCGCTTGCTTTGCAAGTGGCAGAGATGAGTTTGGGTATTTTTTTGCTTTTTACTATCACTCCTTGATTCAGTAGTACGTACCAGTTTTCTGTCTGATAGGGGTTTAAGGGATTTTCCTCTCTCTTTCTCCTCTGCACCGACGAGCTCTTCTCATCACTTCTTGACTAAGAAAAGAAGCAACAAAAGGGCTTCTGGAAGACAGAAGTGCTGAACTCAAGCGTGACCTCAAGAACTGCTATTGCAATAGAAGGGATTTCCCTGTTATGATCCTTTTCCTCCCTTCTAGATGAATCACACCTTTTAGAGAATTATCTGATATTAAAAGACCTGGCAAACGATTGAGCTAGTAAAGTCTGAAGGTTACTATCCATAAATATTATCATTGTCTTTGTCCTATGACAGAATATTATGAGTACTGTGTTGAAAATTAGCCTTACCTAATGCAACCTCTGAAACACTTGGTGATGGTGTTCTGAACACTCTGAGGTCTTTGTTTAATTTAGTGAGCATGAGCTCCTCCTTCCTGAACAGTAAAAAGAAGTTAACTAAATAAAATAATTTGGAGACACTAAGCTGAATGTGGCCTTAAGAGATTTCTTCTTCTTCTCAAGTACAATAAAGAATCATTATTGATTTACGTACATGAAGCTGATTACTTAAATACCCTCCACAGCCTCCCTAGATAGCCTGCTCTAGGGTTATACAAACTGGACTACTTTTAAAGGCTGGTATTTTTTTACTCTTATGTCTAACCAGAATCCAGGTAGCTGAAATTTAAAGTATTTCTTATCCTGTCCTCAATGCAAGGAGAACTTCCCCCTTCTCTCAAGAGACATAGATATGTATATGTTCATAAAAATGTGTGTGTATACAGATGGGGGGGTGTGTGTGCGTGTGTCTACACTTCAAAGAAGAAAATTTTCCTTTCCCTGATATATATGTATATATGTTTATATTATCAAATATAAACATTATATCATAAATTGTGAGATAAACTATGGGGTATAATTAAAAGAAATGGGAGTAAATCAGAAAAGACGAGTGTGTATTCATGCATTCTATAATAATTGATGTTGACGCTTTTAATGTATCCCTAGGAGATCCAGTTGGCAAGACAGAACTTTATTTTGTGCTGTGCAATCTCAGATCAAATAAATTCCTGCCATCCTCCTCAGACCTGTGTGATAAACATCAACCTTAGCCACATGCAATCAACTTTCAGTTTATCAAGGTGTAAATAGTAATTACGACTATTCAGATGTGCTAACTATTTAGAAAAACCAAAAATAAGCTGTTGCCTTTTCAGGTTTTCCTGGAACTCAGTGTTTCCCTCACAGGCTCACAGCTAATACCTGCAGAACTATCAGTCTCTTTACTCACACTTATTTTCCTTTCCTTCTTCCTATCAGCAAAAACCAGAAGGGGCTAGGACCACTTGTTAATCTGTTTGCTGGAGTTCCATATAGAAATCAGGGTGTAAGTCCCTACTACTTCCTATGTTCCTCATTCCCACTCTACACTAAAACTCTCCATCACTTCAAACACTCTCCGTAAAACCCACGGAGTGTCTGAGCTTCACATCACATGAGAGAAATGGCTTGGGTAAATATCTCTTTTCTAATCAGATCACTTCAGTAACCCAGTACCTCAGCCCACACAAGGGGACAGGGAAAACTGTCCAGGAGTGGGGAATGGCAAGATGCCGAAGGAAACATACACTCTGTAAAACCATATCACAGACATTGTTCTAGTTATGCAAGTAATTGCTCAGATTTAAGACTTGATTTCAAGGTGTGGAGCAAATCTGGCTTCCCAGCGAGTCAGGGGGGAGCAGTGGCTGCTCAGGCAGGCAGGAGCTCAGCATCTGTGAGTCCTCTCTTGGGACTGCAAGAAACTTCATTGTGCTGTATTTCACTTCTGGATGCCTTCAGGTTTGCAAGCCTGGTGAGCAAGAAACTGCGCTCTTTCCAGCATAAATCCCATCTATGTTATATTTACAGGCCTTACGTATTGTGTTTTATCCAGTGAGTTTTGCCATTACACAGTTTTTAGGACATGGTTTAAAGGCATGAATTAATTGATTACAATCATTAACTGTTATGATTCATACAAACTGCTAGGCGTAGCCAAGAGTTTACAAACACAGGCACTAAAGTGCTCCTGCCTTGATAACTTCAGTCCAAAGTTCTGTGCCTTGCCTACAATGGCTTTAACTTGAGCAGGACTGGATTAAAGCACATTAACATCTCCTGCCTAAAATACCAGCATATGAGTTGTGGGATTACATATCAATTTATCCTGTAATTGAAGACGTGAGGTAACTTGTGGTTACTTAGAATACGAAGCCAAAACTGTGAAGGAGATGAAACCTAGATGAAAAACAAACAAACAAAAACAACAAGCACACACACCGAACCTGCTTGGGTTCAAAAACAGTCTAGAAGAGCAACAGCTCCGAACAGGACAGGCTCCTTTTGCATCCCGTTGGGATGTCAGCTCCGGGGAGGGGGGGACACACCTACACTTTGAGACTTCTCTGCGCACATGAGGAGCCCCGCCGGGGCCTTGTCACGTTTGCCCATGGCGACAAGGGCACGACTCCTGGGGAAGTCTGAGTCTCTTCCTGCTGCCGCTGCTGCTGCGAGGTTGCAGCCAGGCTGCTGCCCGAGCTCTGGGCACGGCAGGGCAGGGCACAATCGGCTACAGCTGCCCGTGCCCGAGAGACCTTCCCCACCGCGGCGGCGCCACCGCGGCGATGCCCTGCACGGGGGCACTGAGCTGCTCCGGCACCAGCAGCTCGGGCTGCGGGCTGGCGTCCCGCACGGCTGGGGAGTGAGGCCCGCGGGACGGGATGGACACCCTCCCGGGAAGCGGGGAAAACGGAGCAAGAAAGCAGAGCAGGCAGCTGCTGACTCCCGCCGGGGCTGCCCGGAGCCGGGGGGAGGAAACAGCTGCGGGGCCGGGAGCGCGGCAGCGCCCCCTGACGGCGGCTGTCGGGAGGAGCGGCGGCGGTTGTCACATGTCGGAAAGTCCCCGGCACTGCCGGTGGAAATCCCCGGTGGGGTTTTTTTTGTTGTGTGTTTTTCCTTTTTTTTTTTTTTTTTCTCCCGGGCGCTGAAACAGAAAAGGAAAAAAAAAAAAAAACAACAAACCAAAAACCAAAAAACAAGAGGCTCGGCTCAACCCTTCATTCCGCAGCGGCGACGGCAGCGGCAGCAGCTCCGGCGGGGAGGGGGCGGCGGAGGAGAGAAGGGAGTCCCGGCTCGGCGGGGATCGATGGCTACCGAGCTCGGCTGCGTCCCACCGCCCCAGCCCCGCTGCTGAGCAGGAGCTACCGGCAGAATCGACCAGAGGAGGAGCTCGCCGGCGGAGAGGTGAGAGCCGCTCCGGGAGCGGGGGCGGGCAGGGCACGGCGGGGCAGCGGACCCTCAAACCGGCTTCATCTCCTCCGTGCTGCGTGCAGGAGGGCTCCTCGGGGCACCGGGCGGGTTTGGCCGCGGTGTTTGCTCATTTTCCGCCCGGCACCCGAGCAGTTAGCGCTCCGGAGGGGAGCTGTCCGTCGGTTCCCGGTTCGCCTTGGACGTCGCTGGCCGGGCGGTGAAGCTGTGCCCTCTGTTGCCGGGCGCTGGCCGGGGCTCGGCGGGTCCCCGGCTCCCCGGGGGCACAGCGGGCTCTCCGCAACACGTCGGGCGGGGAAACCGGCCGGTGTGGGGTGGCTGAGCTTGTTTTTAGCGGCTGTCGCGGCTGGAAAATAAGTTTGTTTTGAGCTCTTCTCCTGTGAAGCTGGCAGGTGGCAATAGCGGCTGTCGTTTCCACCTTGCATACGCTTGCTTCCAGGAGACCAGTTAAGTTAGGGAATTAAGCCGTGTAAACAAGTCCTGTGGTGAATGTAACACCTTCAGTCCTCATCTTCTTCCTTAGTAGAGTGATAATGTGCTTAGTTCTGTACCAAGCACTCAGCAACCCAGGCACAGGAATCCAGGGGCGCAGAAGGTGTATTAAGCATGTTTATTTTAGCATTGTCTTCACACTTCATGGAAAGGAGTTTGTTGTTGCTGTTTTTCAGACAGAGGACAGAAAATTAAAATAACTTTATGAAGCCACTGGCATGTCTCAGAACAATATTCAGCTTTCCTGAGCCCAGCATCTTCAGTATTACATGTTCAGAAAGACTGCTGCCTCAGCTATTTAATCATTGTTTACAGCTGTTCTCTTCTGAGAATTTGTAGTCACTGCATGTCCAAAGGTAAATTAATATAGCATACAGTAAAGCACAGTACAGCATAGACTAATACAATTGTAGCTGAGCTTTCTGTTCTTTGGGTCTCTAGCTTAGGCAACTACTGAGTTCTGTTTGTTTCACACATTGTTTTTGAAAATAAAGGTTGCTCAGATTTTGCCTTGATTGACATTTAATTACCATAAATAGCATAGACAGTAATTTCCATGTGTGGAGGGGAAAGTACGCCTGTAGAATATAATACTGAATGCTTCTGTAAACTCAGTACTTTTTATTACTTAAAGCTGGAAATAACCATTTCAAGGGTCCATGCTGATAGTGCTTAATCATGTGATTAGTCTTTATTCATGTAAAAATATCCCACTGACTCAATGGCTTTACTTACATAAGTAAGGAATTAAGTATTTCGGTCATCTCAGATCAAAGTATAGCTGTGATTATTAAACAGATTAATAAGGGATTGATTATATTTCATTCCTTAAATCATAGATATGTTTAAATATAGGATTACAGAAATAGCACATGTCAAACTATATTGATGGGGGGAGTGGATGAGAAAATATGTTACTGCCATGTTAGTGGAGGATTAATAAGAACAGGCCATCTTCAGTGGCTAAGGGAAAGCTTTCCTGCATGTTGCGAGATGTGCCAGCTCTGAGCCCTGTACCTAGTGCTCCTAGAGGAGCAGAGGAAACATTGAGTGGATGACATTGCCCAGACTGAGCAGAAAGGACTTTGCAGCATCTCGTGTTTCACTTGCCTCTATTTAGGGCTTGACAGGATATCCTATGAATCTCTCCATCAGCTGGTTCTCAAAGAGATTACAGAGGGCAGCTCTTGGCAGCAGGAGTTCGAGCTCCCGTCTCACCCTGGCAGTGTCTTTTCCAGCCCGGCTGGGATTGGATGTCACCAATGGAAGTGTCTGGGTGAAGAGAATAGAGCAGCTGGTCCCCTGGGGGGAAGGTTGTGCTTGAACCCTTCTGAGGAAGAGGGATCTTCTGCCTTCAGAGACCCGGGAGTCCCTTCCTGGTCAGTCTGTCAGGATGTGGTCTCTCTGGCCCTCCAGACTCCCATCTCCCTCAGAAAACTTCCTGATAGTTGCATCAATCAGATTTCAGTTGCTTCTTGTCTCCTTGTACTTGGCATGGTATACATTGAGACCTTAATATATACCTGTGGCTTGATATTTGCCTGTGGATTCATAATCACAATGGTGGGCTCTCCTAACGTGAGCATCTATATTCTAAACATGTTAGGCATACATATCTTTCTTTGTTTTAACAGAAATTTTGCTTTGGCTTTCAACAGCAGTAATGTACATGGGCAGCATAATGAATATCTCCATGTAATAATAGGTTGCTGGTGTTACTGCAGTGCACAGGAGTTTTGAGGGATGTGGTCCCTATGTTTGGCTCTGGCTATCCACAAAGTTAGTGTGCTCTGAATAAGTATTTCAGAGAGTGTACACAGTTTGAGGTTATGGTTTGGTTTTTTTTTCTCCCTGCTGTAGCCCGTGAGGCCAGAGGTACTGAAGAAAGGGATGCAGGGCAGCAAACATTACATGTCCCACTGTGGAAAAATATTGGGGTTTTTGAGCCAAGTGGAAATGCTTTTTCAGCTACATTGACTTACCGCTGAGTAATAGCAGCACTGCACTTTGCACCCCCACACACAGCACAAGCACCTCCGTGCAGTAGCTCTACCACTCAATAAATATAAGGAGCCTCAAGAAAAGTAACATAAGTCTGTCCTTGAGTACTGGCTCTGCTACAAATTCCACCTTTGGCCACTGTAAGTACGAGACAGATACTAGCATGGCATGTAATTCTAGGGGCTCTTTTTGTACTGTACCAAGCATCACTTCTCAGAATGTATGGGCTGTGGAAATCTGAAATGGTCATTATCTGCTTTTTTTGGCATGTCATCAAAACAAGAGCTTGAAATGTGCTGAAAGTTCAGCAAGTTCATATGGGATTACACTGTGCAATTAGCAATTAGTTGGGTTCCCAGGATAATTTTCCCTTCCCTTGATCTTGCTTTCTTTTATCCTTACTTGACTCAAATGCTTTTTTAATATTTTTTTTGGAAGATGATGCAATTTCCTTAGTTATTAATAAATTCGCTTTAACATCTCAGTAAGTGATAGCAGTAAATTATTGGAATAAGATGGTCAGTGTCTATATCTGAGTAATACAGAGAGGCTGATGGATATGAGCTTTAAAAACCATCATCTATATAAGGATCAGTGGACTGCATCCACTCTGTGCTCATTTTAGGCAAACCTGCAGCCAGAATCCCACCCCTGAAAGTGCCTTCTCAGTCTCCACAAAAGTGACAGCACTGTGATGCAAGGACACTAATATGCCAATAAAAGGATCCTTTTTCATTTCAGATGTCTTCTAGAAATATGGCTGGCCAACATATCCTTCCTCAAGCTTTGTATCAGAGCAATATGCTGAAAGCCATGAAAATTAGAGAGAGGACGCCTGAAGATCTGGTCAAACCCCCCAGTGGAATAATTCACCACTTCAGGACTATGCACAGATACACCATAGAAATGTTCAGAATGGGCCAGTTCTGTCCTCAGTTTCGGGAAACACTTCAGAAGGCCCTGACTGACCAGGCCACCCAGACTTCGCTGGAGCGCCAGAGGAAGCTCAACTGGTGCATGGAAGTTCGGAGGCTTGTCCCTTTGAAGACTAATGGTAAGTTATGAGCGGGTCTCTGCACTCACGTTAAAATGGGTAATGCAAATGTAGCACCTTTATTAATAGCATCTGCGTTCACGTAACTGAAACAGAAGTGCATGGCTTTAAAAAATTGGTTCCTTTTAATCTTAGTTTTGTAAACTAAAATTATTTCCACGTGATGTACTGTTGTGAGGCTGTAGCAGTTCCCTGCCCATATAATAATATTATGAATGGCCTGAAAAATTCGCAGATGTTTTCATAGCATCAGTAATCTGTGGCACATCAAAGTAAAACACCAGGCAGGAACCTTGACCTGCAACCCATCACCTTTCCATGAATCGGACTGTGTGTCAGCTGCCTTGTCAGAAGTGCCAAATGGCCCTTAAGAGCAGGCAAGGGAGACTTCAGATGCTTTGAGTGACGGGGATGCGTTCCTGTGTATATGGCAGAAGTTTACCCTGCCATAAGCCCTGCTGTTGTAGCTGGCAGGCAAGGTCCACTTGCTGGTCCAGCTTTAACAGCAATGCTGCCAGGAGCATCCTGGACGTGGAGCCTCTGGGAACCAGACCTCGCTGGCCCTGGGGTCAGCACCCCACACCTGGCTGGCTCCCTCATCCCCAGCTACCTGCTGGGATTTGCTGGCTCTTGCATTTCCTTAGGCTCACCAGTAAGTCCCGTGTGCGTGACTGACAGCCATCTTTGTGCAACACAAAGTTTGCAGTCCCCTTCTCTTTCAAAGGTCAGTCCTGGTTTTAGGACTGGGCTTTTGGGTTATTTCATGTGTATTGCATCAAGTGCTGTAAATTAAAAGGTACATTAGTTGTGCAAATATTTCCTGAATAGGGTACATGTGTCCAACGTCTTGAGCAGGAAATTTCTGCACATGACTGTAAGAGTCGCTGGGCATTTCACATTCAGTGGAGGAAAGATTTGGTAATGGCTATGACTTATGGTCATGCAGCTGCAAAGTTGGACTCAGGATTCCCTACAGCACAGATTGCCCCAAACCAGGAAAGTCAACTGGGACAGTGAGGACTCCAAGAACACGGAAAATACGTATTATATGCTCAAGAAACAGATGACACTGGTTATAGAAACACTGGGTGTGGTGGACCTGCAGTCTCACTGAAGTCCTTAGATAATGTTCTGTGGATGCTTCTTTTCATATCTGTTTATAAACACATTGCTCTTATCTTCCTCGTCCACGTTCTTCCCTTCTCAAGTTCTACCATATTTCTCAGTCTGATTGTACCGCCGTGTAGATGTCACAGCTGTGACCTTGAAGAGCCTGATCCTAATGCGTGTTTCTGTGCCTTTTGGCGGGCTTTTGCACATTCATAATATTCCCATTACTGTAATTAGGCTGTTCATGGAGATCCCGTAACCTTGAACTTCCAGCAGGGCTGGAGTTGCAGTTATGGCAGGCAGCTCTTTGCGGGTACTAGGAAGATAACATCACTCCCAGTGTTGCATCTTCAAAACTTCACTCCAGGAGATAGACTAATACGTTCACTAGGAAAATGGACAATGTGCGTAATTTTTGCCCAGGGCAAAGAGCAATGGTTTTAGAATCCCGTATCTCCTCTGTTAATACGTGTCCTGCAGAAGTTAACCCTGCCTGGACAGGTCCTTGTTGCTGACAACACTGTGTTCACTGACTGTGACTTCTTGCCTTGTCCCATGACTGTCAGCCCGTGTTACAAATGGGAACAAGCTGTGGACTGGGGACTTGGATCCCATTTGTGAGCAGGGGTACCAGTATATAGGATGTTGAAATCTTAGGGCAGGTTGAGGGAAGGCAAAGCAAGGGTTCGGTTTTTGGTCCCCCCTTCCTGTACCCCACGCAGCCAATGAACTCTGCTTCAGTTCAGTGCTCTAAGGTCATTAAGTGCATGAGTAGTGGGAGTGGCTTTGGGAACCTGTGGTTTATGCAAAGTAGTCACAGCAAGGAGCCTTTGCAGGAGAGAGAAGGTAAGCTGGGCTGAAGGAGAGGATCCCTGAAAGAAGAGACAGAAGCCCTGTATTATCCCAGAAAATAACATGTTGTGTTTTGTTTGGTTTTCTCCCATGTGGAATGGAGAATACTTTAAAAAGCATTTAGCTGGTTAACCGATAGAAGTGAGGGGAATATACTGGTTCTTTCAGTCAACAGTGGGTTTTCTTCAGCAAATTCTGGGTTTTTTTTCCAATGAAAGTTTTAATTGTTGAAAACAGAGAAAGTATGTATTTCCTGTAGGATCTTTGAGTGTATATTTTGCCTGATATGTGCATGAGTTTGTGGAGTGGTGTTTTGCCTCTTCTTTTTTTTTAAAAAAAAATTTTTAAAAAAGCCCTTTTGAATCACCACACATTTATTTGCAGTCATGCGAATGGAGGACAGAGGGAAAGCAGTAGGAGGTATAAAAATCGAAACTGTTTTAAAAAAAAAAAAATTAAATAACATTCCAACATCTATTGGCTGCAGAGATTTCACTGGTATAATGAAAAGGCATTCATTCCAGCCCGCCCAGCCACACCCCCCGGGAAAGTCCGAGGGAGGCTTCGCTGCTCAGCCTTGTGCACCGCAGAACAAAAAGTACAACTGTTGCTCAATTGCTAGTCAAACAGCGCAGGGGAATTCCAGCTGCTGTGTAAGGAATTTTGGGCAGCGCTTCTCAATAAAGAACTGAAAGTGAGCTCTCGGAGAGACAGAGAGGAAAAAAAAAATCTTATCTTTGCTCTAGATTTTGCAAAGGGAAAATTTTGACGGGATTAATATGTCATCTGTCTTGGTCAGAAGGAAACCCAGTCAGTTTTTCTGTCTTATATGTTGTTCCCTGATTTTTGAACTCAAAGTAAGCAGCCTGCAGACTTGAAGTAAGCTTTGCAAGACAGCGTTCAGAGACCAGAAGGCAGTTGCGGGAACTTGATACACATGGAGTCCATAACGATTTAGGAAATGTTAAGTAGATATCAAAGGAAATATTTTTTTCAGGTTTTGGGGTTTGTTGTAAGTTTTTCTCCGCAGTTTCATAGCAGAGGTAGTAAAAGTGTTCAACAAACGTGTACTTGAGATCATAAGGCATGTGGCAAACTGGGTTTAAGTCTTTTGTGGGTGTTCTTTGGCTGATGTTTTTCCCACATGAGAAAAATCTAGTAGCTTTGCCACAATTGATGCCCTCGATTCCAAGGAAATTGCTGTGGTTTCTTAGCATTCAGTGAATCTGTTTACCACTGTCGTAAACACTGAACCTACTTTTGAATCTGAGGATATGAGAGTAATGATTCTTGATGTCTCCCTTTTAAGGGAGGCATCCCATTTCAAAGATGGCTAGAGAGAGAATTTGAAACTCAGACATAGGCATATTTTGTGACACCTTTTACTTAAGTTAGTTAACTCCTCCTATTCTCAGTTTCCTCACTTCTGAAATTGCAGAATATTGCTTTTCTTCCTACCTGTAGGGTAAAGAGAACTTTTTCAATGCAAGGAGTCTGTCTGAATAAAAATTAATCATTGTGGTTTTCATTTATTTTGCTTTAACTTTGCATTTTAGAAAAACAACCCTCTAAATAAAACTTTTGACAGCACGGTATACTATCAGTACTGAGAGGAAGGCGGGAGGTGTTCCTATAATTACTTTACATAAATCACATACCTTTCCCTTTCTGTCTCTTTTTTAATTACAAATCCTCCATCAAGCACAGCCGAATGCCTTTCAATGCAGGGGGATGTGAGGTTTGGTCTTATTATAGTATTTTCTTGGTGGCTTCCATGTCCCTACTCTGTGCCATCAGGTTTATATCTGATGAGGGATATTTAAGGGAGATTTACACATTCTTTTGTCATTTTAAGTTGACTTTGTTGTGTTTAAAAGCTATTTCAGCTGTGTTTGACATTTGCAGTTGACCCCAAAACATGGTATCAGGCAAAGTTAAGTAAGATAGATATAGGGCAGGCTTCCCACCATTGCTGAATGACAACACCAACAGATGAAGGAGAGAAAAGCAGTAGAGAGGGGACTTTCTTAATTTCTGTCCCTTAACAGGGAGCTCATTGCTGTGGTCTTCTTGTTAAAACCATTCTGTCGGAGGCTTAGAGAGAAGTGCACAAGGAATATGAATAGGCGCAGTGTAATTCTACATCCCACGCACTTATGGGGTTTTATTTAAGCAGACATTCAAAACTAATGTATTCTTTGGGTTTTTTTACAGGTGATGGAAATTGCCTCATGCATGCTGCATCACAGTACATGTGGGGTATTGAAGATATCGACCTCGTCTTAAGAAAAACATTGTTTAGTGCACTCAGGGAGACTGACACACGGAACTTCAAGCTCCGCTGGCAGCGGGAGGCTATTAAATCCCAAGAGTTTGTAGAAACAGGACTCCGCTACGACACCCGGGTAAGGTGGCCTGAGGGAACGGTGCTGTTTTCTGAGTGCTCATCAGCGTTGGCTTGCTGATTCCATTTGCTTTTTGGCTTCACGGATTCCCCTGTTAGTGAAGAGCAGAAATAGTCTTCTTTTGGAGGAAATGTGAGGGTGTGATTGTTTGGAGCACTGCTGCGCTGCAGTTGGTTCCTGACCTCCGTGTCTTTGAACTGTTGTTGATGCGTGTTTCTTTCCTCAGAATTGGGAGGAGGAGTGGGAATACCTCATTGAAATGACCTCCCCAGAAACATCTGGGGCTCGAAACAGGCTTCCATATAATGCACTGGAAGAAATCCACATCTTCATCCTTGCTAACATCCTCAGAAGGCCAGTCATTGTCCTTGCAGGTGAGTTGCCCAGCCAGTTGTCTCGTATTACAGACCGTGTCACTCTGTGCTGTATCAATAATCTTATTTTGCTTGTAGTTGTTTTCGGGTAGATATGTTTCAGAACTGGGTGTTTTCAGCAATTGTTCTAAAATGCCCGGGATGTGTTTTCTCTTGCTTGTAGCACATACTTATTTCTGTTTATTTGTCTTCCTTATGCAGATAAAGTAGTGAGAAGTTTAGAGTCAGGCTCCAGTTTTGCTCCTCTGAATGTTGGTGGTATTTACTTGCCTCTCCTTTGGCCAGCTGAAGAATGCTACAGGTACCCAATTGTGCTCGGTTACGACAACATGCATTTTACACCACTGGTGACTCTGAAGGACAGCGGGCCAGGTATTTTTCAAGTACCTTGTTTGGTATTTATGTAGCTTCTTCAATAACATCATGCTGATAAAGCATTTAAAATATAATCTGGTTTAGATTTGCATTTCAAAATTTAAAATAAACATTAAAATTTCCTTTAGAATGCATGCTTAAAATGTGAGCAGGAAGTTTTGACTGTAAATCTGAATAGAAACTGAAGGTTGTCTTCAAAATGCTGATTGAAAGTGAAGTACAACTCACCTGTTTGCAGGCTGGGATCAGTCAAAAGGTGGCCTCTGCTCCATTGTGTTCTGGCCTCCTTTCTGTGCCCCATCATTAAGAGAAGAAGCTTGGAAGGACATGGTCTTATAACAGCGTACCGTTGCTTGACAGGGATAATGAAATACATGCTTTGCCATTTTTAATGCATCTCTTCTGGCTGGATAGCAGTTCTCTAGGTTCTCAGGTTAGGGCATCATCCTGTGGAAAGGTACAATGAACTAAGATCTACAATGCTGCCCACACTGAGAAGAAAGTTGCTATGGGGACATTAAAGGTTTGTGGTGCAGACATGTCTGCGTCCTTCCCCAGTGGCACTGTTCAGAAACCAGTTGCTCTGGCCAGCCATTCTCCTCTCTCTCTGAAATTCAGCAGCAGTGGTGAGGTGTCTGTGTGTTGCATCTTGTGGTTACTTTTGCCTGGTTTTATATATATGTATATATGCTAACCTATCTTGTTTCCCCACAGAAATCCGGGCTGTCCCTCTGGTCACCAGTGAATGCGGCAGATTTGAGGACTTGAGAGTACACTTTCTAACAGATGCAGAGGAGAGAGAGAAAGAGCAGCTGCTAAAAGACTACTTGATAGTGATAGAAATTCCGGTGCAAGGCTGGGATCATGGTACAACTCATTTGATTAATGCTGCAAAGTGAGTGTCATTCCTGTTTCCTCAAAGTCATCTTGTTTATGATGGTGGGAGAAGCTGGACTGCCCAGTGTGTTCCTTCAGTCATTCCTTTCTTCTACAGCAGCACACACATTTACCTTCTGCAGCATGAAATAAATGGCATTACTGTTGACATGCTTTGAAGTGATATGAGCTCGAGCCCGTCTCAAAAGGCAGAAATGTCAGCAGACTGAAACTAATAATTTAGACAAGTAAGCCCAGTGGATTAGGTTCATTAATTTTTGGATTATGCAGGAGGGTGGCTGAAAAGTAGTGAAACCCTGGAACTAGTTAGACCAAACTTTTGCACTTTGTTTAAGGGCACATTGCATAAAGGACAGCTGGTGTAGTTTTGGCTGCCCTAGGCAGAGTAGCTGGTGGGATGTTCTTGGCAGAGATGCCTTGACACCACAGGCTGTGGTGGTGTGGCAGTGGGCAGGAAGCTATGGCCAGTAGAGGAACCAGCATCTGAGCTTGTCCCCCTGACAGTTGGGTGTCAGTTACATGTAGGGGGAAGCTGGTGGCACTCGTCAGCCCCTCACATTTAGGGGACACTGGCAGCGGCATCTGCCCAGCCCCTTCACAGGTGTGGAAGGGAGGCAATTCTCTGAAGTTCTGTCTTTGCTTCCGTTACCACAGCAAAAGGATATAGACATACGTAAAGAGTAGGAATCCAACTTCCATAGTCCCATTGCACGGATGTGTTCTTGAGTATTACCAGTAGTGCTAGCTCCTCATCCTCCCAGCTGTGGCATGGTGAAGCTCTGGTGTGTAGTTTTCCCTGTGGGCAGGGTAGGGATGGATGGTATGATGGATGCTGGCATTACACACAACACACTGAAGCTATGTCGTTTGTTTTGAAGAATTCTGCTGGTAGATACAGACTCAATAAGGCAAAACCAGGAGCAGATTTTGTGATAAACTGTATCATGAAATGCAGAGCCTACCGTGGGAAAGGCTTGTGTGGGGGCTGGTGAAGAGAGGGGTCTTCCACTCTAACCTTGGCTCAGCTGAGCACTGTTCTTCAGAGGAATTCAGGATTGAGGTAATTTTGCTTTTCACTTCTGAGAGTATCCATATTTTTCCTGGAAATAGCTCTCAGACACCAAAGCCTCATCTAGAAAATCCTTTTAAGAATAATCTGTTTAGCATTGTGTCACATAATTTCTTTATACATGAAATTCTCCATTTGACATCACTGAACACTTGCTTTTTAAATTGTTTGCATTTACAGCGACAGTTCAGCATCCTGGATCTTCTAGTTGAGTAATATGGATGTGCATTAGATCTACATTTCCTCCCCACACTGCTTGTATTTGCCTCCACCCCCACCATCTGCCCTTTCCAACCACTGATGCAATCTTCCTTTTTTGGCTCTCAGGTTAGATGAAGGCAACCTACCCAAAGAAATAAACCTTGTGGAAGATTACTTCCAGCTGGTACAGCATGAGTACAAGAAGTGGCAGGAGAACGCTGAACCTGCTAGAAGAGAGACCTGTCCCAGGAACAGACAGGAACTGTCTTTTCCCCAGCTCTCCCTCTTACAGGTGAAATGTGAAACGCCAAATTGCCCTTTCTACATGTCTGTGAACACCCAGCCCTACTGCCATGAGTGCTTTGAGCGGAGGTCCCAGGGAAGCAAAGGAAGAAAGCAGACCTCCAAAGCAGCACCCGAGAAACTGAAGGCAGCTGGGTCAGGTTCCTCCCATGGGGATGTTTGTGAACCTGGGGGATGGACACCTGAAGGGCCCATAACGGGGCCTCGCTCCGCACCTCCAACTGCTCCGAGCCTTTTCCTGTACAGCGAGACCACGGCCATGAAGTGCAAGACACCAGACTGCCCCTTTACGTTGAATGTGCAACACAATGGGCTTTGTGAACGCTGCTACAACTCCAGACAGCTTGCTCCTTGCAACAGCGTGGATGACCAGAGACATTTAGACTATGCCACGTGCAAGGTGTGCCATCAGAAGGCAAACAGGACCTTCAATGGCATATGCAGCAATTGCTTCAAAAGGTCTACAGAGCATTCCTCAAACGGCAGCCCTGCTTTCCTGCCCACGTGCCACCAGAGATCGACGTCTGACCCGTCCCAGATCTCGCAGAGCCTCCTCCAGCACTCCTGCCATCAGGCTCCCAACAGCTGCAATGAGGAGCCCCCACCACGGGCTCTGCCTCCCGAGGAGAAGAGGGGAGGTAACCTCTGCAGGAAACCCGGCTGCAAGTTCTTCGGGACACCGCAGAACGAGGGCTTCTGCACGCTGTGTTTCTTTGAGTACAGGGAGAACAATGGTAAGCAGAGATAGGGCGAGCTTTGGCACACTGTGGCCTCAGATTGGCCTCCTGGAGCTCTGAAGCTCTGAACACACTGGGTGCTAAAAGGGATGGTGTGATTGAAGTGGTGTGGAGCAGAAGCAGTGCTCTGAGGATAGGGTGCTTCTTTTGACCATTATTATCCTGTAAAAGCACATGCAGTAGTAGAGTGAGAAATCTGTGAAACATCTTGTAAAACTTCTGAACAGCTTTCACAGGGGCAAAACTAGCTCAGGAGGGGTAGTCTCAGATCCCTTTCCACCATCCACTGCAATCATTGTTTGGAATGAATTTTCTTCCCAGCTAGACGAGTCGTAGGGGTCAGCAAGGGAAATGCTGTTGTATTGATGCTGCTGAAAGCCAGGCTTTTTAAAAGCTTTACACGAGTGTGAAGATCTGTATCCATTCCGGATGTAACAGGTATAACACTCTGGAGTAACCACTGAAGTCACCTTGATAAGCAGAGCAAGTAGAAACTGACTGTAGATAATGTGCTTGTATTTTGGAGTAACTTAGAAGTCTATTGTTGTAATCTACCTTGAAATCTTTCTTGGTAGTATCACGTGTATGTGTTTAAAGGCAGGCTTTCAAAAGGTAATAGTCTGTGAATAAATCACAGCATGAAATCTTCATCTTTCATGCTACTGCTCTGTAACACAGGCAAAGAGCCCTTGGATACAGAAGGTGAAAGGCACATGTAAGAGAGAATTATTGCTTTGCTCTGTTTCATTGCTGACAAGTGTGCCAATGCTGCACTTTTCACAGATGTTCAAATTAGGGAACTTCTTTGCCAGCTTACAATAGCTTATTTTCCACTGTTGTTCACAATGGTTTTTTTTTTCCTTCTGACCGTGGAATATATAAAATTGCTTCATGAGACTAAAAAGTGTAAGGCACTTTTTCCTATTATGCGCTGTGCTGTTGTACTTGCATTACCCAATGTGCCTGAAACGGGGAAGGCCAAGAGGGAAGTGTTGTGGTAGATCACAGATGACATGCTGAAGGTGAAATTCCTCTTGACTTCAGTGAGATCTAGTTTTCCCACCGAGGGCAAGTTTTGCTGTTCCAACAACTTCTGATATGAAAATCAGGTTGTATTTAACTCTCTTATTTATGTAGCATGGAGGAAAGTGCATCAACTGAGGGGTCTCAGGATTGCCCAAAGCTCATGTTTGGGGCTAGCAGATTTCTTTTCTTTTTATTTTTATTCTTCTCTTTTTAAACTGGGCAGCTTCTCATAGTTGCTTTGGGTCATCAGGTCAATTGAGCACATTGAAACTCCTCCTGTCCTTACTTTGCTTTACAGACAATGCTTTGCTACGCCACCAGAGGAGATCTCAGAGGAAGTCCTCGGCAGCAGGTCAGCTGGGGACCTCCGCTACCACCTTCCGTAACACCATGTCCTGCCAGCGGCGCGACTGCGACACCCTGGGCAGCACAATGCTCGAAGGGTACTGCCAGAACTGCTTCATTAAAGCCCAGAACCAGCGATTTCAGGAAGCCAGGAGGACAGAAGAACAGCTGGTGAGACAGCCAGAAGTAAGTGTGAACTTCTCAAAAATCTTCCTCTTGTTTAGCGCTGCCTTTTTTCCTCTTGTGTGAATAACTTGGGATGTCTACTACGAAATCCTCAGCTGACTGCATCCTAACACAAGCTTAGAGTATCTCATGATTTTTTCCTGCTGCAACTGAGCAGCGTTCCTAAAAGTTGTTCTCAATTTAGGTGTTCAGTTTTACCTCAGCTGGGATTTTGCCAGCAATTTCAGTGAACGCAATTGGACCAACAGTTGGTTTGTTTGCTTAACAGGGAAATATTTTCATTCTTACCCTTAGATCTGTGCAACTGCATCAAGGCATTGAGTCTGCTTCATGTCACCTTTTTCATTGAGCCCATTGCAGATTTTCTTTGTCCCCGATTTTTTTTCTTTCTTTGGTTCGTTTTTTGACCCTTTTAGAATCGAGAGTTACCAAAGATTAAAAACATTTTTTTTTCTAAGAAATAACAGAATTTGTAATTTTCTTTGGTAAAGCCCAACTTGGCTCTTGGTATTGCACTTTTCAGAAGAGGCACGTGTTTGCAACAACCCCCAGTGGTTACTGGTACAAACCACGAGCAGAGTTGAAAGTAAATGAAAAGTTGCTTGTGCTGCCAGCATGGCAACTGACAATGTGTTTTAATGTTTTTCAAGAGAACAGGACAGCACAGAGATTTGCAACGAGCAGCGCTGAGTAGCCAGAAGAGACAATGTGCTGTGGCTTCATGTCAAAACAACCTGAGCTGCAGAAGCGACGACTTGTGCCAGGAGTGCCAGCGCCTCAGTCAGCTTCTGCCTTTGGGGAGTGCCAGGGACCCCGCTGCAGAGGAACCTCCAAAACAACGCTGCCGAGCCCCTGCTTGTGATCACTATGGCAATGCCAAGTGCAATGGCTACTGCAATGAATGCTACCAGTTCAAACAGATCTATGGCTAGTGGAGGAGTTGGTAAAGAAGAAGAAATCGATACCAGCTACTTCCTTCGCTGAAACGGTGCTATTTCCAAAACACTTAACAGTCCTGGGAAGGGGAGGGTGGGGGGAAATATAAGCTGTCTGCTCGTGTTTGTTCCCAAGAACGGGAATAAGTGTCTACTTCCTCTAAACACTGCATACAAGGACTGCTGAGAAGGACAGGTTGCCTTCTGCACAGAGCTGTCATTCATGACTAAGCTCCTACAATGCCGTATTTAATTCTTGGACTTCCCAGGAGGAAGTGTGAAGCATTTGAATCCAAAGAACTTCCCAGTTCTGCCTCTTTCTCAATACCTCCCTGCTCCCAGGTGAGGAGCCACGGCTACTGTTGGAGGTGGAGGAGCTCTTTGTGTTTGCGTACATCAGTCATAGGCAAGTCTTTTCTGAGAGGGATTCCCCAGGACAGGCTGATGCAACTTGGAGTTGATGTCTGAAGAAACTTACTTTGGGTTGCCTTGCTGGTGTTCTTACAGAACTTGTCAAGGCAGGAGCTCTCACAGGCATTCAGGGTGTTAACAGCGAGCGGTTCTCTGTTTGCAGAGCCCTCAGCAAACTGCAGCCAGAAAGAAGACCGGCAGTGGCCTGCTCCTTTAACATGCTTAACCTAACCAGCATTTAGATCCTTTCCCAAATCCCAAGACAGCTGGAAAGACAGGTGATTACAGAAGCAACTTTCATGAGCATATGCATATGATGGGAAAACTGAATCCTGATGTTCCCCACTCATATGAAAGGAATTGCCTCCAACAGACAAAAGAAACCCCAAAGCCCTTTGTCTGCAGCTTCAATTCTGAAACCAGAGCAATGCTCTTCTCTTTAATTGTAACTGTTGGGAGCATGTGTGCTGCCATTTGCAGCCTCCCTACCAATTTCTGTCACACTTTTCTCTGTTACCTTTAATGCAATTCTGTTGTCATGCAAACAGCTTGGAGCTTGGTAACAGAGTGCTTTAGGGCAGAAATTTTACTCCTGGAGTTCATGCATCCACTTCCCAATCTGCAATACTTTCTTTAATGACCTTGCCTTACCGTTGTGCCTGGTACCTGATTCTCTCTTCTCCTTTCACACCTTTAAAGTTTTTAGCATCTGTTTTGCTGCTATGGTTCTGGAGGTGATACCTCTTCTAAGTTGCTTCTCAAGTTTAGAGTCTTTTTCTAGTTATTAAAAAACAGTTTTTAAAAAGAAAAAAATTAAATAACTCATGACTCATTTCTGTTAATTTTATATATTTTGTGAACCTTAATGTGAACATATGTTTTATTAAAATATTTATATTATTTGAAACAATGCAACTTGAAATTTGCACAGCTAGGACTCTTTTTTTTTTTTTTACTCTTTTATTTACTCTTGTGTTGAAAGTTACAAACTTAAATGTATAATTGAAAAACATTCTCCAGTATAAAGAAATAAATTATTGAAGAATTGAATTTGTTATTTTATATTGATGAGAGAGAGCATGCATGCAGCATCCCTTGAGGAAAGCATTTCTGTTCAGGACCACCATTTAGTATGTTATCAAGTGCTCCCTTGTCCAGATGATGTGCTTTGAAGAGGTGATAACTTGCTGTGAGTCTCTGCATGCTCTCACATTCTCTTGGGAAGAGCTCTTGGGTATCATCGGGGGACCTGTGCAGTCAGTGTGTGTAAGGAGTTGGCTCCTGTGGGTGCAGAGTATCTTCAGTCCCTGGAAGTACGGGTGTGGGAGGGTGAGGATGGTGCAGGACCAGACTGCAAGGGAAGCTAAGCCAGACTAACTTTGCTTTCTCCATTAATCCATCAGTTATGCCAGGGATCCCCAACTGATGTTGCTTGAGTGCCACCTTGGGAGGTGGTGATGGCAGCATGTGATCCCCACCTCTGCCCAGCCATGTGTGCAGCCCCGAAGGCACAGGCCAGCCCTGCCGGCTCCCATCACCTGGGCCAGCAGAGAAGCCCCTTGCCACTTGGCATCTGGGTTGCTTGATAACTCCTCAAAAGCGAGTTGCCAACTGCTACTTCAAGACATACTTGAAAGCGGTGTTTTCGTCTCATCCCAAGTTCAGTCTGACCTAGCCCTATTACCAGGGGACTTCTTTGCTGTAAGGTTCCCTCAGTATGGCCTGACTATGCCTGTACCAGCACTGATATTTCAGACCTCTGCCTGGACAGGCAATACTGCACACTACCGTGATGTTTAAGTGTCATCTGTGACCTGAAAGAAAAAAACAAGTCAGGGCTGCAAACATTCCTGTGCAGTCAGGAAAGATGACCCTTTCCTGAGAGCCTGGCCTCTCCAGCTCAGCTGCTCTCTATCCTGATTAACTCTTTAATCCCATCTGACTGTTCAGGAGCACACCTCAGCACGTGCTTCAGTGCTGTCCCAGTTGAAACCATGTAGATGTTGAGTTCCTGAGTACTTTTGCAATAGGTTAGCTGGTCCTTGTAATTTGCTTAGCTCTCTAACCGATGTTCTTGGATGCCTGTCTGCCTTCCTGACATGCACTGGTCTCCTTACAATTTAGCCCAGCTCTGTCTGGACTCGTGTACTTTTGGAGCATACTACCTAGAAGTCAGCCCTACTCCCCCCTGAGCAGAGCCTGCTGGATCTAGCAACCCCATCTCTACAGCATATTTCTCTTTTTCAAAATCTGACTCTGTTTATCCATACCCTTCTTCCCCTTTATTTACAACCCATGCAACTCACATGCCCCCTTGATTCATCAAACTTCTGCCCCAGGCAGACATCTCCATGCTGAAAGAGCAGGGAAAGACTGGGAGGGATGTCTGCAGCTGGGCACCAAGACATGGAGGCAGCTCATGGCATCCAGCCTCACAGCCATCACCTCTCGCTTGCTGAAAAAGGCAGAGCCTCCATCATGACACCTTCAGTGTCAACTGGTTGGTTAACTCCAGTTGCTGTCAACTGCAGCTTCTTCAGAGAGGAAGGATTTCAGATGAAATGCCCCAAAATCCACTGATCTGCTGCTGTCTGGGCCTGTTACTCATAGCCCTGAAGTCACATGAGGCATGTCTTCATTCTGAAGCTCCTATGTAAACGAGAGTGCCCAGCCCGTCTCTTGTGTCTTGTGTGGGAACATTAAAACTAGTATGGCCTTTTTTTTTTTTTTTTTAAATACTCTGGTGTTTCCCTAATGTCCTGAGGGGATTTTGACTGTCTGATGCTTTCTGCTCTTTGTCCAGACACCTCTTCAAGTTTATATATTTTTTTTCTTCCTGTTCTGCAAGAGAGAACTTTTATTTGGCATCTCCTTTTTTTTGGTGACCGCTTGTGGAGGTCTCTTTGCTAATTCAAAGCTAATATGAAACAATTGGTTTAACAACTACTTGCATTGCACTGGAATTCCTTATAATATAGTGCAGGAAGGGATTGCTGTGCAGGCTGTGCTTACTTATTAAATTTGTTTGGGGAAGGAATACTTTCAGATTATTATATGATGATCTGACTATTATCTATGTTTCTGGATTTCTCAGGGATCTAACTACTCTATTAGTAGATAACTTATGATATAGAAAAGAAGAAAGCACTTACTACTTTTTCAGTATATAGAGAAAATTGATTGATCTTTTGATACTTCAGTGGTCTGCTCAGCAAGTCTTTGGTCTGATCTGAAGTACTAGGCCACTTAACAGGGCTGGCAGCACCAAACAGCGCATACTGTGTTAGATCAAAACACTTAGACCAAGCTGCTGACCTAAGTGTGTATCCCAGGAGCCCTGGGCAGGGCTCAGTGTGGTCAGCTGTTTACAGGGAAACAAGAACAGACAGTCCCTGCTGTTACAATCTTGGGTGCAGGCTGTGTTGTTCCACATTTATGCAGGACAGAAAGGCATCACATTTATGGCCGGTGAGCCATCTGCTCATCCTTTCTTCCCACACTTATTCAGCTCCATCCCCATCCTTCACAGTAGTCCACCTCACCCAGCAGTGAGGAAGAGTTACTGCCGATGGGGGTATCCACAGGCTGCAGTGCTGCTCCTTTGCTGCAGGCGGACTTCACAGGAGAACTGTGCCTCTCTGAGGTAGTGATCAAGAAGCAGTTATTTAAGTAAGGATGTCTTATTTGATAAGCCGTTCATGAGTTGCTTGCCATGTAACTTAGTGTACAGATTCCAGCTGACCCACCGATGGCCTTGGGCAAGTGGGAATGTGATGAATGTAAATGAAAAGCATTTATCTGAGTTAGTGTAAATGTAGGAGTGGCTTCATATCTACTTTTTATGTACTTCATTGAATCGCAAGTGATAAGCCATTTTGCCAACTGTCTTTCATGCTGATGTCCCTGCACATGCTACGGACTGTCCTCATCTATACCACCACGTTCCTCAGAAGTGTCTGAAGTCAGTTATATCATCCATATCTGGCAGCTATCGTCTTTACACTGACAGTGACAGGCATATGAGAAAAGGCAGCTCAGTGACTAGAATGCACACAAAAAAAGACCCCTATTGTGAGACTAAAGCTCTTGGGATATGATAAGGTGTCTTTCTCACCTGAAACTGGGATGCTCCTCTTCTTAACAGGCACAGCAGGGACTTCTAGGCTGCTGTGTCAAGGAGGTAGTCCACCTACTGAAAAAAAAAAAAAATAATCTTAACCTGCTCATCCCCAGCTGTGTTTAGGAGGCAAAAACTGGCAGAGATACCTGGTAGGGTCAGACATGGTAATTCAAATGCCCAGCATGATGCTTTGTTTCATGGAATCATAGAATACCAGGTTGGAAGGGACCACAGGGATCATCTGGTCCAACCTTTCTTGGCAAAAGGAGGTTTGAGAGTCCTGCTGGGACTTTGACATTTCTGCAGCGTGGGAATGGGGACACAGACTCACCAGGGAGATCATCAGTACATGGGGGTTCTACTGACAGAGGGGCTTCAGGACTTCAGGCAGTATTTGAGGGGGCCTGTGAAGATTTCAGTAGCATCTAGATGTAGTGTTTTGGATATAAATCTCCAAATATTCATGCTGAGCATAACTGTGCACTTGGGGCCATGAGGCCACGGTGCATGACATTAACTTGTGCATTCAATCCGTGCAAAATAAGTGGTTCAGTACAGTGATGTGATGCATGTTTTGTACAGGTGAATGCCACAGGGGAACAACGGCTGTGTAATTTTATTCTGAATACTTTAGTAGGACACTAATAATGTGTGCATCACTGAAATAGGAAACCACAACACCAAATAGTTACAATTTCAGTTTATATTAAACTGCCAAGGCTCCTTAAAATTTTGAGTTAAAAGTACAGGTACCTTTACATCCAAGTGTTCCATTTCTCAGGTGCCAGCGTTAAACACTCAATGTGGCAAAGCTGTCACTGGTGCAAGCAGATTCAATGTGCATATGTAAACTTGTTCACTCATATCTGCACTGATGCTTTCTTCATAAGGGTGGTAAATAATGACCGCATCATCCCTTACCTGGTGCAGAAGGGTGTCCTAGCCGCACAGGAAGAAAGACAAAAATGTTTGCAAGTGGTTTAATTGAGCTGCTAGTTCATTAACTCTCCTTTCCTTGAGCATCTATGGTTATTTTGGAGAAGACTGCCACTAACTCTTACACAGCGTATTCCTCTAGCTGTTCAGTCGAGTAGGAGACATTTGGATGCACCTCGTAGAAGAGCCCTGCTCCTGTATGAGAGTTATTGCTTCTCAGCCTGTGGTCCAGCTGACTCAGTCAGCTCCCCCATGGTCCAGCAGCCAACCACCGCTGCCAGCTGGCCAGAGCCGTGGTTGTCCTCCTGCTGCCTCCTGGGCAGCTCAGCAACCATGCAAAGGGCTCTCGCAGCCCTTTTACACCAAACAGCTGCTGTAGGAAGCGTCGTCAGCTCAGTGTAATTGTGTCTTCATTTGTCAAGATAAGTGGCTTTTTGGAAAGAAGTCTGTATGTGTATAGACATATACGTATAAAAACCCCAACATATTTAATGTCTGTCAAATAGAAACCTAAAATAAGAGCAGGTAATTTTGCTTGGGAGTTTTATGATGACTTCTTTTTGTACTAATGTTAATTTTCAAAAAACTCCCTGTGTCTAATATTGAAAGACAGCCTACAACATGCTATCCAGACTACCCCCTCCTCCAGCCTCACTAAAGTGAATAATATTATGTATGTAACTTCTCTCCCTCCCACCAGCCATGATCTTTGACAGCAATGCTCTTTTTGTTATTGATCTGGCTTTTTTTTCTCCCCTCCCCTCCCCTCCTTTTTTTTTGGTTCAGCTCTAGTACACATCCGTAGTGTTGGGCAGGAAGTCAAATTTCCCCTGGTGAATTACTCAGGGGGGAACACTTGAGTTTTGTTCGCTGATTATGGCTCCATGTCAAGCAATTCACATGAGCTCATGCGAATGCACATCATGAGTTAGTCCAATTCTCAGCTGGTGCTGTTTTTTTAAAAAAGCCACTGTTTGGTGGCTTGTCACAAGAAGGGGTCAAAATCCCCTTCTCGTTTACAATGTAAAGCAAAGCCAGTGATCTGGGGATCTGCCCTGAGGAACAGAGCTCTGTGTGGTGATTTGTGCTTCGAAACCCTTGCTTTGCTTACTGATGGCTCTCAGATAACCCACTGGGTACTGCGGAGCTGAATTTGTTCACAGCGTGAAGTATTACAGACCATGAGATCACCCAGTCAGAATTCCCACTCGCTAATGTTACTTGTTGCAGGACTAGTTTGGTTTCCTGTTGCCTGATGCTGGTGACAGGAGAGCGCACACTGCAGTAACGCCTGGTAAACGTCTTACTGCAAACTCTGGTAACATTGATACTGGTGTAAACCTTTAATAATTCTATTGGTTTTTGCAACTTCACTCCAGGTACTCTGTAGGATTTGGCCAGATAGCTTATAAAAACAGTCTCTCACTTCCTTTCATACATTCTGGAGTGAAAAGATGCAGCTTCAATTGCTGCTGCTGCAATCCTCGTGCCACAAAGGCATGCCTATCTAAGCAGACCTTGTTGTTAGGACATTACATTTAAGTAGGTGTATGCCTTGGTTGCTGGTTACAATTTGATGGGAATTAGGTATCTTAGCCTTTGTTGTGGTCCTTAATGCACAGCCACTTAAAAGGCAAGAAAAGTAGCCAAACTGATATTTCACCATGATAGGTTACAGCTTATTTAGCCTGGAATAGATAACCTGCAATGAGGACAAGACTTATTTCTACTGGAGGGAACAGATCACATTATTTTTAATTTACCTATTATTAATGCACAGTCTAACAGACAAGGATGGTGTTGCATGGCTTTTTCACCATCATGTGCATGTCTAGACCAGCCTACATATGCCTAAAAGAAAAAAGTCATCATTTCCAGAGCCTTTTTTTAAAAAAGGGAAGTTTGGGTGGTGGTGATAGAGCAATGGATGATGACCCCTGTCAGAGCTATTCTCTTTGAAGGCTGGTGCCAGGTCAGGTGCTTGGAGGCAAGAGAGCCTCCGGTGTTTGACAGCACTCCTGTGCGTTTGAGTCATATCAGAAGTGTGCACCATTAAAGTTCAAAATGCATTACTCAGACCAGGCGTGTAGTTCAGGCCCCATCAGGCCCAGCCAAACCTGAGTCTATGTAAATGTCAAATTTAACGTATTCGTCATCAGAATTTTCTTTCTCTTGCTTAATGTTTTGGGCATTCAACAGGGAAGACCTATTATGGCAGAATTTCATATCACTGGGGTTTCATTATTTAATTAATTGGGTTTTGGTTCAGACAGTTTGCTGTTACATCAGACCTTTAAGCTTTGCTTATTTTTCCTGGACTGGGGCTGCATCAGATTTCCACTCTGGTCTCCTCTATGCAAACCAAGTGACCTTAGCTGCTCCTCATATAGCTTCCCCTCCAAACCCTTCACCAACTTCACAGTCCTCTTCTGGACACTGTCTAGTAGCTTAATGTATTTTTTCTACTGTGGATCCCAGAACTGCACACAGTGCTCCAGGTGAGGCCGCACCAGTGCAGAGCAGAGCGGGACAATCACCCCCGTCACCCAGCTGGCAATGCTGTGCTTGATGAACCCCAGGACACGGGTGGCCCTCTTGGCTGCCAGGGCACACTGCTGGTTCTTGTTCAACTTGCCGTTGACCAGAACCCCCAGATCCCTCTCTGCAGAACTGCTTTCCAGCATCTCATCCCCTGGTCTGTATGTACAGCCTGGGTTGCCATGTTCCAGGTGCAAAATCTGGCACTTACTCTTGTTGAACTTCATGCAGTTTGTGATTACCCAGTCCTCCAACTGGTCCAGATCCCTCTGCAGGGCCTCTCTGTCCTCATGAGTGTCAACAGCTCCTCCCAATTTTGTGTCATTGGCAAACTTACTAAGTGTTCCCTCAAGTCCTGAGTCTAAATAATTTATAAAGACATTGAAGAATACTGGCCCTAAGATGGATCCCTATGGAACCCCACTAGTGACTGGTCACCAGCCCAAGGTAACCCCATTTAGTAGAATACTTTGAGCCTGGTCTGTCAGACAAGTGCTCACCCACTGTATTGTGTGTTTGCCCAGCTGTATGCTGGATATCTTGTACAGGAAATGCTTCCTATTTGGAAATAACTTCAAATCAAGCTCTCAGCAGGAAATAGAGCAGTCACAGGCAGGTTTTGTTTCTTTTTTTCTTCTCTACAGTGAAGATTCAGCCTGTAATAATAACATCTGCAGTATAGCTGCTGGAGCTGTGTTTGTGCCTAGCCTTGTTTTATTGACATGTTCTTTCTGTTGTGTTTCAGGGTGTAACTAAATATTTTCAGTTCTAGGGAAGGTGTAGCTAGATCATATCAATCATGACTTATTTTTGCTGAGTTAAAATGCAATAAGCTATTTTAAAATACTTGATAATATATAAGATATTGAATAAATCTGTTTTAATACTACAATGATAAAAATACAATCAGCAGATAAAATTAACCCAGCAAAGCCTACAATAAATGGAAAATAATCATAGAGGTCAGCAAAACCAGGAGATGATCACTTTGTAGGCATGTGGGGCCGGTAAGTGTTTAATCTATAAACTCTCTTGTTTTGATCTGGGTGAAGCAGAGACAAGTAGACACAAGAAAAAGTACAAACAAGTTCTTTATTCTGAAACTGCATTAGAGTACTCCAAAGATAGCATCAAGGACTGCGTGGAAATCCCCTGGATATGTTTTGCAATTTTTTCCGGTGAATCTCAGGGTAGCAAATACAAGAGACGAGGGTAAGTGGATGACCATAGCTGGCGTAGGCTACATTTTGGTATTCCGCTTTTGCGGTGCATATACGTAAGGTGGAATTCATCTCCATTGTCTTTCCCTCCCTTGACTACAAGGAGTGTGCAGATGACTAGTCTAGATGTAGATGTTTACACTCTCAAGGTCACATGTTTGATGAGCTGAATCTCACAACCCATTTCAAAGTCAATGTTTCCTCTTGGGGAAAGGTAGAAAATCAGGGCAATACGCAGATTGCCTTTTATTTCACAGCATCTTCACTAATCAGTTTGATGCTGGGCAAACCACAGAGACACTCAAAACTTAGGGTGGCTGGTGAGTCCTGAAATCAATGGGTGTTAAGCATTTGAATGCCTCGCATACCTGTGGTAATTAACCTCTCACTTCTTGCATTTCTATAATCATTCTCCATGAAACTGGAGAAATAACACTCACCTAACTCTCCTCAGTAATTATGAGATCAAATTAATTGATGATTACAGTAGGAACTGATGTCCTTAAGTGAAAAGTCTGATAGGTAAATAATGGTATTTCTATCTGCATTGAGGACATACTGCACACTAACAACATAATTTTGGGATCAACTGAGTCTCACCTTTTGGGACTCCTCTTTCATTTTTCTGACATCACTTTATCTTGTTTTCTTCCAGGTACTCCATGGGATATAGAGGAATCAAAATGAAACTTGTCCGAAGGGAGCATGTAGAACCAGATGCATATCTCTGCACTAAACAACACTTACATGCTAAGCCCACTTCATTACCATTTCCCTGGTTATTTTACCAGTGTTCTAGAAATGTATTTGAATTCTCAAACAATTTCCAGTTCAGGCCCAGTATGTTCCCAGTGTAAAAAAATCAGAGCAAATGCAGTTATATCAGGGCATGGACTGTTTGGAATAAGTGTTAATGGCAAGATACTTGACATTGTCACCAAAGACAATATATCTTCCACTTGCATTAGTAGTGCATTCAAGAAAACAGGGGTTTCCTTTGTCATCAATGGAATTGTATCAAAGAACTATCTGGCTCCACCATTGATTTATCTTTCTAACAAAGCAAAAGATCTGAAATGTTGTCAAACAACAAGGAAAAGTACTGGGTCACAATTCTCTGTACACCACTTGCAGCTGGCTGCAGATGGATATGTTTAGCTTCTTTGAATCACAACACAGTTGAGATGTACCAGGAAATTTGTATATGGCTTACACAATGCTTAATGTTATAGATTGGGTGAAATACAGGGTGTTTCAAAAAGATGGACCCAATTTGAAATCACTAATCTCTGCAACCATTAACTGCCCGTGAATGAAACTCTTACAGTCCATACAGTAGATGGACAGAACACAGAGCATTTATAAAAAGTTACTAAAACTTGATAACCCATTAAATAATACAGATTCACAGAATGTTAGGGATTGGAAGTGACCTTAAAAAATCATCTAGTCCAATCCCCCTGCCAGAGCAGGAACACTTAGATGAGGTTACACAGGAATGTGTCCAGGCAAGTTTTGAATGTCTCCAGAGTAGGAGACTCCACAACCCCCTTGGGCAGCCTGTTCCAGTGTTCTGTTACCCTCACTGAGAAGAAGTTTCTTCTCAAATTTAAGTGGAACCTCTTGTGTTCCAGTTTGAACCCATTACCCCTTGTCT
The DNA here is from genome assembly GCF_036013475.1 of Columba livia. Classification (NCBI taxonomy): domain Eukaryota; kingdom Metazoa; phylum Chordata; class Aves; order Columbiformes; family Columbidae; genus Columba; species Columba livia. The sequence continues at coordinate 61,253,366 of NC_088604.1, forward strand.
TACCATTGGTTGTCACTGAGAAGAGCCTGGCTCAATCCTGGTGACACTCACCCTGTATATATTTGCAAACATTAATGAGGTCACCCCTCAGTCTCCTCTTCTCCAAGCTAAAGAGACCCAGCTCCTTTCCAGCCTTTCCTCATAAGGGAGATGCTCCACTCCCTTAATCATCTTTGTGGCTCTGTGCTGGACTCTCTCCAGCAGTTCCCTGTCCTTCTTGAACTGAGGGGCCCAGAACTGGACACAATATTCCAGATGTGGTCTCATCAGGGCAGAGTAGAGGGGAAGGAGAACCTCTCTGGACCTACTAACCACCCCCCTTCTAATACACCCCAGGATGCCATTGGCCGTCCTGGCCACAAGGACACAGTGCTGGCTCATGGTCATCCTGTTGTCCACCAGGACCCCCAGGTCCCTTTCCCCTACGCTGCTCTCTAATAGGTCATTCCCCAACTTATACTGAAACCTGGGGTTGTTCTTACCCAGATGCAAGACTCTACACTTGCCCTTGTTATATTTCATTAAATTTTTCCCCACCCAACTCTCCAGCCTGTCCAGGTCTCGCTGGATGGCAGCACAGCCTTCTGGCGTGTCAGCCACTCCTCCCAGCTTGGTGTCATCAGCAAACTTGCTGATAGTACACTCTATTCCCTCAAATAGTTTGTAAATTTTTGTGTAATTGTAACATGTTGGGTCCATCTTTTTGAAACATGCTGTAGATGATCTGCTTATTTACTCTGAGGTTTTCAAGGTTATCGTGGGAGATGAGATTAAACCACCATGGCATGAACAAGAAAGTTGAGTGAGCAGTTCATCTAGCTGGCTGTTATCTATTTCTGCAGTGACTTATTGCCATAATCAAGGGATAAATACCCTCTTTGCAGTGGAAAAATATTCATAAAATTGTGATCTCAGTGAGAACTGGGAAGTACCAGTAAAAAAAACTTCGAAACATTAGCATGGAAAAAAACCTCAGCAATGAGAAATACAGGGGCAAGAACCACCTCTTCTCCAAGCTTGTTTATGCATCCGTGAATTGCATCTTTCCCTTTTAGCCCTGTAATGAACTATGAACTCGAGCTATTTGCCCACTGCTATTTGCCCTACCCTGCTTGTTGTTTTCAGGATATAATACCCCACCTTGCATTTGCTTGTATTAGAGTGCATTTAGAATGTTTAGAATTTTATTATCTCCAGAGGAGATATTTGCTACCACTGAGATTAATTTGATGCTAAAAAATTCTTTATTGCCTTTAGATTTGCCAACGTCTGATTTTCCCTTAATGTGAATGCAACTCGGACTTGGGAAGATGTCCACAATGTTCCTAAATTCATCCTTCCACAAATGCTCACATCCTGTTTGGATATAGCTGAATTTCTTTGAAAAGATTTAATCATTTTACACAGCCTATCAACCGTCAGTTCTGAACTGCAAGAAACTTTTGACTTGAGACAAAAGCTGACCTATGGAGAAAACCTACAGTATGAAGGCTCTCTGATGTCATTAACCTTAGTAGCCCCTGTGTACCCATCTAAGCCACACAAAAAATCAGCGAAGTCATACCCTTTGAAAAGTTTCATACCAGGTAAAATTTTTTACCTACCCTATGTTCAAAACGTGTAAACCACCCTGTCTTCTGGCACCTACTGCTGGGCTTTGGAAAGTTTCAATCCCTGTATGTGGGAGAGAAACGTTAATGCTGTAAACAAGTCAGATGTCAAGAGAACAAACAGATGACACACAAGGTGCTGAGTTAAGAGTTCAACCGTCAAGTTTTGGCATTATGTGGCAATGCAAAAAGTTCTCTACTCCTACGTGTCTGCACCATACACCACTGTCATCTTCTGGCTACTGAGCTGCCCCCGCTCAGCTGAGGAAAGGACCCTTTCATCTCCCAGTCTGGAAAATGTGATGGTCTTTATTTATAATTCTACTCAATTGTTTTGTTGTACAAGGGCTAAACAAACTGCAAACACAATAAGAAGAAATTTTTTTTTTTCTTATATTATATAAGAGAAAACACTGTGCTATTGGTTTTCTCCATCAGGTCACTGAAAACTTTGAAGAGGAAAGTGTTAATTTAAGAAACCATAATTCATATACTCATACCAAAAATTACATAGGGACACCAATAAAACAACTTAGAAGTATATTTGCTATTAGAATAAAAAGTGCCATGTAAGTGAGAACTAAATAGCTCTCAGATTAGTTTGTATTCAGGGAAAAAATATACGAAGAACTGAGATATTTTTATTTTTCTAAGTAAAAGAAATGAAAGTGACACATTTATAGTAGACCATTGACCATCAGCCTCTATGCTAGAGGGTGCCTTCCGGTGACTAGAGGTCAGCATGACCACACCTACACTTGTCTACATTCGCCAGCTTCTGGGCAAGTTACTGGGTTCCCCTAGTCCAGTTTCAAGGCTCTTTGCAAGCCAGCTCAGCCAGGATCTAGGCTGTGTTTGTATGTCACATGTCCCATCAGCAGTCATTCCCAGCAGGATCCCAGGTGCGGATTAGCCACAGGGCAGGCAAGATATGTGGCAGCTCACCTGGACAGAGGACATCATAGAACAGGGGTGTCAAACTCATTTTCACCGGGAGCCACATCAGCCTCACAGTTGCCTTCAAAGGGCCGAATGTAATTTTAGGACTGTATACTGTATACTGTATACTGTATATACAGTCCAGTATACTGGACTGTTTACAGTTCTAAATTACATTCGGGCCTTTGAAGGCAACCTGTAAGGCTGATGTGGCTCCCGGTGAAAATGAGTTTGACACCCCTGTCCTGGTGTTAGAGCTGGCTTTGGAGATAACCCAAGGGAAGCCTGTGAAGGCCTTTTCTTAAGGGAAACGTCCATTACCTCCTATTTTCCAGTTCTAAAGACTCCAGGTTGCAACTTCAAGGGCTGAGAATACCTCAGGACCATATTTTTCCAACAGATTCAGGCCTGAGAGGTCTGAAGAGGAATTTTTCTCTCTGAAGGCTCTGTCTGGGGAGAGTCTAAATTGCCCTTTACAAGGTCGTTTACAAACAGGGAGTTTCCCATTCAGGAGTGCAGGAGATTACCATGTTGCCTCTTTAAAAAAGACTTAATTACCAAGAAGAATGGCACCAGCTGACTCTCAGGTGCAGGCTGGAGGGGTTTCACACCAGTCTCCGGGTGCTTGGGCATTTTGACTGTGCTTGGAGAGCAGCAGCACCCTGCTGCACAGGAGGTTCCCAGCCACCCCACCTTCGGCAGAATTTCCATTCCTTTCCTCCTCTCCATGTATTTTGTATGCCAATAAACACCAGCGCTGCTACTTCACACTGAGGTCTGCGTGTGTGTAAACTGAGGCAGTTCCTGGCAGGGCACTCACCCAGCTCAGGGCATCCCTCCCTGCCCAGCAATGCCCTGGAACCGTCCCCAGGTGCAGGAGCCAGAGCTTTCCCTTTGGTCTCTCCACCATGACCCAAAGCAAGATGGAAAGTCAGGGAGGTCAGCTCATTACTTACAGCTTCCTTTCAACCCAAACTCAATCAGTTCCCCCCACACCATGTAAAATATGGCCCAGGGACTTGAGGATGTGTGGCAAACCCCCTTAAAATCTCTTTGTCTGCTGCTTCCGTAAAACAGGCTAGCAGAATCTGGGGGGTTTTCAGTTTTTGTCACGTTTTTGGTGAATTTTGAAGGCAAATATCTCTGAAAGTGCCAAGACAAGTGTGTTTCCACACAGTAGGAAGGAGGAACCTCAGCAGTGCATCTCCTGCCCAGCCTGGCCACTCACCCCTACACAAACTGTGCAGTGAATCATCAGCTAGGTGGGAGTTTCTAACCGCTGACACCACCCCAGTCACCCACAAGGACACAGCTTTTTTTTGGCCCTTAAATTCTGGTTGATCCAACTCAGCTTTTCTCAGGGTGATTCTACAGAAAGCTGGAGGCGTGTGTGTGGACAAACATGTTTATACCGCACCAGTCGCTTGGGACAAACTGATGAGCAGAGCTGTGCTTAGCCTTGCTTGCAGCAAATGAACCAGGGTAACTGTGCCCTAAGTATTTCCAGGCTTTGAACTTTCAAGGGAACTGTAATGACAAATTTAAGAGGAAAAATTCTGTGTATTCTATTTTTTTCTGAAAAAAATATGATCAGGGAAGAAAGAGAAAGCAGAGAGTTTTGGTGGTGGTTGTTTTTTGATTTGTGTTTTTTTGTTAGCTTTGTTGTTGTTTTTAACTAACACTGCAATTGTAAAATTATATCTGTCAAAACAACATAAACTTATTGCTATATCAAACATAAAGTCGTTACCTGGCACAATACAATAATACTGAAAGGCTGGATTAAAAGGACAGGGTATATTTACATTGTATGTTGTTTTCCTCCATAGCTCACGTAAGTAACTTAACCAAAGAAACCAGTGAGAGAAAAAGGAGGTCTTGCTTACAGCATTATTTATCTTGTCACCAGAACAAAGTTTATCACGTAAAGATAATAACTGCAATTAAAAAGCCATCATCTCACTGAATAACAGTGAGAAACAGGAAAAGATAAGCCACACCACACCCAGAAACTTCTCTTGCACAGTCACAGAACAACCTGAGTTTCCTAAACAAATGACAGGTGATTTTTTCCAACCTTCAAATACTCATTTTTGTCCTCCTACTTCTAGCTTAATCGAAGACCACATGTGAAAATCTTAACAAAAAAAATCACCCTTAAATACTCACCCAGACTGGACGAGTCTGTCCTTTTTGAGTACTGCCAGTACAGCTTGTCTCAGCAGAGGGTCCCACCTCTTCCACCCCTCCAGGCATGCAATAGTGGGTGGGATGCTGCACCACCAAACTACCTAGCAGCTCCTCTACTACATCTGCTTGGATCATCTCCAGATTCTTCTGTCCAGAGGAATATGAGTACAATAGCATTTTTTATTTAATTTGATCAATACCCACTTGAGAGTAATGAGGGATTGCTTTAACAGATGTCCCCTACTTTTCCCCGGGTACTAATTACGCATACTCCTCCCCACCCCTTGTCAGTGAGACACAGGGAAACTACCCACTGCTGATGGCTTGTCTGCACAGATTTCATGTGGCTTGTCATCATAAGACCGGGTTATGTAGATTGTGCAGCTATTTTGCTAAACAAAATGGTTTATTCTGACTTCTGACACTTTTTGTTATTGTTCAAAGTATTGCATTTCCACAGACGTGTTTTAAAAGCAAATTCTGCCAATTTTTTACATGACATCTCGCCTCCCTAAAACCTCACTGCTGTACAATCTATGTTGGAAGTACATCATGATTCATGCAACCTCTTCCTTTCCCATGTGAAAATAGTTCGTGTTCCTCAGATGCTTTACCTAGGTGCTTTTCACATGTCTGTGTACCTGAAGGTGAAATGCATGTACGTAAGTCTCAGCTGTTCTTTATTTCAGGACGAGTTGTTTTAGATACAGCTCTTATCTCCAGCTGCGTGTCTCCAAGCAACATGAAAACTTAGCCATATTTTTCCAAACTGTCACAGGTACTTCCATCAATTTCCAAAGACATTGCTTCCAGAAAGCACCAGATGGGCTGCAGGCCTTTGGCTGGAGCAGCACACCAAGCACACCCAGCTGATGTCCTCAAAGGATGCCTTCAGTTGCCACCACCGCACCATCTTCCAGGGGCTGCTGGATCTCCACAGCTTTGCTATGTGCGTTGTCTCCCATCTACTTTGGTGTCCTGATGTCTCTACCTCTGTGCTTTCCAGTTGCAGAGGCTTGTTTCCATCTGCCTGTGCTGGGATGGGGCTGGGTGTGCTGAGGACCCTGAGCCAGCCAGGGCAACAGGGCAGCCACCATGCAGTGAGAGAGCCATCACACTGCCAGCTAAGAAAAGTTTCCTTGTGGGTGGATTGTCCTCCCCAGTTCCTCTTTTAGCCATTTTTTTGTCTCCCCTTTGCTTGTGACAGCCTCCTCCTGCCTGCTTGGCCAGCTGCCTGCCTGCTGCATTTCACTTTCCCCTCTGCAAACAAGCACGTTGCTCTGTGACCAGCAGCTGTCCTGGTCTGTCCCAAACCATGGTCCCCCACTCACAGCACGGCCACCCTGTGAAGCCCACAGGACTTCATGGTGGCTGCCTGCCTCTGCTGTCTCTCAGTGCTTCTCTGTCTCTTTAAGAAGGTAGCGCCTCAAGAAGGAAGAAGTGTTGTTTTGGTTTGTTTTTGGTTTTTTTTTTTTTTTTCCTAGGAGGTTATTTAAGGCTGCCTGTTGCATAATTGAGAAATGTTTCCACCAAGTGATTAGCAGCCTACCCAGCTATGAGTATTCAGCCTGCACTTGGAAGCACACCCAGGTTTTGGGCTTTGTGCTGAGCTACCTGCACCTTTTTGCTGCAGTTGTTTTCAGCGGAAAGGGCTGACGATGTGCTGGTACTCTGGGGAGAGCAGTGGGAAGGCCACAGGAATGGCTGGCCCTGGGCAAGCTGCGTCCATCCCCTCACCCCATGTCCATCCCCTCACTCCACATCCATCCCCTTGCCTCCATGCAGGGCAGACTAAAGGGGCCCCACTTCGGTGGGTGAGGGAGGGCTGGCTCTCTCACCATCTGACAGCACCCTCCGCATTTCAGAGAATGTGGTGTGGGTGTACAACCTCACCTTGCCTCTTGCTAGCCAGAACAGCCAGCACTGCAGCTGCCCTGGTGCCAGACTAGGTTTTCTTTCTAACTGTAACAAAAGCATGGGACAATGCTACCTAATGGGCAATGAAAGAAAAAATATTCTCTAGACCTCCCGGAGAAACAATCTAGTTATCTGTGTCCTCTACAGATGTCTTCTGTACCTGCCTTTTCTGAGGCATCACCTCGCCAGAGATATGCACATGCCCTTCCTTTCTCCCTCCCCACATTGAACCAACCACCAACATGCCTGCACATGTCCCATAAAGCCAGCAGCCTGCACAGGTCCTTCAAGAGCTGCTGTGCTCTGCTTAGGCCATCAAGGCTAAAAATGGCACAAGAACCTGGGAGAATTGTTCCCAGAAGAACTACTTCCTGCCATTAAACTATACTTTTTTTTTTTTTTTTTTTCTTGAGAACTCACAGAGCTACTATTTGTGAACGTTTTCTCCCTCTTCAATAATTTTCTCTGTGTCCTCTCCATATTGTGAAAGGGAATCTAGATGCCTCCTAATGAGCAAGGACAGTATATAGCTACATATATATAGCTATGTAGGCTACAGCTCACTCTTCAGAGCTTCATTAGAGATTTGCCCCATGTTTCTTTCCCAAAGTAAAAGAGAGGGATGATGCACTTTAGATGAATCAGGTAAACAATCTGTACCTGCCTGAGCACTTTATTTATGGACCCTATTGCCTTGAAAAAGGCAGACAGTCCGTGGCAGTTTTCCTAGTGACCAGTGTCACTTGGAGGTTCCCAGGCTCAAAAACATCACTCTGAGGGCTGGGTTACCAGCAGAGCAGAGGAAGGCCTGGCCTGTCCATTTAAGCATACTCATTGATTAAAACTGCAAGGGAAGAGGATCAGAGAAGAATCTCTTTTCTTTTTAAACTTCATGCAAATAAAGAAGACCCTAGAAAATTTCACTGTTACACACTGCCTCTCTAACTGTATTTTTACTACTTGACATCCTCTTTCTGAGAAGAGTGTCACCTCCACCTGCTTGCAGAAAACTGTACAGAGCTCACATGGCTTTGCATGAGGCTTGAAATCTCCCATTGCCATCCCTTCAAATCTGAGTGCAAGAGGTAAGCCAGTGTGTTCATTTGGCTGAACTAAGATAATTTTCCATGAAGTTAGCTAATTTGCTTGTGGAAAATTAGCATGGTCTTTTGTTTTGAATGTAGTTTGTGAATAATAAGATAGCACCCTGGCACAGAGTTCATATTTTCTTCCAGTAACTTTTCAGTGTCTTTGACTTGACATGAAAGAATGTAAGAACTCACTGATGTTGATACTTATTGTTAGGGAAGCCAAGGTCGTCCCTCATTTTCTCATGTTTTGCAAGTAAGCAGGTGTATAATACAGGGAGGAGCAGATCCAGGACAGCTGTCATAAGTTGGCCAACAGCAGCATTCTATACCACGAATGTGATATTCCATATTTTAGTGGGAAGTTGCTGGGAATGGCCCTCTTTCCTAGATGGCTGCAATCCATGAGGGGGTCCTGCTCCTGTTCCTGCTCATGGTGCCTTCTTCCAGAATTTTCCCTGTGCCCTGCTGTTGCTTCTGACATCTTTAGTGAACTCGCTGTTCTTGCAGTGTTCATTCCTGGGAGCACACTTTCTAGCGGCTAAGTATTTGCTTTGTATAATTTTACTTTTATTTTAATAAATTTCTTTCTATTTCAACCCACGAATCTTTCCTCCTGTTTTTCTTCTTTCACTCCAGAGAAGGAAAGGTGAATGAGCGAGTCTTTTCCTGTTTAGCTGACAGCCCAGTGCTGAATGGCAACAGCCAAAGTGTGGGTTAACACCACAAGCTTTCCAACAAAACTTCCTGGCAGCTCTTCACTTCAAAACATTTCTTATACCATGATTGTTGTTGGAGTAATCCAATACCAAAGACAGAAAATGCCTGAAACTAAAAATACAGGGCAGCCAGGGATATTGAGTGTGGTTGAATTAGGGGAAGTACTTGACCTCGTGGTGCTCTGGGTTCCACATGAGCAGTTCTGAGCCTGTTGAATCAGTATGTGACAGCTTGCTTCTTCATCAGTTTTCATCCTTTGGCATTATGTGTCACATCTTTAACTAAATAATAATAATAAGTTCATATAAATATTTGCTGATGGACATTTGTTACTGGTGCCAAAGTTGTGAAGAACGAACAGTATGTACCTGTGAGGAGTATGGTATGGCTGGTGCAGCACCTCGAACATGCTACTACTTTCAGCCACATAGCAAATGAAAGAAAAGGTGAACAAAGTATTCATTCCATGGAGAGAGGAAGCAAGAGCTTTGGAGTTCAATTTCCACTACCTAGTCATTTCTAGAGGCCTTTCAGTGAATAAGATAGTTTTGTGGGTTTGGGAGGACTTGAGGCAGTTTTAGAGTCTCCCACAATTTTCCTGTATAACCTAGACAAGTCATTTAACTTATCCATGCTTCAGGGTTGTGTTGTTGTTGTTGCTGAGGTTTTTGTTTGTTTATTAATTTGTTTTTAGTAGCATTCCTAGTAACATTCTCTGCATAACATTTTCATTAGATAAGGTGTTGCAGATATTATATAAAAATGTGTCTTATATATACATACCTAATCCTGCCTCCTAGTGCTGGTGCAGCAAACAAAAGACACCATACTCTCTTGAAGGTACGGTGTTTCTGTAAGAGAAGATGATGGTCACAGCTAGGCTTATAGCTGGCAAGCTCTAATAAGAGGGTCATAATCACAACTCACTTTCTATTTGGCATCACAACCGGCAGTTTCATTGAGGACTGACTAAGCAGGGATGCAAGATTAGTTTGATGGTCTGTTAAGAAAGCCCTCATTTCTCCGTCTTAGAAAGCTGTAACTATGTATTTTCTATGAATTTGCATGAGTCCCAGTCCTGTTATTAGAAACAACCATGAGAACTCTCAAGACTTACTGGCAATCGACATAAATGGACAAAAAGTTAATAAATAAATCACCACTCAGCATAAAAATAGTCTCTAGGGTACATTCATGTAACTCCACATTTGCATCATCTGAATATTACAGTGATTTCTAGCATCACGACATTAATAAAAAATTTTTAAAGAGGGGTTTTGCACAATATTTATGAAGTCTTGTAAATAAATTTGTAGCACCAGTTTCACGTGATATACTTTGGAGAAACACCCTTCCTTTTACCGAAAGATTACGGTGAAGGTAAAAATTTGATTAAACTGCTTCAGCCTCCGCTAAATCTCATCTCAGACACTTTCAGCTGACCCCAGTAGTTTCATTTTGCATATGTTATCTAATAATCTAAATTCAGATCTCACTGCAGGAGCAGTGAAAAGGTGTAGAAAAAGCACCTGTACTCTTTGCCTGGGAATTTGCTGCAAGATTTTGAAAACAGTTGTCATGGTCAACAAGATACAGCAATCCCTCATTGTGGACAAGCTATTTTGGCAGCTACTGCCTGCCCTGCCTGCCATTCTCCATCACTGTTTCTTCTTAACCCCTGGCAGTGCATATCAGAGTCCCCATGAGTGACAACAACCAGGAGCTCCACCTAGATGGGCAGAGAAGTTTTTTGGTGCCACAGTACTTTTCCAGGCTACCCCAGTGAATAACTCAGTGCTTTATTACATGCTTACGTTTCCCTGCTTTATGTCAAGAAATAGGAATCTATTTAAAAGATTTTATCAGATATGGATATAGAAGCAAAGATTTCCTGTCACTGGGCACTCGTCATAATGGTTGGTCACTGGGATGCAGCATCACTTCAGATCACACAGAACTGCCTTGAACTTTTGCTCTCTTAAGATGAACCCACAATTTTCACATTTTACATGTACAAGAAACTGTTAAAAAATTTAAAAATTGCCTTTTTTTCTAATCTAGGCAGAAACAAAAAAACTGCTGTACAGGGAAGAAAAAAAAAATCCTTAAAACAAGTAACTTAATTGCCTAGCCAAGAATGAGAGAGCTCCAGGAACTCTAGCTGGAAAAAAAACTTGCCATACTGAAGACAGTGACTGATTTTCCACTTGCCTGTCTGTGAGGCCAGGTTTCCACATTCTGCCTGTGAAATCATCCTGGATACTGTAATGATTATTAAAAGCAGGTAGTCAAGAAGAAAATGAGTTATAAAAGTTAGTCACATCCAAAGTAGTTGAAGAAAAAACCTAGCAGAACACTTCTGAATTAAAAAAAAACAAAACAAAACCAAAAACGGCAGTGCAATCAAAGCAATATTTCACAATGTCACATGAGTTCTGCCAAAACACTATTTCAGGGGAAATGAGAAATTCCTAACATAATCAGATGATCTGCTTAAATTTGTCATTAAAAAAAAAAAAAAGACCACTGAAACTACAGGTTTTTGTTAAACTGAAAATCCTGTGCTAGTCCAAGATAGACTAATTGCAGGTCTAGACTTTTTTGCTGAATTGCTATTGTTTGTCTAGCATTATTTGGTGACAATTCCAACATCCAGGTTTCAATTTGAAAATCCTTTACTAAATAAAATCTTCAGCCCCTTTTAATGATTTTTTATTCGCTTTCTTAAAGATTTTTGACATAACAACTTGATTTCTAAATGGTAGAAGAAAAAAAAAGTTTAATATACAATGTGTTCTTTGTCCGTGAGTGTTATCTTTCCTTTTCAGATTCAATCAACATTTTCAAATATCGCTGACTGAAGCTAAGTACCTATATCCATGCATAAACTACCCCTGAAAATGCAAAATTAGCGTTTATTTCCCTCAAAGGAGATGACTGCATTTATGTAAAAGAGTAGAAGTGGATGTCACAGGACACAGAAATCCATGTTGGCTAAGATGTTGGCACCTCTGCTTTCACACACCCCCAGTAGGTACCAGGAGCCAGAAAAGCACTTTAAAGAGAGGAGTACGCTTTCTGGTAATTCCTGACAAATAAAACAGCAGAGGAAAAAGCTTTCAGAAGATGCTAGATGGCAGCACATTGCTTCAGCTAAGCAGCATATTGGGTTTTTCATCTTCACCTTTAATCTTGTCCAGGGCCTTACATTACTATTCTGCCTGGACTATGTTACAGCTGAATGGAACTATTGTAATTTACGACCCTACCCGGGAGGCATGATCCCCACCTGATGGTCACCTCCTCTGCCCTGGCATGAGGTGCCCCATGCTGTGCTTGTTGCCAGCTCAAAGCAGTGTGAACACGCTGCCAAGCCATTGGGAACCATTGAAATAACTCACCTGTAGGGAACTCACTTATGTAGTAGGCACACAATTTCATTTTGGTCTTAACTTTCAATCTGCCCGATCCACTGAAATCATTGCATCATTTCACATTTCATTGAAGATATTTTAGGTTTATTAAGGTCCTACTTTAGATGCCATCTAGAACCCAGGGCCTGACAGGACTGTCACAGTATAATTAATACTGAAGACCATTTCAAAGGCTTGCGAAGTATGAACCACATAACTGGATTAAAGTTTTGCTTTCTAGGTTGCAGTGACCAGAGATCTCTTGTTTTTTACTTTCACTGGAAGCCTAAATGATCACAACAATACATTTTCTGCTGACAGAACTAATTTTTCCTTTGCTCTAAGAACAAACGTGATTCTCTAAGCATGAGTCACTAGATGCACTGTGGAGAAGAGATAATGCACCACTGAAGTTTTTGAAAGCACCCCTAAACTATCTTTACCTTGATTTGGCAGTAACGAGAGAAGCCATTGTCAGTCTTGGGGAAGAAGTGTTTCAACAGCAATACAGACGTAGTCAGACAAATAATACTACTTTCCCTGCATTCACAGGAGCTACTATGGATGCACCAACCACATCCACATCAGAAGCCCTTCCGTTCTTTGCCTAAGCGTCCACTTGAGGTCTTGTCTCAAACAATACCCAGTGGAGAATCTTTGTAGGCACCTTTGACAAGACCTCTCCATAACATTAACTAACCCCATAATGCCCTCATCAGATGTATCCCGTGGCTCATGGAGTCCTGCTCAAACAAATGGCCTTACCCACAGCAGACTCTTCTGTTGTAGTGGTGCACAAAACTGAGGAAGAGAGCTTTCTGTCTGGATACAGAGACCTTCACAAGGCTGGCCTGCCATTTAATCACTAGGGCTATGAATCTATGACTAGAGAGAGCAGAAGATGCGAGTCACCCACCCCTAGATACATGGCAGATTGGTGAAGCTGACAATGGTCAGCATGGGATTACAAAGATAAAATGCAACACTTTTTGGTTTACTCATGTCCATAGAAGTGCAACAAAGGAAGGCGTGGACAACTAGCCCTCTTTTGACCTATGTTTCAAATATGTTTTAACTGGCAATAAATTACATCGATATTCCCCAAGTCATGTCTAGTTTGCCTGCTACAGTAATTGGTGAGCAATGTTGCTGGGTTTTTTTCTTAGCCCACAAGCTTTCTCATCCAATTTTCTCCCTCTGTCCTGCTGAAGGAGGGAAGAGGGAGTGAGCAGCTGGGTGGGATTTGGCTGTTAGCCACAGTCCTCTTTTGGGATCTGTGGACTTCTCCTTTGAAAGAAGGAGTAGAGGCATCCTACTTGTGCTTTACCCTTCCTCTGCCACCCAAAAGTATGATGAGCACAGCCATAGACTGACCATTACTCCATATGTGGGACTTTTAACAACATCTCAAACTGAGGCAGGAGGGAGTCCCCAGAGTCCAGGCAGGAAATGTCATCCTCGGCCTTTGTTAGAATTAGGCTGGCTCTAGCACTAGAGGACAGCTCAGGACCTACAGGCTCAGGCTTAATGTTGACTGAGCTATCCTATTCAGGCTGATTTTGTGAAGAGCTACTGCATAAAACTCAACACTGCACCCCAACAGCCCTTGTGATCTGAGGTAGTCCAACTAGCAATACACAGCTAGTAATATCTTCAAGGTGAGTTGTCCTGCCTCTTTGGCCTGTCCACATGAATTTGTCCATGAAAAGACTAACTGAGCTTATAAAAATGATAATGCATCTGTAGTATGGATTATAGCAAAATAAGAATGTATGTGTGGCCCTTTGTTACTGAATGCAGCCATCTAGTGGTTAATTCTTGTTTATTCCCTACAGTTTTCAAAAGAGACCAGCGCTGATGAGAGACCAAGAGAACGAAGGTGCACAAGCAATAAAGCTCCCTCCCTATTTGTCCAGTACATAAGGGTTACCCTGGAGGTCTGACCGGAGGAGGCCACTTAGCCATCTCAACCTGTGGCTATGGGTAGACTTTGCAAAAAGGAGCCATGGTAAGGTCTGGGTACTGAATCCCCGTCAATAACAGATGAGTAGTTCCTGACAGAAATAGCAATGCTTCTATTGCTCCTTGTATTAATCCAGTGTTTGTGTGATTACCTATCTATAAAAATCCCATAGCCAAACACAACTTCTTGGTGTGCTTTTGGTCATTTTCCTTTACACAGGTTCATTTGCTAAATAAAATATTTTGTTACTTATTTTCTAAAAAGATCCTTGGCTGTTTTAGCATTTCTACTTCAGCTCAGAGAAATGCTGATTCAAGAATCTTAAAGAAACACATGAAAATTAAAATAAAAAAGAAAAGCAGAGGTATGTAACAGGTTTCATATAAATTGGTTCATACATCCTAAACAGGGTTGTGTAGGAATAGTTATTATTTAGCTGATAGTCAAATGACAAAATAGTAAAATTGTGGAAGAAACTGTAGAAATGTCTAATGATTGATCTAATATTCCACATCACCAGGTGAATACTTGAAAAGCTCGCTGGTAGGCCTGAGTAGCAGCTTCCGTTTCCTGCTGAATTACTATCACAGGGTAACAGAATTCAACCAGTTTCCTATTTCACAGTATCACAGTATCACAGTATGTTTGGGATTGGAAGGCACCTCAGAAGATCATCTAGTCCAATCCCCCTGCTGGAGCAGGAACCCCTAGGTGACGTCGCACAGGAACATGTCCAGGCGGGTTTTGAATGTCTCCGGAGAAGGAGACTCCACAACCTCCCTGGGCAGCCTGTTCCAATGCTCTGTTCTGTCTTCTGCCTTTGCCTTCCAAGATGATGTGCGATGATTCCTGGTGTGGGACAGGCACCACCACAAACACAACCTTCTCTCCCCTGCACACAGGAAGCCATTTCCCACAGGCCATGCAAAGGATGGCAGCTCAAGGAATGGGGTTATTGCAGCAGAAGAAAAGAAAAAGCCGTTTTGGTCCTTTAGACCCAGCTGTAGGTCTCCCAGTACTATGTTGCCTATGTGCTGTGTGAGCTACCATGTTTCCCCAAAAATAAAACAGGGTCTTCTACTTTTTTTGCTCCAAAAGATGCTTACTTTTTTACATGAATAGCTGCCTGGATGTATTTAAATTGACTTTTTTAATGAACTGTAACTAGGGCTTATTTTTTGAGTGGGGCTTATATTTCAAGCACTCTCAAAAATCCTGAAAAATCATGCTAGGGCTTATTTTCAGGGTAGGTCATCATTTTTGGGAAACAGGGTATTTAGGGGCCCCACGCATGAAAGGAGGCAGGGCTCCCTGCTCTGTCTCTTCATGCTGCTTACTTCAATCAGGGACACACATTGCAGTCTAGCCCTTAAACTGTCAAAAATAAAATGAAATGGTATATCTCTCAGCATTTATGTTTGTATTCTCACACCAGAACAGCTTGGTCTACCTTATGTGGCAACCTGCCTACAGAAGCAAACCAGCATTTCAATCTGAAATGCATACAAAAGAGCCAAAACCTCTTTTAACAGGTTATAGATACATCATGAAGACAAACTTTTTCAGGCACACATTTATTATCACAGAAGACCATGTAAATTTATACAGGTTTGTGAGAAAAATGTAGAAATCTAAGGGCAGAGGAAGCATTCCAGTTCTGTGGTTTAACCTCCAGCATCACATCTGCGACATATTTCACTGGTAGCCTTTGCTTTGATTGTATTTGAGCGTGAATATTATTCCACCTTGCAGAATGGCAATGGGCTGGTCCTGCTGAGCTCCCACCTTGAGCTCACACACTACCAGGTCAGGCATGTTTCTGCCACCCATAACCTCACAGCCCAGGGATTAGAGTGCTTGCAAGCCAAGGCCCAGATTTGCAAGGCACAGCTGCATGACCTTGCTGCAGCATTAGTTAGGACTCTGTGAGAGTACTTAAGCTAAAGTCACACAACATAAGAGAAGTAAAAACAAAGACAGGAGTAAAGTTGTTGAGGCAGGATTAGTTCCTAACAACAGGACTTGAGACAAATGCCAACGTGAAACACTGTAAAACTCAAAGACATAAATCAGAGAGTTAAAATGGCTCAACAAGACCAGGCATCAGCCTTTTCCCGAGGACGGATGGAGGCTGCCGCTTCCCCTCAGCACTGAGAGCAGCCTAGCTAGCAGGAACACATCCCATGTCTGCATGCCAAAATGAAGTGCAGTAGCACATGTGCCCCAACTATCTTCTGTGCATTTCACTGAACAGATTATTGCTGTATACTAGTAAAGTTGTGCGTACCCTGCTTGCACAATCTTCCTGCACAGCAAGAGATGCATGAGCAACAGCAAACCAGCGGAGGGATGGTTACAAATCGTACTGTGCTGAGAACACGGTAACACCAATGAGGAATGATGCTAACACCAGGATTTCCCTGGAGAAGAGAGGGTCATCTTGCAAGTTCTTCCATTTTAGTTCTACTCAGTGTCACTGAGGTTTGGAGTGTTAGAGGGCTAGCTAGAAGCTGACCATGCAGGGCTCTGTGTGTTGTGTGTGTATGCTCAACACCCCTGCAGCATCCCAAAGCAGCTACACCCCAAAGCAGCTGGCAGGGTCACAGCCCACAGCTCCTATGGGGACAGGGTTCAGCTGCGTTGGCCTTGCTGGGTTTCCACCCATCAGGCCAAGACCTTCCCATACAGCCAGCCTGTGGTATCCTTCCTCCTCTTGGGCAGAGGTCACTAATCTATCTGTCCATCCCAATCTGTGGAGGACATATTAATAGCTTTAAATCACAGGTGCTTCTGGGAGCCTGTCCCCGGTTTCATATGAGGGTTTTTTAGCTGTGTGGCATGTTGCAGTTGGAGAAGGCAGTCTCCAAGATGCATGAGGCAAGAAGGCAGCCTAAGTTGTTGCCTGGCTGCTGCTAATTTCTTCTCTTAGGAAGGTGAAGAGTGTGAAGTTGTGCTTGCTGACAGGCATCCAAGAGCACTGTGGATGCCACGGAGCTGAACCGCTCCACCTACCACAGGCACAGGGGCTCCTCCTGCCCCAGGCACACGGAGGCTGATCTCTGCCGGGCCAGGGACAGCTGCCAAACGCCCCAGCTACCACATGGCCCTGCAACAGAAGTTTCCTGGCCTGTCCTTTCTTGTGGCTTAACATTTCACAGAAAAATTAGAAGTGCCGCCAGGGGGCGGGCGTGGGCAGAGCAGCCGCGGCGGGGGCGGGGACAGCGCGGGCGTGGGCAGAGCCGCCGCGGCGGGGGCGGGGACAGCGCGGGCGTGGGCAGACCAGCCCCGGCAGGGAGGGGGACAACCCCGGCCGTAGGGGGGAGAGTATTCCCGGCGGTGTGGGCAGCAGCAGCCCAAGAAGCCATTTCACTCGGCACTGGGTGCCTGTAGGAGAATATTCCTCCGTCCTCACTGCGGGGATAAATAAACACTTTTCTCACCGGTAAAAATCCCTGTATCAGGGTACAGGGGGGATTTAAGCAGGCAGGTGACAGCTAGCAGTTTCTGGGGAGTGGTAAACATTCACCTCAGATGGAGTCCCCTTGGGAAAGTCAACGTTTAGCTGTTCTATTATTCACAGAAAACGAGGTGGAGCTCCCAGTTCCAGGTGGGTGCAAAGAGTGAGGATGAGTTCGGGGCCTGACAGCATCTCCGTGGATCGATAAACTCTGCTCTCTGGAGCCACCACCACCCGGTAGGACAGACAGAGTCCGACTTGTGCCTCCCACCTTCCCCTGGGCCACGGAAACACCCTCTCCCAGGCCCTGCCCAGCCCAGCCTTCCTCTCGGGGAGGCAGCTTTCTTGTGTCTGGATGTAAAGGTTTGCTGACCATCACGGCACTGGACAGACTAAGCAGTCAAATCCTGGGTCCTGAGACTGGAAAAAGATTGCCCTCTCCCTGCTATGGCACCGTTTAG
The DNA here is from genome assembly GCF_036013475.1 of Columba livia. NCBI lineage: Eukaryota > Metazoa > Chordata > Aves > Columbiformes > Columbidae > Columba > Columba livia. Next base: position 61,271,124 of record NC_088604.1, read on the forward strand.
TATCAAAGACATCTGGGCAGCTCAGGCATTTTCTGATTTTTGTGTGCAGTCATTCCTGATAATTTTAGTCACTGGTGTCTTACTCTTTCAATAGAGGCACCCTGTCTTTGTCACTCAAAAAGACTCACACACAAAATGAGAGTAGTTGTCTCACATTGAAAAAAGCACATTCTTTTGTGTGGCAAATCTCTCCACGGTATCACTGGGAATTCAGTAACTGTTTTGGCAAAGGCTGAAAGTGGCACTTGCTGCAGTCTGGGACACCTTCAAAGAGCAGGTCCCCACGCAAGTGCCACACTGCACCGGCTTGCAGTCACCGTGTATCTGCACAGAAGTTCCCAGCCTTCCAGTACATTTATGTCTGCAGTTTGCTCATAAATATTCTCTGCACTTCTGCATAAGAACTAACGCCAAGGACTCTGAGCTGGAAGCCCAAAGTAATTATTTCTCTAGCAAACATAATCATCAGAATTAAGGCTGACAAGGACACTCTCCTAAAGCAGTCAAGGCCTTGTATGGGAAAAGTAATTCAAGTTACCTTGGTGAATGACTGGTTTTATCGTATTGGGGAGACCATGTTTTTTCATGCAGTGTGAGCCCTTAGGGTCTCCATCATATATTTCTTAAGGTAAAGGAAATAATCTAGATTTTTTGCCAAATTCTAATCTGGGTATCTTCATCCATCCTGCCATAAATTCCCCTGTAGGTTCAACCGCTGTTAAGGCAACATATAGGTATTTTCCCAGTAGTTGGCCACTGCTGTGATATGCTGTAAATCAGCTCCTTTATTAGGACTTGGGCAATGTTGAGAGGTGAGAAACAAAATTACTGTATGAAGTGGCGATATTGGATTCTTTTTGAAAGAGCTGCTACAGTGGACGCATTTATGCAAGTCTTTTTCCAAAATATGTGCAGGTCGGAAATTAATCCCCAGTGCCAAATGCGGGCCAGCTAGGGCAGTGAAGTGTGACTGACAGAAAAGGGAGATAAGGAAACAGTATTTCAGTGTAGCGTTGCAATTTATTGAATAATCCCTGTGATCCTGTTCTCCCTCCTGCATGGGGGCAGAGGCCATGCACTGTGATTATGGCTCAGAAAAAAAGGAGGCAGAATGTAATCTCAGGTTGTTCAGCCACTTTATCTTTTCTTCAGCGCTTGAACATGCCTAACCAATTTGAGGAGACTGCAGCTTCCATCAAGGATATAATCATGGGTAATTCCCTTGGTGCAGAGGAGCTTAGGAGTTGGAGATTAGTAGCTGGAGAGTTGTACATGATTTCTTCTTTTCTGTGCACAGGGGAAGGCAGGAAGGGCAGATTGGCAGGCACTTTCTGATTGAAACCACCCTGATTTGGGTGGAGCAGGCATCACAGCTCCAGCTGATGTTTCACTCTGTCAGTAGGCCAAGGTAAGCAAATTAAACTGCCTTGAGTTGCTGCAATTAGACATTAATCTCTGCCTCACTGCTGATTAACTCCTTAATGCCACACTGCCTACCGAACAATTTGTTACTCAGCTGTAAATGTGGATCTCTAACAGCTTACTGCCCCTCCTGTGAGCACAAGGGCAGCGACTCTTCCTCCCAAATCGACAGCTCTTGTTATAGACTTGGCAGAGATCATACCCTCTCCTTACCCCAGGACTGGCTCAGAGCTTGCCAGGGCAGAAGGAAGCTGGAGAAGACACCTGCTCCAGGAGAAAGGATTCATCCAAGAGAGATGGAGATCTCTGCCACGGTTCTTAAAATGCTTTTAGAAGAAAGACTGTGCCTGCCAGGCTACTGACGGCATTCATTCGCTGTTCCTTTGGGCCTTTAGAAGGCCTGAAGCTGATTCCCTAAACACAGAAAATCAAAATGCAGTTATAATGTGGTTAAGCTTTTCAGTAGCTGGATGGGACCCAGAATGTATTCGTACAAGCTGAAATTATATGGTTAGACATGATTAATGTTGGTCTCGCATTGGTTGGAAAGGAATCACTTAGGTAACTACTTTACCCTTAAGTTAGAGGGCATGACATATCAAGTATATTTGCTCGTTATTCTAATATCTGTAATTTCGCAACCTTTAAGTATGTTTATACCTGCAGTTCTCTCATAAATATTCTTCCACTCTTCACTTTTGGTCAGAAAGATGAAGTACTTGAAAAGACATCGGTAATGAAATGGTGCATTGTCAGAATGAAGTGCTTAGACTCAGATCAGCAAACTCCTCTTCAGCTGCTGTCTATCGTTGAAGGTTTCCGAATACCACAGGTGCCTGGCTTTTTGACAGGCACCAACAGGTAGGGTAGTCACAAGGCCATGGGAACCCTAGGTTCAGCTGCTTCCCATGAAAACACGGCGATGTCCCCTTGCTTCAAGTTGAGTCTCAATTCTTCACATCTGTCTCGGCTACCAAGTAGCACAGTTCTGCAGCCCAGTGATGAAGATGTTTATGTGACTGAGAAAGGACAAGACGTGGAAACTGGATTAAAGCCACCTCTGTCTGTGAGCATGAACATACATATTCATGACTTTATAACAGTTCTTAAACATATAACTAGTACTTCGAGAAAAGGCAGAATCTTGGGTATAGTCTCTGAGCTCAGGGCAGTGATCCCTTCTGTCTCTTGCTTTGCCCTTTAATTTACCTTGTCCTCTGAAGTGTCCCCATCTCAGGAGGGAGCATGAGTGCCACCTGGCAGAGGGGGACAGTGAGTGTGAGCTGTCCCAGGCAGCAGGGGCAATTGCATGTGGCATCCCACCTTCAGAGCTGGCAGCACGTTTCCCCACTGAATTAATAAATGTAAGGGAGTTACCAGCTCCCTCAGTGTCAGAATGACCACTGCTGAGTTTAGGAAGCACTTGGTGTCTTTGTTAATGGGGATGCTAAATTATAGGTCCAACATGAAGAAAAACGCATTTCTCAGCCCTGAAGAGTATCTAATACTCCAGCTAAGGTAGTTTTTAAGAACTGCTCCTGTCTTCAAACATTTCCCATCTTGCATCCATGAAAGCACAGCTGTCCTTTACTGCTTTACCCAAAGTGATTTCGCAAGGGTGTGATTGGCAGGCAAAACAATGAACTTCTCTTTTTCTAAGACTCCTGAGGCCTAGGATGTCTGGCTGACTATATCTCTGTCTCATAATTTTCTGAGGACAGCACAATCTGTATTTTGAGACCATGAGACCTCTTGCTCAGAGCACTGCTATGGGTTTGGGAGGGTGCTGCACTGCAGTCCAGAAGCACTAGGCACTAAGGAGCAAGCATGGAATGCACCTCACCGTCCATGTGCCCATCAAGGAGCTCAGCTGCACTGGGGAGATTAGTCTCTTGGGATTGTGCTCTCTTCTAGACTAAGTATTTTGATTTTTACTTTTTTTTTTTTATTTTGCCTTAGCGACAACAAATTACATAAGCAACTTTGCTTCCTCTGGTAATTAGTGCAGCCAGCACTCCCATTAAGCATGACACCCTGCCAGCACCTAATGCCACTCTGCTCATTAGCAGCACCAGTATGGCCACATCACTATCACTGTGTTTGTTTCCTTACAGGTCACTCTGCTCCACACACTCACATGCAGCATGTTCTGCATCAGCAAGTTTGGAAAATTGAACCTTCTCTTCTCTAATCTGCCGAATAGAAGTCAGCTCTCAAATGGCTCTGTAGCTTCCCCTAACCCCAAGAGCTTAATAACTTTGAATGTGCAGGCAATGTCATTGTAATGTGACATGAAAGAGGGAAACTATGATCTCACCTGTTGCAGATGTGTACGAACCTGGTAAGCAATGCAGACACATGCCCACCAAGTGGCAGATGACGACAGAACTTGGCCAGTCCATTAAATGATTCACTGTCAACAACTTGAAACCATAAGAGAGAAACTCAGTTTTGGTTTTAATCCAAGGGTCTAGCACTTTTGAACAGGATCCCATGCTAGAAAATGTGTCAGAGAATATATGGAAGACAGGATTTCTATATGTTTCTCTGTCTAAACAGTCAGTTGAAGTATCACAGCTCTGCATGCGTGGTCTGCTTCTGGGCTGAATTAGCTGAGGTTTTGCTGTGAGCTTGAACAAGGACAACACGAGACCCAATCAAGACATATTACTCACAACAGCTCTGTTTGCAGTTTTTAGCCCTATGGGAACTTTCAGCCTTCTCACTCACCATGTTCACATCCAAAATACCCTTAGATCATGGGACCTGCAACCTGGGCAGGGACAGCAAAAAACACCTGCTACCGCAGAAGACAGAGAAGCCAGTATCATTGCTACAATGTTGTGTGCATCTCTTTCTATATAGGGGAAGAACTGATTTTATTTGTGTACAAGGAATCAATTGCGTCTTATAGAGCTATGAAATCTGAACTATTTACTAAATTTACTCCGTCAGTTGAAACTCATCATATCATTGAGTCTTTTAGGTCCATGTCCTGGTTTTGTTAAAAACAAGTTTCTCTTTTAGTGAATTTGCCTGTCAGCTAAAGCCTTCATATTAACTGCATTTCCCTGGAGAACCAGACACATGTTTTGGTAAACCTAGCAATGGAATGCAAACTTACTGATAAGCACGGATGGACATCTCGCGAGAGGGGCGATGAGAAACAAGTGAGCAAGAAACTGACCAACTGTGTATAACATTCCATTCACGTGAATACTTCATATAAAAGTGGGAGATCACGAGGATCTCGTCCCTTTTCTCTTCTGCTTATGGCTGACATTAGGAGAGGACCTTGCTAGTTGTCTCTGCAAACTGAGACCTAGTGAGAGACTGAATCCAGCTCCGGTTGGCTGCGGAGTCCAGTCCAGGACTTCAGGTGCCAGCTCTGCAGTTGCTGAGACTTTCAAGATTGGTTTTGTATATTTTGTATATTTTCTCTATTCTTATTAGTAGCATTAGTAAAAACATTGTTAATTTTTCCAACTCTCTTCTCTCCCTTCTTTTCCTCCCGATCGCCTGTCCTGAGTGGGAAGGGGGGAGAGGGAGGGGAAAATGGGGGAAGCTGGCGGGGGGAGAAGGTTAACAATACATCTGCCAGGGTTTTTGTTGTCACCCCGCAATCTAAACCCTCGACAGTCCATTATCAAAATTGCAGTGTAAGCTGTTTTGGGCATATGTCCATGGGAAAGGGGTAAAACTTTCTATTAGAGTAGATGAAAGTAATATTTAGAGCTTTCAAGACAGAGTGCAGGTGGCCCTTATTTTATATATATATGGTCTAACATAAATTGTATCGATGGAGTTGGGTTTCTCAAAAGATCTGAAGGGAACTGGGTGCTCAGTTGTGTTAAAATTAATAAGAATGGGGATCCTTACAAATCTCTGCTTAAAAATCCACTTTTTCGTTCTTATTTACAAATATTCTTTTTAATGTTATGACAAGTGGTAAACTAGATCAGTTACAAAATAAACAAATGAAGAGAAGACATACAAATACCTGTATGACTGAATTTCAGCCTTATCCATGAGCAGTGCTGTGCTCTTACTTCCAGCTCTTTAGCCATTATTGCTTTAATTTAATGCCAAAAGGGACATGAGACAGATCAATAATGAGTGGCTACTGGAAATGTCTGAGAAATTTTCCAGACTTTCAACTAAATTTAGTAATTGCTGGGGCAGGGGGATGTTAAAAGGCTCTCTAAGACCACCAGACCATCTGTGCTGTTGTTGACAGTTCTTTCCTCCAGAAAATAACACACCTTTATAGCCACGAGGTTCAACCGGCTCTGCCCACTGAGGAAACTACCCAAGGGCACGTGCTTATAGTTTGCCAGGTAATCTCTAGCAGGGATTACAACCTTCTTACTCCAAAAGCTAAGCCTCTAGAAATGAAATAAAAAGACATCAATGTAACTACTGATAATACGGAAATCTAAGATTGCTTTCTAAGTCAAACAAATGAGGAAAGCATCACTTCAAAACTTAACCAGCAACCACATCATAAACTAAACTGTGGTCAGCAACTACGTTTTATGTGGGTGGACTCACTGATCAATTTTTAAAGGCATTATAGCCTTGCATAACAAGTTATTATTTTTACTACATAATAAAAAGCAAATTGAAATGTAAAAAAAACTGGGTGAAATGCCTAAAGCAGGTCATTGATACCTACAGTTTTACTTTAGAAGCTACTATTCTGGCTGTGGTATTCAATCTGAGAAAGCAGACTACTTTCTAGAACAGTTTGGAAACAGTAACATCCTTGAGATCCTTGTGAGATATTTTGAAGAGAGCCCTTAACGGTCCTAATACTTTTCTACCTGGGAGATAAACTTGCCTGGTACAAGAGGATTAATAAATATGAATCCTTTGTTCCTTCCAATTAAGACCCATAATGATCCACAGCTGATTTTTGTTTACTTCAAATTTTTTAAGATAAACTTCAAAGAACTCCAGGGCATGATAAGCTGCAGCTGAGCTTGTGACAGTCTTCCTGGTGAAAAAGGCATTGCTCCTAAAAACTATCTTTTGACTGTTTCATGCATAAAAGGAAAATCTACACAACTGGAATAGGCATGTAGATACTCTATTAGAGTTGCAGAAGGTTCGCTTGTAAGTGTGTTTAATAGCATATTTGCACATGAAGGTTGTTTGTACAGGTATCAGAGGGTAACAGTGCCAGTAAGTACTAGTAGCCTTTCCTAAAGCTGAGTTAATTCTTCCTTTTGTGAGTACTGTCCCCTACTTATTGCAACATGCATGGCAGATTGGACTGAGGGTATTTTTTCTGTTTTGGAGTGTGGATGCAAAACACCAGCCATATGATCAGATTTAACCTTTTCTCTAAGAGATCTTCATGATAAAGGTCAAGCTCAGTGAGGTGTAAAACAAAGAACTGAAATAAAGGCTCCTATGCTTCAGCCTAAACTGAGGCTGAAGGCTTAACTTAACTTAAATTATGGGGCTTTGACTACATAAAGCAGGATTACATAATCTCTGGAGGGGTAGATGTTAATGAGCCCCTTTACAGGTTCATTGGGCTAGAGAAGCAGATACAAAACCAGCACTTGAACTGCATTCCATAAAATGAAGTCATAGGCAATTTTGCCATTCACTTTCACAGGAAGCAGGCTTACAAAAAGATGCAGAAGCCACAAATATGGGAAAGTTTTCATTCTAACACACAGTAGTTAGCATTACTGTGCTTTCTGGCAGCCTGGTTGAAGTAGATTTCCTCAGACTGCTGATGAGGAGCACTGTAGAGATGTCTCTGGTGGCTTCCAGCAATGTCACCAGCTCTGAGGAATGCACACTTAGGGACTCAAGGAGGGTGAGAAATCTCAACCAGCTGTAATGGGCAGGGTACAAAATGCAAGGAGCGTTGGTAACTAAGGTGAAATTAAAGTTAGTAGCTTCTCAGTATTATTTATTTATTTTCTATCACACACCCCTCCCTTTTTTTTTTTTTTTTTTTAATAAGGCCAGTTATGTGATTTTATATAGAAAGTCTTTACTCAGTAATTCCAGAAAACATTATCTGGGAAGAGTGGGAAAGGATCCCCAAAGGGGATTATCAAAGCCTAGAGCCACTGCTTTATGCCTGATGTCCTCAGCTGACCAAGAGCAAAATGAGTACTGAATGTATACTCGTATTACAAACAAAAATGTCAGTACTACTGGTGCCAGTATCAGTAAAACCTCACATTTTGACTCATGAAGCACTCCTGACTTTGGGTAATCCATGACAGGCCCAAGTCTTGTTAAAATTTTCCCAGCCAGTACACTAAAACCAAGTCTTTTCAGTTCTTTCTCTATTTTACAGACCTTCTGTGCCTGAGACCTGCCAGAGGCTAATGACAGAGGCCTCTGGCCCCTTTCCTGCAGTGTGAGAAGAGAGCCATCCCTCCTCCCGCCTCCCATCCTCAGAGTGTCACCCCCAGCTTGTTCCAGGAGAGGAGATCCTTTGCCCACACAGGTTCCTCTGGGTCAGGAGGCCTCTCACAGGTGCCCAGTCACAACAGTAAAGCATTGGGTCCTACAGGCCCAAATCTGTAGGAGAGTTTAGTCTCATGCTAACCACAACTCTTCAGTGTGGAGAATATGCACAAAAACTGTAAATTCTGAGCAGCTTTTTCTTCCCAATTTAAGATGATCAGAGATTAGAACAGGCAGAGGGGATTTGCTTGGATTTTTTTTTTTCTATTAATCCTTCCAGAGAGTAAGCACTTTAAAAGTTGGAAAAGTGATCTCACTCTTCTGACAGATTACCTATAAAGGCTGAGTTTGGCAGTATTGACATTTCATTCATTACAAAATAACACTTAGAGTTGTGACATGCAAGAGGCAAGACTGTAGTAACAAGTCCCTTACAGCCTTAAAATCTGAGATTATTGAAATCAATACACAAGTAAAGAGAAAGTGAGATGGACATGTAGATAGGTTAACCTCCTTAAATGTCTATACAAAAGTTGCTCTGGCTGGGCTCACCTTCTCCTCAGCAAAGGAGTGCATGAGATGATTTTCCTCATAGACTCTGCTGACTATAAAATTACTAACTGTCAAAGGAGGCTGCACTGCAGCTGTCTAAATTTTTGTCTCAGATCCATTTCAAACCTTCCTTATTTTCATGTTTACTGCACACTTCTTTCATGTGAGATGCACCCAGCTACCACTTGTGGTGGAAGATGCAATCCTTCATTTACCAGCAGATATGGTGTAAGAAGCAACGATGGAAGCTTCCCCAGTGCTGGCTTATTAATGTGTTTCAGCTCTTGATTTAAGAAAGGAGAAAGGGTAGTTCAGTTTGATCAATCTTTCCTGCTGATGGTGTCAATAAATTGACTCCCTTTGCTTTTGGGGATTAGTAGAAAATAGTTTAAATTTTTGCTTCTTATTTCAAAGGAGAATTTTTCTTAAAATTGTAGAATCCCAAACCCAAACACAGATCTGTTGTACTCAGTGTATGACTTGGAATATTAATATATACAAATGGTCTTGGTTTTGCTTGATTACTTTGGATTATCTGTTGTGTGTACTCAGAAAGCCAGAAGATCCTGAGATACTGTAGATATTTTACCTGTGTACTTGAAATATCTTGACCTTTTGTGTGCTGTTGCCTTTATTTTTCCCCAGTGTACAATGGATTTTTCCTTTGAAACCAGAGAAAACATCAATGGAGAATTAACTCTGCATTCAGGCTACAGAGAAGTGCTTTACATAGTCTGTGGGATTTCAAAGGAAACAGGCAAAGAATTAAGTGTAATTTGAAAAAATAAATCATATCCTTGTACACCTAAAGAAGGGCTTACCAAAGACCTCGATGGAAACTCAGCTGGAGAAGCTCTCAGAGATATTGCAAAGACGGGACCCTCTTCTGGGTACAGTGACAGCAGAAAAAGTGATTCCAGGCTGCTTTTTTCTTCCACAGCTTTTCTGTCGACACCACAATTGCAGAAACATTTTCTAATTCATGTCACTGTTAATCAACAAAGCTAAAAAATGTAAATGAGAGGAAAGTAGAGACTTGGTGGAAAAAAGGTTTGAAATAATCCAACTGACTGTGCCTGAAACAAGTTAGAGAGCATTAACACAAGTCACTCTGCAGGCAGATCAGCAAGATATAACCTGTGGCAAGAGGTGTACAACTAACAAAAGGAGTAGTAAGAAATTAAAATTGAAGAGGATCCTTCTCTGAAGCTTTGAAAGACTGCCACAGCCATTGCCAGGTTTTGGGAAAGCAAGAGCTCTAGTTACATCTCATTTTTATGAGACAAAATTGATCCTTCCAATATTGACAAATGAGAAGACTTGAGAATCAGACAGCTGATATGGACAAAAATCCTTATGGCTCAAGTCAGATCAATTTAGAACAGGGATTTTTAAATGTTTGTGCTGTATATTCCCACCTGGAGGCTCCCTGGACCAAATGTATCTCTATTTGTACAGCCTCTCATTAGTGAAATTACAGATTTACGTACATACTCAATCAAGAACTGTGTTTCAAGGGCTGATTTGCTTGTTTATTTACCAGTCTTATCAAACCGTGTAATTGATACGGCCCCACCATTCATTATTTCCTGTTTTATTAGCAGTGAATAGGAAAATTCCATAACATTTGCTGTGGGATATTAAACTCATAAATCTGTTCAAAGTTAGAAAAAAAATAGATTAAGAGAATCCATTCCTTAAGTCTGCATATGTTTCTAAAATTGGTACCAAATTCCAAAGCTTCTTATTCTGCCAGAAGCCCTGAAATCCATTCATCGTTTTTCCAAAAGCTGTTGCCTGGATGCTGTTAGTCTCTGTTTTCATTCTCTCACATGCACAAGCATTAGAGCCTTGCTTTTGTTAAATACAGAGTAATTCCCGAGGGGAAAAAAAAAAACAATCAGAGTAAATAGCATTAGTTTTCTGGTCACTTGGTGAGGCTGCCTCTGCTACCTGGCACCTCTGGCTGCGAAGCCAAGGATTTTTCATGTGCATATCCTGCTATCTATCTGTTGCATGGGTCAGTGGCTGTGCTGGACAATTACAATGTTAGTGTTGTCCTGGGTTTGTACATGATTTATTAGACTCCTTTGTTTAGTGCTTTCTCTGAGCCAAACCCTGCCGAGCCTGAACCAACACCCTCATGATTCATCATCCGCCTGTGCAATAGCAACGTGTTGCTCAGTTACAAGAACAAACCAAATTCTGCCGTTCAGCAACTTCCAAGACACCGAGGTAATCACACCTGTGCCATAAACTGGGAGGAGAATAACAACACTAGCAGTGCTAATGTAACACTGATGGTTATCCTGGTGTCCTTGGTGCACTGCAGCAACCCCAGTACCAGCACCACTGGCGTGGGTCACAGTGGGGGAGGCTTCAACCTCTCTGACATAGGAAGCCTGAACTTTCAACCAGGCCAGCAAAAAAGAACTCTGCTGATTTCTGCCAGAACAGATACAACTCCCAAAGAGTATGCAGGCTGCTCTGAATCAGCAACAAAGGTTACTGAAAATATTCTGAGTATTTTGAATGTGCTGCTAATGAAGTTACTTTGTGCTGTCACAGTTGTCCTTTCTCTAAAATATGGAAAATGACACAAAGGGCAGTATTGCTTCACGCACTTCAATCACCGTGGTGTCTGGTGTGAGCGACTTGGGATTTTGGGAGACAAAGAAGTAAGAGAAAGGAAACCAACTTCTTAATTTCTTTTCAGATCAGGGTGGTGGTGGTGTGGCCTTGGGTGTTGCCTTTCAGGAGTGTCTGCGTTGGCATCCTGAGGAACAGCAAGCTCAGATTGTTTGCCAGCTTTAGCAATCAGTTACAGCTAAATGCAAAAACATCCACAGTTTCAGCGTACCTTTCAAATACGCATTCACCCAACAACTCTACAAGATGCTGTTATGCATATTTTACATGGAAACAGATGTTTGGAGGAGGTCAGTGACACTGAAGGATTACAGCGCTCTTTTCCTGCGCTCACTGGGTTATTGGCCGTACTTTTCTGTTAATCCCGCATACCCGCACATGTAGGCAAAACTGAGGTTTCCACTCAATAAATCACAGCTAAGCTCAACTCCCTGTAGGCTCCCTTCCCACCCAAACCCTCACACACAACAAAGTGCTGAAAGATGACAGCTTTCCTGAAGCAAATTATAACACTGAAAGCCCAGTTTGTACATGCAGCTTGCTAAAATCTTTCCCCACAGTACTCCCACATAGATCACTAGCTGCAGTTGTCACAAGATGTAATCGAAAAATAACACTGAAATCAATCCACTGCGGTACTTGAAACACTGGTGTTTCACATCAGGATTCGCAGTCATTTCAAGCCCTCCTCTTCCTCCTCCTCCTCCACACCTCCTGCTCTTTCTCAGGAAAGGAAAGAAAAACAAAACAAAACACAAAACAAAACACAAAACAAAACACAAAACAAAACACAAAACAAAACACAAAACAAAACACAAAACAACTGGATCCTTTTTATCATTTCTGTGTGGATTCAGGGTTGTTGTTTTTTTTCCTGGATACTTAGGGAAGCCCTCTCTGGGCTACAGAAAAATAAGCTGTCCTGAATTTCTGCTATCAGATGGCTTCAAGTGTAGTCAGACGAGAGGGCATAAAAATGTGGGTTAATATTAACTTGTTGAACTGGAATACAGACTCCTGTCCAGAACATGTGCATTTGTCCTTTGCCCCTGCCTACTCCTTGACTGACGGCTGAAAGCTTTCCAATTAGTGCAGCTGCTGATCAGTCACTCAACTTTTTAGTCCAGGCTAGCTTGAAAAAAGCTTCAACACTAATAACTCCTGAAGAGCTATGAGCAAAAATCTTTAAGTCTTTTCTGTGAGACATGGCGGCTTGTTTGCGCTGCAAGAAAAGCTCTTACTAAATCAGTAACATTTCAGCTTAAATCATTTGTTGATTATACAATTAACAGTCTTCCCTTTGCTTGTAATCCATCTTGTACTACACAGGAAGCAAAGGAAATATCTCAGATGCCACCTTGGACTGAAGCAGAAGCCAATACTTTGCATTATCCTCAGCAATAGCAACTGCATTGGTCATAAACCCATGGTGTTGCAACTTCTCCAATCATGAAGAAAGATTATCACCTTTGTCTCTGGGTCCAGCTGTGCTTCCCCTGTAGCCTTGTCCCAAGATTGTTCCTCAGGTAAGTGTATGGAGGCTGAGGTGCCAGGTGTGTGATGGCTCAAGGCGAGCAGTGTAGCCAGTGCTGGGGTGTCAGTTTGAACTTGGCTTCACTTTAAGGCGGCCTTTGACCCAGCCAAATGGGCTGAAGCCACAGTTATAGAGCTTGAGTTTTGGTACTCACTCTTCAAATGGTCAAGGCATTCATCATTCCCATCAGAATGGACATTTCTTCTACCTTTTCATCTCTTTACATCTAACTGCAGGAATATTTTTCTTTTCCACATTAATTGACACTTCTTTTTTTATCCTGTAAAGTAGTTCCTTAATGAAGAATAAATTTTGGTTGATACCACCAGTCCTAATGACTTCCCATGAGTCAAAGCTTTCATAAAACTCACCCCCCAAAGTTGCCTTTATTGACAATGGTCAATGAGAAAATTATTTTCTGCAATTTATGTTGTAGTATTTTGATATTTCCACCGCTTGTGAGATAGATTTAAAAAATCTAAAGGAAAAGTTATTTAAAAACACAACCTAAGGATTTAATCAGGTTATTTTCATAAGGTCAAAGTCCTTTTGTTTTGATAAGATTAAAAAATGCATCTCATTAAATACTGTTTCTGTTGTTTCACGTGAATAAAAATAATATTGAAATAAAGTGCCTAAGTCTGCAAATTAAGTGTTACAAACTGTTCTGATCATTTTTGAATAAGAGTCCATATTAAACCAAACTGGTTCACAAACATTGTTATGATTTTTTTATCCAAATCTGATTTTTCCAGCAGGAAAGATTGCTATATGAACATTTCTCACAATTTCCATTTTAACAGCCACCCAGACTCTTACCAGCTGCAAAAACAAACAAGAAAGCTGCAATGTATAGAAACAGGAACAGGCCAGTAAAGGGTTCAATTTAAGTCCATTAACCTCTAATTATATGAATTATATTTATTTCTAATATTACATTCTGCTAGTCACAGAGGATAGAACAAGGACTATTAAAGTTAAACTTTATTACGCAGATGGAGGAAGAAACGTCCTGTTGGAGATATTCAATTATCATCATTACGATGGGCAAAGTTGCTGCTTTAAAGTACCCCCATGAGGTTATGGTCTTTCCCTAATTTATGCCCACATGAAAAGAGTGGATGTTTGCAGAGTTGTGAAATCCTCCTCCTTCCACCAGTGAATGAGAAAAAGGAAAGAGTGTCAGAGGAGGATCTGTGTGATGGGTAAGTGGTGTTTGCTTCACAGTTGCAACCTATTGACCAGGTAATATTACTCAGCAGGGAAGGACTACCTATTCAGTGGTGGTAAACCAGAGAATTTTCAGCAGTTACCTACATCTTTCTTCCTTGTTAAAGTAGGTGCTACCAGTCTGCATCACAAATCATATACCCCGCTTTTTTCTATGCCATTTGGCATTCAGAGTGGTTTACCAGTCATTTAAAGGCACCAGGAATTTCAATTGACACACTTCTGGAGATGAAGATGTGGGTCTTATACGTTTTGGATTTGACTCAGGAGTTGCAAACGTCTTAAAAATCTGTATACAAGACTGCAGTGGCTTATGAAACCTGTGAAAGAGTTCACAAAACTTAAGAAAAAAAAATTCAAAATACTATTAGTTGTACGTACCTTTCAAAAAATTATGAGATTATTGAATAAGATTTGTTTCTCAGTGCAATTTCTGTGTCGTCTAGGATGAGTCAGGGATAACCAGAGGACCCATACTAGAGAAGACACAGTCTAAACAAACTAGAAAAAAGGACATCCTTTGCTGACATGTTTAGCCTAGCATTTCAATCTGGACAAGTCAAAGTTGGCTGACACTAGAAATAATTTCCAGGCTGAAGCATTTCGGATTTTGCATCCCACTGCCTTGCTGCCTTGTCTTGGTTTCCCTTCACCGGCCATTCCTACCACATTTCCATTCCACTCACGGGGCTTTAAATATACTATCAGTGAGTCTACAAGAGAAAATTCATTAGGTGACAGGGCCAAGAAGCTGGTGGTGGTGACATAAAGTGATTTCTCCAGAATGCCGCCTGCTACTAACCTACACAGAATGGTCCTTCCTGTCTTGCTCCCCATTTGCAGGGTGTTTGCAATCACTATTGGGATAAATGCTAATTGGAAATCAGGGCAAGAGGGTGGAGGCTTCCAAAACATAATTATAAAGCAACATGCTGTGTCCCAGCACTGCCATGGGAAAGTGGCTTGTACTTTAATTTGGGTGCTGTGACGGCTTCTCTGCCAAGTGTCTCACTGCCCTGGAGCAACTGCTGAGGAGCTGCTCCCCAGCACCGAGGGCTGGATCACTGCACCACCTGCGCCTCCTGCCTCCTCGCTGAGAAGGTTTGGAGCAACCCAGCCCTAGCCCGAGGGGCATTTTCTGCCCAAGAGCTGATACTGAATGTCTCATTGCCAGCGTCTCAGCCCAGGGTTTTCTGCCGATTCAGCTCCTTGGGAGTGTGCAGTGTATTTCTTAATCTGTTGTGACAGTAGAAATACAGTGGCTGCCCTAAAGCTGGAACAAAGGCTTTCTGATGGCCAGATCAACAGTTTCGTAATTTTCATGTGAGCGGATATTCTAGATGCCTACTATTTGCATCTAGACAGTATTTTGGCAGTCCCAAAGCCTGATAGGAATTGGTATTTGAGGGCTATCAATTCATATTTTTTGCTCACAAGAGGTGGATTATAGCACTACTTATCATAGCCATGAGGGAAGAAGAAAGCACGATGGTAAAGCTCTGTGAAACAGACACAAGCATTCCCTTTTCAAACAACCCATGCACGTTATCTCATTAATTTGTTTATAGCCAGGTCAGTCCTAGCAATAAAACATCTTCATTTTATTAATACAGACTAAATGAGGCTTCCTAATGTAAGGGAAATAAAACATTCATGGAGCTATGATGAGGCACAGATCACATTTTTAGTGACAGGAGCGTACAGCAGCAGAACTGTAATTATTTGGTGTTTGTCTGCAGTACCTCCCTGCCTTCAAAATGCTTTTCACAGGCTGTCAACAAGTCTTTATGTTTGTGTTTGACTTGGCAGGGACTCTGAAAACCAGGCAAATGGGTGAGGAGCAACCCATGTACAAGCCCAGTCATCTGTAACTTGGCTTAGTCCTCTCCGATCTCTCCTCTGATAACCTGCAAAGCTGTGCCTGTCTCTGCATTGCGCTCTCTGTTTGTATATTATCACTAGTGACTTGAAAGAAAGAATTTCTTTAGATTAGGTTAGCTATACTACTGGTTTTAAGAGCAAAGTGGCTACTGTATTTACAACAGCAGAACCAGGCCAGTTCTGGGACAAATAGGTTTTTCACTATAAATCAGATCTCAGCTTGGCTTTAATGCCTCAGGCTTGTCATTTGTGAATATTTTAATGTACTATAAAATAAAAATCAAATAACTAACACATCATACCTGCATACTTTTGAAATAAAGTTTAAGTACTTCTTTTCAAAACATTATTATTCTAAAATCTGGGAAAAAATGCACTGGCAAAAGGAAGCTGAAATAAAAATTTTGTTTTGAGCTGAATTAAAGTTCATGAAAGTAGCCAGATAAAAAGAAATCAAAAACGTCCTGAAGAAACAGTAATTTAGGCAAACTGAACACCAAACTTCTGGATTTTTTCACACAGTAAGCTACAAATAAATACAGATCAAATTGGAGCTACTTTATGACACAAGGTTGCTTAATATCAGTCCTATTTCCAATATTAATCCAAGCCAGTACCCCACCTGTAGCAACGTTTAATACATTAGAACAAAGCATCCTTTCCCAAAACATGCAATGTATATGATCTGTGTAATATTCTGTGTAAACTAATATTATAGATAGGAAATGATAACCCACTATGATGCCTGAGGCCATCTTTCCTCTTCAGATCTATTTTGATTGCTTCGTGTTATTTACACTCCCATTGCAGGTTCCAAAGCCATCTTTGAGTTGTATCACTAAGAGGAGGTGGAAAAGTATGTGGTGAAGAAACCCTCCCCCTTTCTTTGAACCTTTATGGGGCTCATTCCTGTGATAACCATGGTTCCCAAGTGCCCTCAGGAGCTTGGGAGGTGAAGGCAGAACATATCATTTCAAGTGCACAATTGCAAAAAAGTGCTTTAGCAGACAGCTCTTGCATCCTTATTTGTCTTAGCTGCACAGATGGAGGACTGAAGAAGTTTGCTTTTACCTTGTTCTTCACTTTCTTTTTTTCCTTTCCAATGCTCCCTTGTGCTGGCCTAGATGCTGTTTAAGCATGCACTGTCACAGAGGTGAGCAAGACTCCCCTCCAGCCTGCTCATATGGACGCGGCAAGGGGTGCTCCCCATCTGGGTGCTGTGTGGCCAGCTTAGAATAATTGTTCTCTAGGCTGACCAAGG
The DNA here is from genome assembly GCF_036013475.1 of Columba livia. Lineage (NCBI taxonomy): Eukaryota > Metazoa > Chordata > Aves > Columbiformes > Columbidae > Columba > Columba livia. The sequence continues at coordinate 61,288,091 of NC_088604.1, forward strand.
GAAAAGAAGGACCTGAAGGATGCTCAGGACATACTGGGGATAATAGTGATTATCCAGAGTGGCAGTCGTGAGAAGTGAGGCAGCAGTCAGGAAATAAGCACAGATTTGGAAGGCAGTGTACTGCTTGGGGAAGGATGTCTTGAAGGGGATGGAGCAGACAAAATGCAAGTTCTTGCAGTCAAAACAAGAAGTTCTGCTGGAGGAAACCTCAGAGGCAGTCATGGTGCCCCAGGGTGAGGTCTGGGTATCCCTACAGGCAGTGGCAGAGAGAGAGGTACTCTTGTCATCTGGCTAGTGACGCACGTCAGCTGGAAATCAGAGACTGACTCTCAGATAATATTTCAGACCAGCCTCCTATGGAAGATGGATGGCAAAGATGAGCTGGGGTCAGATAATGAATGAGATTATAAGAAATTTTCTCTGGTAGTCAGGGACAACACTCAGTGACTCAAGAGATCCTCACCTGTGCTGTGACACAGGGCAAGGTGTAAAGTCTCAGCTCTTTGTACGTGTCCTTTCGTTACTAATCCAAAGAGTATTTCTTGGTGGCAAAGCACCAGGCCTAACAATTATGACGATAAATAGGTGTGGCTGTTCCCTTAATTTTTCCAGGTATTATACATCACAGTATCTTGAGGAAGGCATGACACAGTGAATTTTTTGCTACATGAGAATACTTTTCTGTCTTGGACTAATCAAGAGTCACCAAGTCTCCAACCTCCATCTGCTCACACGTGCAACCCTCTCAGCTGAATGAAATGGCAGCTTCAACTTGCTAGTGTTTTTGTTTGGGACTGTAGGCTAAAACTGAGAGAAACTTTCTGCTCAGGTCGATAACAATCCCATCCTGCCCTGAAGGCATCAGCCACATCACACAAGGGCAAATAGGCCCTTCGGTCTTTCCCCAAACTTCCTTCCCTGAGTGTTGTAGGAGGCAGAGGTGATGAGCAGCTCCTGTGTACTGGAGGATTCATAAACCAGTGCCCAGAGGATTTGGTGATTTCAGTGAGCAGCTGTAAGGCAGCAGAGAGAATGTGCTCATATGTAATGGGGGAGCTGCAAAGGTAATTTGGCTGCGAATCACCCCAAACCATTTTACCATCAGGACTGCAAGTACGTTTCGGGTACCATTTTCAGACTAGACCGGGTTTATCTCTTAAACAGAGTTCTTGTTTCTTTTTTCTTTCTAGGATGAATTCTAAAGCAGCCTGAGAAAGTCTGCCATTCTTCTAATTTGCTAACTTTTATTACTTCAAACCCTTTTTATTTAAGAAGCAAAGAGGGAGGCTTAAGGGATAAAAGCCTAGTTGTATTAATACTCCTTATAAGCTTCAGATATGAGTGTGGCAAGCAGAGTGTGTGCTTGTCAGGACAGGGTGTGGTAAAATTGGGACAACTCACCAAAGAACAATAAAGCTTTACAGAAGTGAGGTGAGAAAATTTCCATATGGGAGAAAAAATAATAAAAAACTAGAAATAATGGTGGAAACCCAAATGTCTTTTACGTAACTGTGGTCCATTCTCACTCACATTGAGATCAACTATGGACTAATAAATCACAGTATCACAGTATGTTTGAGATTGGAAGGGACCTCAGAAGATCATCTAGTCCAATCCCCCTGCCAGAGCAGGAACACCTAGATGAGGTCACACAGGAACATGTCCAGGTGGGTTTTGAATGTCTCCAGGGAAGGAGACTCCACAACCTCCCTGGGCAGCCTGTTCCAGTGCTCTGTCACCCTCACTGAGAAGAATTTTCTTCTCAAATTTAAGTGGAACCTCTTGTGTTCCAGCTTGGTCCCCTTACCCCTTGTGTCCTATCATTGTTTGCCACCGAGAAGAGCCTGGCTCCATCCTCGTGGCACTCACCCTTTATATATTTATAAACATTAATAAGGTCACCCCTCAGTCTCCTCTTCTCCAAACTAAAGAGACCCAGCTCCCTCAGCCTTTCTTCATAAGGGAGATGCTCTACTCCCTTAATCATCTTTATTGCCCTATGCTGGACTCTCTTCAGCAGTTCCCTGTCCTTCTTGAACTGAGGGGCCCAGAACTGGACACAATACTCGAGATGTGGTCTCACCGATACAAAGTATGTATATATGCATATGCTTTTATCAAACATTTTCCCCTAACATTTTTTCTGGTTTGCATTTTACTTATTTGTTTCATGTTTTGCTAAGGACAAGGCTCTAGGGCACTAGTTCCTTTGTAAGAAATGGGGAGCTGGGCATATAATCCAGGCCTGAAGTCATTGAGTGACTCTGCTTCTCTTGGGTTTACAAATTCTGTGAAAAAATCCTGCCGGCAACATCTCTCTCTCTGAACTGAACTTGAAGGGCTATTTACTCTGCTTTATGATGGGTTCTCCATGGATACCTAATATAATTTCTTTTCAGTATGATACAGTCATTAGAGTAGGTTTTCACAAAACTGTTTTTACAAAAGAACAGATGGCTTAGACAAACAGTGGCACAAGTAAGAGGGTGTATCATAAAACCACCCAAGAGAGAGCAGTTTGATCTACTCTCACCACATTTGTCATAAATAATAAAACTATTTTGAAAGTTGTACCTGTGAATTCTCCTCACACCCAGCAGTCACATTGAAAAATTGTATGATGCATCCACATTTCACTCTGATCATAAAAAAATGAAAAGCAACATTTAAAAATAATTACTACATCACTTCATATGCAGGAAAACTGTGGAACTAAGCTGTGTGTGTAGACAGACATGAGCCCTAATGTATTAAGTCACTTAAGGAACCATCTATGTAAAGAGCTCTGATGATCCCACCAGAACCATCTTCAATCCTAAATTTATCCAGGTGCTTTTCTAGATTTTGGCACTTAGCACTTTATGGATTAAATGTAGCCCTATACATTATCATGCAGCTGCAGCAGAGTAATAGATTTCTTGAAACCAAAATTTCTAGGAAAAGCAATATTTTGACAGTGAGGAAAACGATAAAGGAAGATACATATGACTGTCTCCCTTCCCCCATTATTAACTGCATAACAGTGTTTCAATTCTCAGTTTTGAACTTCTGATATGACTCAGAAGTAACTCTTTCATTGTTTAGTTCACTATCCTAGCAAGACGTTTTGATTCCCAATTTCCAAGAGTGTACAAATGGGCCAATTCTGTTCTCCCTTATCACAAACTTGGTAGTTTCTTTATTGTCTTAAATATAATCACCTTCAGAGCACACAGAAGTTCACTGAATATAGAAATGTACAAGTGAGTGTTCCAAGAAATTGAATGATAAAAAGTAATAACTGTTGCACAATTAAGATGTGTCAAAAGGAAAGATGAATCTTTTTACTGCAACCATGTTGTCTACCTAACAAAATGTGATTTAATTATGACGCATATTCTGCTAATCTTACACACATTGAATTGTCTTTTATTCTGGGAATGATTCTGTCTGCTGAAACTCTTGTCCCTTGCTCGTGCAGACCAGTGTCTTACTCCAGAAGTAAACAGAGCTGGTGAAATCAATGGAGCATTGCATAGAGATACTATTGATCCTGAGCACATGTAAAAAAAAGGGGTTGTGCTTCATGGATGAAATGTCAGCCTCAAGAAAATCAATAAATGTTTTGCAAGTGATGTCAATAGGGTCAAAACTTCACTAACAGCATTAGTTCATACAACAAAATATGCACAACTTTAATACAGTTGCAAACTAGATTGCATTTGAATTATTGATTAAGCAGGCTGTATTTTAGGACCAAATGTCAGGTGTCTGAAACACGTGTAGTGAAATATGGACATAACTGCAGAGAAAATTGAAAAGACCAAGATGCCCACATGTTATACAAGCTCTGTCAGAAACACCAGAAATTAAATTTAATATACTAACTTACCAGTAAAAAGTTTTCATTATTTCTTCTGCCTCAGTTTTTTATCTGTAGGTTTGCTTGACGTTCCACTTGTTTTCAGCATAATTTTTCCTTTCCTTTTCAGTAGTATAGTTGAATTAGGTTTAGCATTGCCATTAGGCACAGTGAAACTTTAAGTCGTTTATTGTGCTGCTTTTACTGGTTAAAAGTGCACTTTTCTCTTATAGGCAAGACCTGGAGCAAGAACTCTGCCAAAGAGAGGTGCAGAACTAAAGGGATGCCTTCTCTCACTCTAATTTCCCCTTTGCTTAAAAATCCAAACTTTCTGATGCTGATGTAGCTCAAATTAATCTAACAATTTGGTTAGTTAATAATCTCCTTGACCTAGCTGTAGACTAATATAACAATTCAGTTGATAACCTAGTTAGTTAATAATGTAGTTGAAGCACATCCTTGGCTTCTGGATTCAGCTTCTTTTTCTGTCAGAATCAATTGCATTTTGCATGCTGCTTTTGCCATGCTCCCCTGTCACAGCAATCACAGGAGACAGCACTGGCATCTGTACAACATTTTTACACTTTTTCTCACTGTTTCCTTTTGCTGCAGGGTTTAGGATGTGTTTCTCTAGGGATCTGTGGTGAACTGGTTTGGTGTGACTAGAGGCAAACTACCCTAAAGGCAGACACTGGAGCTCTAGCCTGTCTGATGATTCTGCTTGTTGAATACCCACCCATCCCCCTCCTTTTATTTTTAGGGCCCTTCCCTGTGGAGCCTGGGCCAGGGAGCCAGGCTGGGGTCTCTGCGTCTGTGCTGGGGTCAGCCAAGGTGCTTCACTCCTCCTCTCTCCCAGAAAGGGAAAGTGGCAGCGGGGAATGGGGACTGGGGCTGCGTCCTACAGAGCCATGGCCACCAGCCCTGACAGTGCTCTGCCACCTTTAGTGGGGAGGAGAAGGAAGAGGAAAGAGGACAAGGAGGTGAAGCTGCTGAGAGCAGCAAGGGAGAGGAGGGAGGAAGGAGAATGATTTGTCACTGGAAATTTTCTTTGCCTTTTAATTATGTTCAGCTGTCTCATCAAGGTTGGAGTCATAGTCCTAAACCTTGTTTTGTGCACCTTTCCCCACCTCCAGATGTTGGGTCATTGTCCAGCTAATGTTAAAGCATATGTAAATACAATCAGTGGTTGCTCAAGTTCCCTTTTGCTTCCTCAGGGGATTGTCACATCCATTGGTATAAAAACACCAAGTGGGACCATGCTGGCTCCCTGTTTGGTGACCAGGAGTGCCTTGCCCCCTGTGCCAAAATGAGCTGTAGCACGCTATAGCACAGAATTGTGCATATAGTTACTTGATTTCACATAGCCCACAGGCAAATAGACACAGTCCAGTATTCTCATCCACTTGTGACAAAAGCCTCGGGAGACAGCCAGAACAGGACTGAAGAAAAATACAAGCTGTTGTGATGTCAGATTTGTAAGTTACTCTCTCCTCTCAAAATCCAGCCAGCATAGCCAAGTGCTCCAAGGCAGTGCATGAGGAGGCTTTGGAGGCTTCCACACTGCCCTCCTCTTAGTAGAGAACAAAAGCTAAGACTCACTTTTGAAACAACACAGACACCATAATTTATTAGCTGTAATAAGCACAATGAAAATATTTATGATAATTCTTTTTCCTGAACAGATAATATTACTTAAGAAATTGCAAGTCATTTTATGCAAACTGCTTTCTCAACTCTATTTCTTTTTAATTTCTGTCTAACTAGGAAACATCTTAATGTATTTGCAAGTTCCTGTCTAACTATTCTTGTCACATATACTCTCCCCATTGATATGATTCACCTGTCATGTTTATTGATCAAAGTTAAAAGCCACTCCATACATAAAAGTGAATGGAGTTAATTGCATTTTCTTTTTTTTTTTTTTTTTTTTAAAAAAAAAGAAAGGTTGAGTCCTCTGTCTTTATTAATTTTAGCTACCCCAAAAATTTACTAAAGATTTTTTCTACCTCTCATTCTTTGCAGTAAAGAACATTAGGCAGGGCGCTTTCCATAAACTACAGGAAGTTAGAAAATTGCAAATGTGTTACAAGCTAAGAATCCTCTGTAGCTAAGGATTTAGATAAGACTCTTTTTCCACATAGCAGAAGTATCCATTTTTTTTCACTTAAGATAAAAAATGGAACTTTATACATCTAGGATTAACAAGGCAGAAAACAGCATATGAGTATGTGTCATTGTTTGCAGTATATCCTCGGTCACGACACTGTGGAGTATAAGATACTGGAGGGTATTTTATGATGTGATTTTCTCTATGGGAGCCTAAGTATGAGATGGTAAGGGCCATTTACGCATCTTACACTTAGGTACAACAGTATACACTTTCCACTTTTAAAATACTTATGGACAGCAAACCAATGAGAAAGGGGCCTTTTAACAAATGTTTGATACCTACATTTACACTGTTCCAGGTCCATTCCCAATATGTAGGGGGATCACACCTTTGCTTAAATCCTTCCTGACCCTTTTACACTGGATAAAAGAGCTGGACCAGTGTAATAGAGCTTTTTAAAGCCATAGGTTTTGATACAGCAGATAAGGGAGGAAGAGGGTCGTGAAGAAAGCCATACCAGGCGCCTCTTCAAACCAGATCTATGGGTTGCAGAGGTGGCTTGAAATCCCCTCTGCCTCTGCCTGCTCTGTGCTGGCCCAGCAATGGCATGCCAGGAATTTTAAGGGTTTACTGATGGTCATTGCTTACTCTTACAAATATTCAGAAATAAATACTGACATTCCACATGGGTGGGTAAAAGTCAAGATGCTGGCTTTAGTAGAGGGCTTTCTCCTGTCCTTTACTTGCCCTGTCCCTATGGCTTAAGTGAATGAATGAATGAATGAATGAATGAATGAATGAATGAATGAATGAATGAAAAATGGAAGCAAAGCTATGAAGAGTTGGCTAACTAATTTACTACTTTGGCAGTCAGTGGATAAAGGTATTTGGCTTCTTGAAAAATGTGCAAAATCTTCAGGTTAAAAACGATACGTACAAAATGAGTTTTTTATGAGCTGCTTTCCTTCAGGAAGTTGATATATGTTGCTTTGTTTAATGGCAGTTTAAAAAGCTTTTCTGAATTTAATAAAAAAATATTAATGCATTTCAGATACAATGGAACCCACATACACCCCACTCATGGGAATGAATGAGGAAACACAAGTTTTTTTAATGTTTAGACTTTACCTAACCAACCCACATCAGATATGAAGGTCCAAATTAGAGTAGATAACTTTATTGCAGAATGCCAGTGCTGTTTTTCTACACACATTTGAAAAGTTTCCAGACTTTTCTACTGACATCCAATGATGATATTCTGGAAAATGTAGCTGGTCTGTCAGATATCTCTGGAATAAGTATACATTTTTCCTCATGCTTACGGGGCAGAGTAAAAATATGTGGGCTTCACATTACCCAAGATCTGATCTTCGTAGTTAGGAAGGCAGCAGAAGAAGAATCCCAAACATATTTCCATGATGGCTGTGGTCCAGCCAAAGCCGTAGGCCCAGCTGAACATATTGATTCCTGTCATTTCAATTTCAGTCGAGAACTTTACTGGATAAATGACCAGGCCCATGATGGAGAACATAGCTGAAGAAACAGGAGAAAACAAAAACGGGTTAAGCTAACACATGCCATGTTACCTGCCTTCATAATACCTGTTGCTAAACCCACCCACATTTAGGAGGATTTGAAAACTCATCTGCTGCTATGAGAGACTTTGCGTTATTTTTCATTGAGAGTTCAGATGCGCACAGGCAAAGACCTGGGTACAGAATCAGCTGAGGGAAATACCAGTTCTAGTATGCATATACCTGCATAAGCTAAACTTGACTTCATGTACTGCCTTACCAGCGACAAAAAGCAAGCCTCCAATCCCTCGTATGAAGTTGAACCGAAGTGTGTCAATGGCAAATGCTATGATGGCCAGAGCAAAACAGATGACTAGAAGTATAAAACCGACCAGGTATGTGGCAGCAGCAGCTCTTCCCCAAGCTGAAATCAAAAGGAAAATACATTAGAAAATAATAAAAATATCCTTTACAGTATTTTTCTCTGGTTTATAATGAAAGGCTAATTATAAACAAATGTGAAGAGAAGGTCAGCTCCCAAGAAGAAAAGCACGGGAGCTTTCTCCCCTCTCAGAGGTGAACATTTTAATTCCACAAGAAATCATTCACAAAGTGCTGAATGCAAAAAAAATGCCATCTTAGACCTCTTTTAGAAAATGCAATGGGGCTTGTGTGCAAGCTGCTTCTTTAGTTTTAACAACTGCATGTTGAGACAAAAAATACTGTAAAAATGAAATCTAAAGAATGGACACTCTGTTGATAACAAATGCCCTTGCCTCAGCAGATGTCATAAAAACAGCAATCTTTTGCATGGACAAGGAGAATTAGACTGTTCCTGGAACTAATTAAAGTATTTATTTAATAAAAAGTGCTAATACAAGTACTGCCACTCTGGCATGCAAATTTAAAGGTATGGCAATAGTCCATAAATGTCAAAATTCAGTGGCTTCTGCCTTTTCGGCCTTTGTTTAGCTCTGTGTCCTAAATTTATCTAAAGATTTGGAATCCATTTTGTAGGGAAATTTTACCTCTGCTTTTGATCCAGAGTGAGAACCAATTCATTTTGAAAAGCTTGTTCAGAGTATTAATGCTTTCATTTTCAAAGTATGCAACTTTATGTTATAACATGCCGGATCTAAGCATATTGTGTTGGCATAACAACTGAAAAAAATAAAGTATTATTTATTCATTCAATAATTCAAGTCTTGAGGGACAACCACTGCTAAAAGAGATCAAAGTGTCTCCCCTTCTGAATGTGAAAAGCCCACTTTGACAATTTTTAAATTGTGTATGTAGATGGAGTAGATGGTTAAAGTCTGCTGGGCATTTACAGACTTCACCTCCACTCTTACACTATGTTTGTAACGTCTTGGCTTCTAGCCAAATACATACAACAGCAGTGTCAAAAAATTATCATAGCCCAAACAACCCTGACAGTAATTACAACTCAAATGTAGTGCACACTGTTCATTAAAAGTTCCCAATGGAACTAAATTAAGATTTTTGATATCCAGGAACCTGACAATTTGCTTGCTTCGAGCACACAAATAATAAAGTGCAAAGTATCCTATGTTCCCCTGGCCAGTGTTGGGTAGTCACGAAAGCCACTGTCCTGTCCCTGGTGAGTGACACCTTGGTGCTCAACCTCTCTTCCCCCAGGCCTCACAACACCTCTGCTATTAAACTAGAAAAATGGATCAGGATTTTCCAGCTCTCCTTTTTTTTTCCCATCAGCCCATCAAAAACAATTTCCCTTTTTGTTTGATTTTCACCATCCCCCCTCCCACCCTACTTTACAATCTTTGTTTAATTCTAGCATTACATTTTCAGTTTTGTGCCATGTCATTTTTCTTCTTTATGTCAAAAAGTTTTTATCTGCTTACAGGGCTTTTCAACTCTATTATTTTTCCTGTAAAAAGACAGCTGCCTGAGAAGACTCAAAGGGAGAGCAAAGCTGTGCCTTTATCTCAGCTTCTAGCTCAGAATTTTATCCCAAATTCTTCTCCTGGGGTGTTTACAGGAGTCTTGGAGGTAGATCATGCAATGTGGAGGCACAGGTGGGAGGGCAGCACATCAGGCAAAGTATCAAGGGAACAAGCCAGGAAGAGGAATTTCTCATACTGCTACAGCTCAATTTACTGTGTTGAGGATGCTCCTGCTCCCAGCCTCCCTGCCATCTCTCTAAGACAGCAAAAAAAGGAGCACCTGTCAATAAGAGAAGTCACTCAGCAGTAGTCACCTCACTGCTCTTGGATATGAGTTTTCTAACTTCTGGGAGCACAGTGAAAACACAAGGACATCTAGAGATGATGTTTTTTGTTAGGTGCATAACTGGTTGTGATTAGGTGAAAAATTCCTGGAGTGTCCTTTTCCAGAGCAGACTCAGAGCACCGCTGCCCACCCAGGGAGCACTGAGGCACCAGAAGACCTGGGGGTTTCAGCTCACCCCCTGCCACCACCACTGCTGCGGGTAGCAGAGGGTCTGCCAAAGCTTGGTCTTGCTTCCCAAGAGGAGCTGATGGCAGAGCACTGTCCCCTGTGGTGGGAGCATCACCTGGGCTGAGGTTCAGGGGGCAGCACTTGGTTGCCACAGACACGTGTGGTGGTAGCTTGCCCACGCCACCATCTCCTTCCTCTGTCAGGCTGGTCCAGGTGTTTTTCCTGAAGTAGTGTTACAAATGCTATGACAGTATGAAAGCAGATTGGGTGCGCACCCAGCCTGCTGGGCACAGGCTATACGGCAAGAAGAGACATGCTTGTTGCAGCGTGCTCACAACTTTAGGAGGCATTGCTTAATCACCTAACAGCCAATTCTGTGACTCTCACTTCCAGAAAAAGAGAGAAAATGTTAACTCAAGATCGTAAGAAAATCAATATGTAGCTCTAGACAAGGCAATAGGACTGCATGGAAGAGTCACTGTGGATTTTTTTGAGGAAAGGTACCCTGACTCCATCTGTCCTTTATAAAAAGTAACAGTTATCAGTAGTCTAAGACCACAGTGTGCAAGCACCTTACTTGTCTAGGGTAAAAGGCAGCAAAAGCTACGTGTAGGAATGATTGCAACTGTTTCTGTATCTGACATACTTATTTTTCCTTCTGCCAGCCAGAAGCACTAGAGTAGCTTAGTGTATTTACCAATATAATTAATACTTAAAATTCCTTAAAAATTCCAGAATTAAAAGAATTAAACTGGTCAGAAAACACCAACAAGCGAGTGGCTGATCTGGTCCCAAATCTCTCCTTATCTGCCAGGATAAGGGGAGGGTAGGTGGAGTGTTTGCTTTGGGGTTTTGCTGTTGTTGTTTTGTTTCATTGGGTTTCATTTTGTGTTTGCTTGTCTGTTCATTTTGGTTTGGTTTTGCTTTAACATAAACCAAAAGCATAAATAAATTGTTCTAAACTGCAAAGCTTTTTCCTAAAAATGTGAATCCACACTGAAGAATGGTTACAGGGGCAACATTAACTCAAAGTACACTTGACTCTAGAGAGAAGGCAGCTGAAAGATGAAAATATCTAGGTCACCTGTCAAAAAATCAGAAACAGAAACAGAGGGAGCAGCAGGTTACAGGACACCAGGCTGGGTCTGTGAAAACATTCAGCAATTTGTGAGACCTGTTTTCTCAGCCCACCAAAACAGCAGTGATTTTTTGGCTGTTTAAGAGTTAAAATGTGCTTATTAGGAAATAAAGAAAACAAACAAATGAACAAAAACCAACAAAAAACCCCACCACACACACACAAAACAAAACAAAACCAACCAACCAACCAACCACCACCGCCAACAACAACAACAAAAAACAACCACCACAACGTGTGTTTATGTGAGAATGTCCTTGCATACCAGAAGGATCCTAAAACAGTTGTGTGTCAGTCCTATTTATTCCTTTTTCAGCTCCTGTGTCAGCTGAGAGAACACCAATGAATACCACGGGAGGGTTTGTAGGAAGATGCACACCATTCGCTGCTGAGAACTCCTTTTAGCTGACAATTTTCTGAACAATTTTATCTTAAACCAAGACCTTGCTACCCCAAACTGTCAAAAGTAACCCACATTTTCATGCCTATCTCAAGCAGAACAAGGATAGTACTTCTAGTTACAGTGTTTTGTACTGCAATTCGTAAGAGTCCAGACTACCCATAGTGAATGCAGTAATATGTGACTACTGGAAAATGAAAATAAATGCCTGCCTTCTAAAATTCCCTGCTGTGTGAGGAGACCCCTGAGCTAATTAGAGACCAGAAAGAGCCCACCCACACCAGCACAGAGCTCACTGTAGTTTATGAGCAAGATAATTAGCAGAGACACTATACAGTAACAATGCTACTTTATTACTCTGCTATTAAAGCTAACACAGTTTAGAGGTAGCATGACTACCTCTTGTATTGCACCATTGAAACACATTCTGAATATCTTCTTGCTAACTGCAGCCAGAGGGAAACTGACCGACTTCATTAGAGATCCGGAACCAAGAATGTCTTTGGTTTCCTGCCTTCCTGATTTTACTCCCTCATGCATTTTCCAGTTTGCAAAAGTGTAAACACTGTTTGTGCTTCACACATAAGGAAATAAACTTCCTTGCTCAGCAGTAAATTGAGCCAAGATCTAGTCTTCCCTTAGCCTGATGTGTTTTGTGCTCCAAACAGTGCCTTCAGAAAAGAGCTGTCATGCCTTGAAAATATCATGTGAAGTCTGATAAATATAAATTTCTATTTCTGGTGTATGTGGTTCAAAACATGGGAGAACACTCATAATGACATTCTCGTGTCTTTATTGATCTGGTACCCTCAAGCCACATGATCTCTTGAGTCTTGCTCTTTGAGTAGCATTTTCTGAAAGCAACCCCAGAGAGTTCAGAAGTACTTCTCCTGGTCTAATCAATTAGAATACGCTTCTCCAAATTTTCCTCCTGTATTGAAGCTAAATACACTGGAAAGAAAAACACGAGTTTATTGCCAGCTCACAGACACCAACAATTACCTACAGGTTCTTGCTGACAGATCATTTTAACACAACAGCAACTGCAGTGAATTGTGCAGCGATTTTAGGAAGGTTAGTTTTAATTCAAAAGAAACAGGGAGGAGGTGGAAGAAAACACAGCAGACTAATATTTTGCTCTGTTATCTTTCATACCACCAAAAGAAAGAAACATAAACCCTGCAGTTCTAGCTCCAGTCTTGCAAAGCAATTCTTACAAGAATTAAAATCTGCCATGGTGGTGATTCATCCCTGTGTTGTACGTAATGAGAATGTTTCTGGGCTGAGTTTGCAGAGCTCAACCTGTTTTACGTCTCTCTGATTAAAGGGAAAGGGCATTATTTTGGAAACAAAGCTGAACTCATTTTGGTTTCTCAACCTGATGTTCTTCATCAGGGTGTGGTGAATGCTCCAGAGCCCATGCTTTGCTTTGAAAAGGAAATGCTCTGGCCAAGTTCTATCCATTTCCTTTTGCTTTGTTCTCCTCAAGAAAGTTTCCATGTGAAAGTGAGCATGTCTACAGAAGAACAAGTGTTCTCCCTAGCATGAATCTTAGGATGGCCCATCAAACTCAATCCGCACCTCGGTGTATCAGCTGAAGGGTTACGAGCTGCTGGTGTATTTGCAAGCCACTGTAATCCAGGACTCTGAATTCCCTGTGTTACCTGTGCAATATTGGACAGTGCAAAATTCCATCTTCTGGAAATAGTAACCCTGTAACATGACAACTACAAGAAATTTCTGTGCTTTTTTGAAAATAAGTGAACACAGAAATCTCTGTAACTGTTGATCACATGAGCTGACACTGAAATGCCAGTGTGCATTGTTTGTACACAGACAAGATAAATCTGGAAGTGTCTTCTTCTGAATAATCTATATGTGCAGACTGGAGGCTGTTGACTGAAAATAATTTCAAAGGAAGGCTATACAAATAAAGAAAATCACATATTAGTCATGGATCATTTATGAACAAAACAAAATGAGGAAAAAAATCAAAGGCATGATCGGGTGTGTATTGTTCTCTGAGTTCCTACAGGGTGTTTCAAAAGGTGGATCCAACTTGAATTCATACTGCTTTGAAATTGGATTAATCTTTTTGAAACACGCTGTACATTGCATCTGGATTCTTCTTAAAACAACGGCATTTTCTGAACATCTTTCCCTTGGGAAGTCAATACTGGATTTTTTTTGGGGGATTTTTGTGTGAGTTTATATAATTTGGAGTGGAATGCAAAATAATTGGTCCTTCTGTTTGGCATCCTTTTTGGTAACTCTGTTCTTTCCCCCCTGGCATTACTTCTTCTTTAGAATTCATTGGCAGTTAATACGGATTTCTTATTTAATAACAGAGCATTATCTCATGACATGCAAGCCATTTTTCTGTGAGCAGGAACCGGCTTTTAGCTTGACACTACTTAAGAGACAGATATGGAAACACAGAATGACCTAGTTAGGTTCACAGTAAGATAATGTCATTGCAAAAGTTTATTGGTGATTAGTAGAGGGTCCCACATAAATAAGAAATAATTAGGACTTCCAATTATGCCATAACAATGATTTTAGATGGCAACAGTAAGGGAAAGAGCCTTATGCATAGGGCATCTATCAGTAAAATACAGTATATATTAGCAGAAAGCAGTCTGGTGTTGACCAGCATATATTCTTGACCATAGCGTACTGCTAAGGCGACAGTTTAGTTTGGCTTGGTGGACTTTAACTCCTTTGGAGCAAAAACTTATTAATTCCCTGACACTGACTTCACTCACAAACATACAGGCAAAGCCTGCATCCAAGGCTTTACCTACTTCTGCAAACCTTGTCTCTTACTGAGGTAAGCAATTCAACTCAGAGGCTACTCCGACTTGAATTTGAGGGGAGGAGCAGTTACATCTTGAGGGAGCGGTTCAAATTCATCTCATCATAAGCCCAGGCATGTACAACCTTGACTAGGAGCTGGCTTCTGCAAATCTTGTATTAATGAGGGCTGCTCCCTGATGCTTACTTAGTGCTATGGAGGCAGAAGTGGCAAAGGGTGTAGAGCCATCATCAAAGGGAGCACCAAGGGAGTAAGTTAGCTATTAAAATGATCTGCACGCAGTGCCTCAAAATTAAATGTTTGCTCATGAGAGTCAGGGAGTACCCCTATCTCACATTATCTTCAGAAGCAGTTGCATACACTGGGAACATCTTGGGATTAAAGCTCAGTCTTCTACACTTGAATACTGTAACATATTTCCTCCTATTTTTTTCTATATGTTTTAAATTAAAGCAGGATTACCTACACTTGGATGTGTATATGGAGGTTGGGTGGGTCATGTAAATAAAACAGGTAAGGTATTGACTAATCAGTACATATGCATAAGCTCAGTTAATCAGAGTAGCAAGACTACACCTGAGTTAAAGCTGGGCTAAAATATTAAATGCAAATTAAACAGAAACAATGTCCGTGATAACACAGGCTATTGAACTAGGAATTTTCATTGAAACAGCACAGTGAGACCTTTCCACAAATCTCTTTTAAAGTTTCATTTTCCCAGGGACATTTGAGGCTGAAGAGCACTGAATTTACATCTTATTTCCATGTGCACCAAGTATTGTTCTCACTCTTGATCCACAGTTTTCATGCTGTGAACAAACTTTGTTCTGAAACCTTGCTGAAAGTTGCCTTTTGCACTAGGGAGCTTCTTTCTGATAGAGAAGAGCTGTGAATCTGGATTTAATCTTCTATTAGAAGCAAAATTTTACTATTTGCAAAACAAATAACCACCCAGCATATAAGCAGAAATGGTACTTTGTGTTCATAAAATACATCATAAGCTCTACAATGCATCTCAAAATAAACAGCGTCACTTGCTGCTTATTGTTGATGAGGTTGTTAATGAACTGCACAGAGGCTTCCTACATTTGGGACCTGATTTGGGCACTGTGTGCATATTCAACGTAACAGGTGACCTTAGATGTATTCACTTGCAGATTAGTACTTCAGCAGGACTGTGTGTGATCTGAAGTATTATTTAGTACCAGCAGAAGGAAGGCAGAAACCTCTGGGACACAGGCTACTGTTATTACGCCACAACCAACTTGAAATCCTGGGCATTTTTGATCCATGAGAGATAGTGTTTGACAGAGAAGCAGCATGGCATAACAATAGTCACTGACTCAATGTGTTCACGTTGGCTTAGAACAATACAAGCTGTCAGAGAGAAGTTACATGGAAATGTAAAATTACAGTAGTTGAGAGTTTTGTTTATTTTCCTGCACAGCTGCTTTCCTGCTTAAGTAACCTGACTGTTTAACCCTAGAGTGGAATTCAAAATCCATCTTGTAGTCCTTATCACCATTCACACTAAGAATCATAGAATACCAGGTTGTAAGGGACCTCAAGGATCATCTGGCCCATCCTTTCTTGGCAAAAGCATGGCCTAGACAAGATGGCCCAGCACCCTGTCCGGCTGAATCTTAAAATTGTTCAGTGCTGGGGAATCCACCACTTTCCAATGGAAAGATTATTATAGTGCTACTGTATCAGATTACCTCAATAAGCTAGAGGAAGAGATGAGGTGAAGAGAAATGAGAGTTTAGCCACAGGTTTCCATATGTTTTCAGTAGAGATGCCTTCCCTCTGTCTGTGTGGGTGGTGTCCTCTCAAGGACTTAAGGTCCTGATGATACAAAGTGTTAAGCATCTTTACAAAGTCCTCAACACCAGCAGATCATATCTCCTGATAGGGAGATAAGAACCCTCCACATAATTGCTCTTTTTCCACACAACTATAATTATTAAAAGGAGGTTGGATAATAAACAGTGGGATGCCATCTGCAATTGCTCTCTGTACAGTTAATTGCTGAAGAGCATAACTATTATTTAGAAAATAGTCTGATTAAATGAATCTGCCACTAAAGATATAAGAGGACAAGCCCTAAAATTACAAGGGAATGCATGTTAATAATTGCAGATGAGTAATGAAAATTGCCATAGTAATTAAATGCTCTGGGTTTGATTCCCTTCTCTTACACCTCTTTAGTAACAACAGACATCTCCTACAAGCTGGGGAAAAATCAAGTTCGTTCTCTCTTTCTTGCATCAGAGTTCCTCAAATATACTGTTCTTGTGATATTTTCAATACATTCAATGGAGCCTGTGTTTTCTAGCATTCTGTTTTGAATAATGATTGAATATTCTATGTTATTAAGTAACTGATCTTGTATTCTCATTTCTCACTGGTTAGTCCCAGGTAACATTGCAGTTTTAGGAGACTAATGACTTAAGAAATTATGTGCTTCTCTATACACATTCACTAAAACTACTGGCAGACAGCATATATAACTGTTTCATGCTACGATGCAGCAGAAACAGCAACAAGCTTTTGTTTTCAGTTCGCCCTGTGTCGAAGGAGTTAAGGTTTGCCCTGTAATCCAGGCAATGCACAGAGCATAGAGTTGGGCTCCATCCTGGGCTCTCCCATGGGCTTCCTTGGACTGATCAGAAACCTCCCCAGCCTTTGCTTCTGAGCTGCAAGGACACTTTTCGAAATCTACTTGAATTTTACCAAATTCTGAAAGCCTTTAGGTGCAGAACCTTGACTCCAGGGAAAGTTTGCAATAAGGCCCCTGTGACTTGAGCTGGTTCCTGTTTCCAAAGCGCAGTTACTTGTTTGCTTCACTTCTCTTCCTACTTGCAGACACCCTGGGGTGCCAAAGAGCCACCAGCCCTGCTGAGAGGGACTGATTCTCAGCCCATCCCCCTGGAAATATCCCTGTGTTACTCTGCCCAGGGCGCTGCTTCAGCTTGAGGCAGGCAAGGGCTTCCCCATGCAAGGGATTAGGTGCTGACTGTCAGATGTGATGGGAACCTGGGGGAAGGCAAAACAGTTTTACAGATGCAGCGTGGCAACAAAGAACTCAGTGTCTGATCTGTCCTGTGCCCCGGGTGTATGAGTCACTGTTCTGCTGGAGAATTGAGTTTTCCCGAGGGAGAGCCCTGGGGCCAGCAGTGCAAGGCCAGTGGGAGATGTAGTACCAAGAGATGTTCTTCACCGCTCAGAGACTGATCCTGACCACACTGTGTACCTCACTGTTGTATCATTAGCTGGGGATTGTTAGCAAGTGATTTCCATTTCGTTAGTCCTCCAGAATAATAAATGGTGCTTCATCATAGCAAAAGATTTCCCAGACCTAAGGGCCTGATATAAGCAAAACAGGGAACAAAATCTACCCATCAGTGGGGGTCTTATGAGACTAAAGGAGAATATTTCTCTCCTCAAGACCATGCTACTTTTTGCAGCATTCCCTTCTTTCACTTATCCTGTAGACATACTCATCTGGTCCCATATTTGAAGTAATTTTTGTTCATTATAATCATACTGTACTAACTATCCTATCTTGTAGTATTGCATTAATACCAAAATAAAACTGAAATGAGCTAGAACATAGTTACCAATTATTTGCCTGGAAGACAAGATTCAGAAAGGTGTCCTTTCCAGAGGACAAAATCATTCATCCCTCCACTAATCTTCACAGCCACTAAAACCTGAACACGTTCCACAAAAGCCTATAATTGAATACTATGATGTGAAAATAACTGAAGATCTGGATTCCACTTGTCATGTGGAAATGTCTTTTCCTGATTGTTTCCCCAAGAACTCTGTTTGCACCATGCAAATCAGTGGACCACTTCAACCTAAGTTTAGAGCTTTAAGCTTGCAGTTATTTTAATAGTGGCATCTGCATGCAGAAGAGCTGCAGGGCCAGGTAGAAAGTAAGATCGGACAAGTCTAGCAAAGAGTTTTCATCCAATTGTGCATCACATTGGGACTAATAAAATAAAATCAGTTATATTCCCCCAACCAAACCCACACATGTTTAAACATCTTCAAAGCCTGCAGTGGAATAAATTACACACTGAAAAAATATCTCAGGTCTGTGAGACACACCTTATTCAAGAGAGGTTATAGAGCCAAAAATCAAGAAAAACAAAGAAGTGCTGTGCCAGCTTCATGAAGAGATTTAACCTCTGCATTTTCTTTGCAAGCTCAGCCATGTCCCAGCCAGATACATTCCATATTGTACTCATTATGTATCCAAAAGTCTTTGTCTCTGTCTTTGTTAAGGTCCAAGCATGTTATAAACTTGAGTCCTCTATTTGTTTCAAGTGCCAGAACATTGCAGAGCTGCAGTTTGCATCTCTCAGTCCCTCATCCTAAACTCAATTCTTTTCAAGTAAGTGTCCTAATGCACTAAATATTTTTTCCTTGAAAGCTCTATTCATTTCAGCTGAATATGCTTGAAAAGCAAAAGACTTCTGATGAAAAGGCTAAATGAGTGTCATATGGTTAAAACATAAGATCTGAACTCATGGAGAAGATAACAGAGTGTATAAACTCTTCATATTCTCACTTTCCACCAAGTTAATAAACTTTGTAGAAGGCCTAGAGTGTATAGATGCTTTCAGAGAAGATAACTGCACTGGTGGAGTTATTCTCCTGGCTCTCTGAAAAAAAAAAAAAAAAATGTGCAGGCATCTTGTCTTCCCTGTGATGTTTTGAATTCTGTCAGCTTAAGCAGCTACCCAGAGACCCCAAACTCCACTGGTGCAACCAATGAAACATTCAGCCTTCTTTCCTTCCAAACTAACTGACCTCAACAATGTTGGCCTTTTGTCTTCTGTCAGTCTATACACATATGTTTAGCCAAATGGCAGAGATTCAAGGGGAATTACATTACAATTATATCTAATTATGATAGGATGAAGATGTCTGTAGTGGATTAAGACAGCTATATAGTTCAACTCATGTTGAGAATATTTCCTGGCAGCTGCTGGTGTACATCTATGTATTACTTATATCAGTGAAACCATCCCTGTAGGACGACCGAATTTCAGAACCTACCCACCTTGTGGCAGATTAGGTGGGGATGTTGAGAGCAAAGCCCAGAGGAAAGGAGATGATAATTGTGGAACAGAAGGGAGAGAGAAAGATTTCATCTCAGGAAAAATGTAAAACACATCCTTTCTGTTTACACTACATCTTTTGTCTCTGTGCTCAGGAAGGCATGTAATTACAGTTTGTTTATCAAGCACTGTGTTTAACTTGGCACAAGGTGAAGTTCAACATCCCACAGAACGCGATGCTGAATGCTTGTTTTCTGTGATGTTTCTGGAGCAGTGTGGATGAATGTAATCCTAGAATTATTAAAACCCTATGTTTCAGCACTAAGGCAGGTAGAATCAGGCTCAACGCAAGACCTGGATGTTCATAAGATGCTGTGTCATGGCCAGCTCTTCTGACTGGATTCCAAATCCAGCATCAGGTGCCTGCACCCTGCATGAGGAAAGGCAGGAGCTCCAGAAGAAAAATCGCAACACCACACCAACTCAGCAAGAACAGAATGATGGGAAAACTTGGAGACAGGATTGGATCTGAACACATCTGGCTTCTGGAGAGGAGGTGTCTGTAGGAAGGGGCTGGAAAGGATCAAGGCAGTAACATGAGTTTACATCCTTAACAGTCAGACCTACAGCCCTCTTACGGGTCAGGGGTAACCCACTCCTGCAATGGCCAAAAATCTACATTGCAATGGCAAAATCTTGCAGAGGTGGAAGCAGGCAGCATAACCCACTATCGCTTGGCCTATGAACAAATTTTTTACATACAGGATTACATATTCTCCCATTGACTGAATGACTCTTTTGTCCCAGACATATCTTCCTTTTCCATCTTGAAATTTTGTCCAAGAGGATTTGGAGGATTTTCTTAGGTTTTCTACGTATTTAGTAGGTTTGAAGAGGTCAAAAGATAGATGCATGCCCGTTGAGAGCCTAATGCAGTCATGCAGCAGATGAACAGCATTTTTAATGCTTCCAGAAGCATCAGCTGGCTCTCCAGTGTACATGTTGGGGAGTACTCTGCATGTGTGTACTAAACTGAACATTTCCAATGTGTTAGAAGTGCTGGACTTACTGTGGATGTGATTCATGGTAACCCTAGACATTGCAGGATAGTCCGTAGAGAGGATGACCTCCCTGGTTAGTCTGTAGATGCTATCAGTGAGAAACTGTATAAAACTGCAGAATTTAAGCATGTAAGAATGAGGCAGGATAATGAAGTGAAATGCTAAACAACTGTATAGGACCTGGAAGCAAGGTGAAACTTCTTTTGTACTATCAAGGGAAACAAGGTGAGACTTCTAAATACTTTCTGTCCTGCTAAAGCTGGCATTCATGACACAGATAGTGCCTAACCTGGAGATCAGGAGGAGGACTCACTTTTCGTGGAAACTCAGGACTGAGAAGCCCTTTGTTAAAGATCATGGTCTCTCTCCTGCTCTCCAGCGCCATGTACCAGAGGCAGCAAACTGGCTGGATCTATGCCCAGCCACAGAGCTGACGCAGGAGCTCTGAGGGCAGGACTGGGAGCGATGCTGAATGGAACCAGTCTTGTCCTGGAGCCCCACACTCACAGAGGCCTGCTACAATTCACTCCTCACAGATGAATTTTGTGCATAGAAGGCAGAGTTTGACCGTAAATAAAATTTCAGGAACAATTTTTAAAAGCTGTAATGAAAGATCCCTGAGATTGCTTCTGCAAGTGTTTTTACTCCCATTTGCAGCAAGAGCAGCTGAGATTCTGAGTCTTAGAGAAGACACTCTTCCTTTTAGTTTGAATTAGCATAAATTGTAAGAACACTTGAACTTTCCTCCTGGCTTAGGCTAACAGTCCACCACTCAGAATAACATGTTTCAGACTGTGGCAAATAACAGATACATAGAAAACAAAAAAAGAGAGAGAGGAATGAAAAAAAAAGGGCGGGGGGGGGAGGTGAAACATTAAAAAAAAAAATAAAGAAAGAAACACGGACATCTAGAGTGATCCTTCTCTTGGCCTGTTCTCAGTGGTTTACATCTTTTCAAGCTGAAGGTTGCACCTGGGTCAACATGTTTAATGGCATACTTAACCAAAACTCAACTCAATACAACAAGAAATCCTTTCATCTTTTAAAGCTTTCTTTCATAATCACAAGAAGACTCTTTCACACGACCCACCTACCAGAGCAGTTTCAGGGCAGCATTCTGCAGCCTGACACTCCCTGGGAATATCTTGTCACCATCTTACATTTTTACCTCCTTGCTGACAATCAGGAATGGCTTATCACACTAATGCCAGGTTTGCCCACACAACTTGCTGTTTGGACATTTGATCAGCAGCAGCTGTTATGTTTTGGAAAGTAGTGATTTATGAGAAGAGGTTAGTAGATTCTTCTAAGAGAGGAATAAAATCTTGGAGGCTGTAATATTTTCTGCACTGGTACATTACCACATGGTTTTTTTTGTACTATGCAATTATGGTTCAAAGGCAAGGGGTGAGAGCATTTTTCTTCTTCATCTTCTTAGTCAAAAGCCTTGATGTACTTCATAGACAGTCCCTATTGCCCATAATTTCATATATAAATGACAGATATTAGCTGATACGGTTATGAGAGCTGAGGAAAGATGAGCCCAGGACATGACCCACTGCTTCAGAGCCTGCTCCCCACCACCCTTGCAGGCGCTTACCGTAACCCATGAGGGACTCGCAGCTCCATTCCCCACCCTGCTCAGGCCTCCTGCAGCTCTGCCATAACGATGCTTGATGTATGTAGGGCAAGGTCTGCGACTCCAGCCAGCCCCTGCCCGACAGCGCAATGATACCAAAGATGACGCCTATGCCCAGGAGCAGGGGTAGGATCCATCTGCACCGCGTGTAGTCAAGGCCGTACTTCACCATCTTCCAGGGCGGGGAGAGGCTGGCGGGACGAGGGTGGTGGTCTCTGCCACCGACTCAGCGACACGAAGCGAGGGTGCTTCTGCAAATCTCCTGGAAAGCGAGTGCCAGTACCTGCAAGAGTGTGTGCAGGTGTTTGAGAAAAGGTTTTTAATCAGGAGAGACAAGGAAGGGAGGGAGGGAAGGATGGAGGGAGGAAGCTCCACCTAGATTCAGATGAGTAAGAGCTGCTGTTGAGCAATAACCAGTTGAGCTGGGGAGAAGCTTTGAGGCTGAGTTTATCTGTGGGATCCTCTCTGTCCTGCTGACTAGGTAACAAATCGGGTGCTGTTTATGTTTGGCATTTAACACTTTCCTTCCTGCCATTTACCACCAGCAGGAGCATCTCACAGCTGTGTTTACACCTTTCTCTCTCCTAAGGGATTTGCATGATGGTAGGCGAATACAGGAGAAAAACCAGAAAACTATTTGCATTAGAGGATGGTTGCTTCTGAAACTTGCCACCTGGAGGTTGAAAGCTGCTTTTCTTGGACTCCATTTAAAAATAAAATGATACATTGTTTTTTTACAATTAAAAAGAAATTCCTCTAGCTGCTATAAAGCTAAGGCAATAAAGAATGTGTGACTGCCCTCCCTTCTTTGGTACATAGCTGCAGGGGAAAATAAACAACAAGATTTACCACTTAAAGTATAGTATGGTGTGGGTACAGCTTTAGTGAGAGAACAAAAACTGAGCTTTGATTTGACTGTGCCTTATGAACACTCCCTGTGCGTGGCTCTGGCTGCATGTGTACTGCCCAAGGCCTGTCAGAGCGTGTCTGCAACGTGCTGTGAGAGCAATGTAGAGATGAACCATCATCTCTCTGTGCCCGAGAGGCCACCAGCCAAGTGCAGGCAGTTTTCTGTCTTTCAGCTCAGAAGCGATAGAACCACATTTGTATCACTCTCCCTTTGAACTTACAGGTGCTACAGCTGCTAGTATTTTGGCAGCATTCAGACATGCTTACATGTGGAAGCAGCTGCACCTCTTGCAGATTGAAGCTGGTTTCTGTGAAACGCGGTTAAACTCGGAGGATGCAAAGTATCCTTTGCTTGCATGGTGGATATTGTCAGAGGGGTCTGCATGCAAGTACAGGCCTTGTTTACTCACAGAGATGTGCTACTGTACCATAGCTTTCGCAGTGAAATCTGACATCCACACTGAACTGCAAACTCCACAGCATTTCGCTGAATTAGTATTCATAAATCCACAATGGACTAAATAAAATAAATTAATAATTTACATTGAATTTATACACTGTACGAGGGAGTGCATGCAGAGGCGCTGAGCTTGCATTGACCCACACTAGAACATCCACAGCAATAAGCTGCAGCACTGTGAAGAAGTAGTAGCTCTGTCCTGAATGCAATTTGAACAGGTTACCGTGACACTGTGCCTTACCTCTAATAAGAGATAACTTGTTAGTCTGGTGGTAGATTATCAGTGGTGGGGCTGCTTTGCCTCTTCTTCACCAGCCGGTGCAATTCTGGCCAGCTGAAGCATCCTACCAGCGGTTCCCCCATGGCACACAGCCCAGCATCCCTGCAGCTGTGAGAGGTCCATCAGGGGTGTTCAACAAGTCTCTGTTAGTGCAGGAGACATTTTTACAGCTTTGGCCTTTGAATTTGAATGTCACTTAAAGAAAAAGCCAACTATGCAGACACCTCAGCTGCTGTTCTGGGTTGGAAATAAGGGACAATCTCAAGTATTTTTTGTAAAGGACACTTTAGGGAACCACCATTTCCTTAGACTATTATGTATCTTCCCTTGTAGTCCACATTTGTACTGTCCACAAATGCACTTTATTTAACTTAAATATAATGTTTAAAATGCAATTTAGCAGTTCTATAACACTGTGATATACTGGTTTTATGCATTTATTTTTAATATTTACATTAAAACAAATATCATTTGAAGTTCACCCTTCATACAATACGCTGGTACCTTCAAGCTGTCCAATTCTGTTTACACATGTTCTTTCTGTTGCCACAGCTGAGGTAGAGATGAGCACAATAAACACCAGAAGGTTGAGAGAACACAGAGTTGGATTTGGATATTAAATGTGGGTTTTTTTAAAGATTACTTCAAAATACTCATGCATGTGGCAATAGACTATAGCCCTTGCTCAGCTGTCTATATTCAGTCTCTTGCCAAGTTTCAGTCTTTCAGGAATAGTTAGTTTTCTAAAATTCAGCCTTTTTTTCTTTTTTCTTTTTTTTTTTTTTCCTCTCATAGAAAACAGCCATATCAAGTTAAAGAAATTCTGCAGCCAAAATCAAGTATGAAGTCAGGCATTCTCAGGTATT
Organism: Columba livia; assembly: GCF_036013475.1. Taxonomy (NCBI): domain Eukaryota; kingdom Metazoa; phylum Chordata; class Aves; order Columbiformes; family Columbidae; genus Columba; species Columba livia. Next base: position 61,312,635 of record NC_088604.1, read on the forward strand.
TGAGAGCCAGTAGTTGTTGAAGAATAAAATCCTCTTCCCTGCTTTTTGAATGCTCAGCCATGTTTCAGATAGGCATTTATGACAAAAGGATTTATCATCAGTTTTTGTTATAACTCACCTGTGGATGAATGCATCTTGTTAGCGTTTGTGAGATGATACTGCAGAACACATTATCATGCTGTAAAAGAAAGATGAGTAGTGTTCAGTCACCGTGGGTGTTTCTGTGCCTTGCCCATCTTTGTCATCCTTAAGTAACTTAAACTACAAGCAATCTTCGCATTCAATACAAGGGTAATTTGTGATGTCTGTAACAGCAGAGAGGGGGACGTATTCAAAGATTAGGTATTTAATGTAATTCTGATACTCCTATGGCAAACAGAGAAAAACTATTGGAAACTTGCTCCATCTTTTTCAGTGTATAAGCTGGGTATTTACATTAAAGCAAATGCTTCTGCATTTCCACTACGTGTGGATATTTGCCCTGGGTTAAGATCAGCCTCATTTGTTGAAAATGGGGACATATTCTCAGTGTTAAGCCTGGTAGACAGTAGCGTACTTTCTGCATCTGAAAATATTACTTAATCTTCAAAAGCAGCATGGCCAGCTGGTCAAGTGAGGTGATTCTGCCCCTCTCTTCTGCTCTGGTGAGAGCCCACCTGTGTCCAGCTCTGGAGCCCTCAGTACAGGAAAGACATAGACCTGTTGGAGAGGGCCCAGAGGAGGCCACCAAGACGATCAGAGGGCTGGAACAACTCTGCTGTGAGGACAGGCTGAGAGAGCTGGAGTTGTTCAGCCTGCAGAAGGCTCTACGGAGACAATATTGCAGCCTTTCAGCACTTAAAAGAAGCCTGTAAGAAACATAGGGACAGACTTTTTAGAAGGGCGTATTAACAACAGGACAAGGGGTAATGGTTTTAAACTAGAAGAGTGGAGATTTAGACTGGATATTAGGAAGACATTTTTTATAATGAGGGTGAGAAACACTGGCACAGGTTGCCCAGAGAGGTGGTAGATGCTCCATCCCTGGAGACGTTCAAGGACAGGTTGGACAGGGCTCTGAGCAACCTGATCTAGTTGAAGATGTCCCTGCTCATTGCAGGGGGTTGGACTAGATGACCTTTGAAGATCCTTTCCAACCCAAACTATTCTATGATTCATTGCTACTTGAAGTAATCATGTAAGCAGTAGGATATTGTTAAAACAAACAATTATGTGGCATTAGAGCTAAAAATATGCCAGACAAGACACAAATGGCTTTCTTAGTGGAAGAAGAAGGTAACAAATGGTTGGCAGTAAATATTCATCCACCTTTAGTCTTCTGACCTGGTCAGCTGATTTATATGAAATGCACTTATTGCTAAAACTACAGCCTGTAGAGAGATGCAACCCTGTCAGCCAAATCCTGCTTGAGCTAAATTGTACCTTGTGTTCAGTCTCTGTACCCTGCACCACATAGGCACCAATAGTGTTCTCAATATGCCTAATATTCCATCCATAGTAAGCACATGCAGAAAAATACCTTCCGGCTTCAAAGGTGTTCACAGGGTAATCCAAGCTGCAATTCCTTTGCATTAATTAGAAGTATACTAGAAATGCATTTTGAACAGGACCTGACTTAATTTCAAAATAAGAATATCCTCCTGAGCCCAGTTGAGATCTTGTAGTTTCCTACGCACCAGACCTTTCTGAGGGACTCTCCCGTGGCATCTTGATGCTGAGGATCTTCTGTGAGGCTTGTGGTGACCTGGGAGTGGTCGGTGCTCAGTCCCACAGCTGCCCAGCTGGGACAGGGTTCCTCGAGCTGCCCTGTGCAGTGCAGGGAAGCTCTGCAGTGCCTTGAGACCCCTCTGTTTGTTGGCCACTGCACTTGGAGGAATATTTCCATAGGGTCTTGTTAAGACTTGTATCAAAAGCCACCCCGGACCTGCTTGCTGTCAGAGCTAGAAAGCCTGCCCCATGAGCAGAACTCGCTGACTCTTGTCGGTAAAAGCAGGTCTGCCTCAATGGGAAAAACACTTGGGCTTAAAAGGTGCTTTCTTTCCTTAGTGAGGCTACATGTGCAAAATCAGATTATCACAAGAGCAAGTTTTAAGAGCTGGGTCGCAAACATGGGGCTACATCGGAGGTTGTTATTTATGTGAGCAATTCAAGACCATATTAGGCAAACACAAATTAGGAAGACACAAAATCAGAAAAACACAGAATTAGGAAAATACAATAATCTCTGTGTGCCTGAGCACGGATTTAATTTTCAGCTAGTTTTTGCTAAAGGACATTGTTTTTTCAGGGTGGGCTCTATACTGGAAGAAGGTTTAATCCCCAGTTATATCTTGCTGCTGCTCTGCAGAGGTTTGATGAATTCAGCCTACCTCCCAAGGCACATGGTTGATACCAAGGGTATCCTATAAGCTCACCACGCAGTTACCAGGTGAGATGGCTTCTGGCTTCTGACCATTGTGGGGGTCTGTACCTTCCTCAGGCAGCTGTCATGAGCACAAGCTCTCTGGTGGGCACCCATGAAGTATGTTGCATACAACGTCATGTAAACAGCCACATGTAAACAGTTAGAGTAGCACAGTTCAGCCCTGTTCTACATATGGGATAAATTTACTTAAGCTACATGCTCTGGACCCCTCAACTTCCCTGTGGCATAGCTAGGCTAGCTAAATAGTCATCCCATCACAGTGGACCATAACAGTAACTCCTTTTAAAACATACTGCCTTAGGAGAAAAAAATCAGACTTGCATATGTAATTCCAAGGTGCCACACCTTTGCTATTTACATTTCTTTGTCAGAGAAATAATTTTCATTCACTGTGCTTCATGGGTCAGTTGGGAACAGCACCAGCACCAGCACATCAAGCATATCTTTAAGAGTTTCAGCCATGAATTTTGAGATGCTCCAGCCAAAAGAATGGTTTCAATGAAACCAAAATGTTATGTGGAAATAACCTCTTCCATTTTAAACATATGATATGGAATTGATTTGGGAAGCTGCCTGAAATGAAAACGGTGGTCTCCTATCAACATTTTCAACTTTTCCTATTGTCTTGATTCAATATGCTGGTTACAGTTTTCCCAAGTTTTATTTTGCAGGTTGTTTTGTCTTCCTGTTGCAAATCAGGACAGAAATTAATTTTCAAGTATCACAATCCATCTAAATTATTTTTTTTTCACTTTAAGTTCTGCGCATTTCTTGGCCTATGGGATTGCTAACACCAAGAGAGCTTAAAAATAGGCTATTTACTGAAAAGGGATTGTAATGGCCACATGTCAGCTCCTGCCCTAATTATGTGCCTCTGTGTGTATCCAAGAGAGTCAACTAATGTACTTTGATCTGTGGTCTTTCCCAGCGCAGCACAGTGGTGAACAGGAGTTAGGCAGCTTTTAAGCTCACAGTTCCACATGAAGCACTCACTTTGAATCTTTCCGGGCCCTCTCAAACTCAGTGAAGCCCAGTTTCCAGTGTGTCCCCTTGACACTTCGTAATTTTTAATACTTATAAAATATTACGTATTCGTAAAGGTCTCTGTGGAAAATAGTATGTGTTGCTCACAATCCCGTAAATAAATAAAAAGCAATAGACATACCAAGTCTTCTATTAAATATTATCCAATCCTGCAAAGACAAACTCATTAAGAATATCATTCATGGAAACATTTTAATGTATTATTTATATTATGCAATATGTATTGCTTATAATACATTATTATTTATTTATATTATTTATAGTTATAATATTTTATTATAAAGCTCTATATATTCCTGCAAGTTTTGCACTACAGACTTTATTACAAATAAATCCTTATTAAATTTAGGTGTTCAAAAATCACAATAAAGAAAGACTCTTTGGATTATTCTGACAGCTCCCAAATAATTTAAATATAATTTTATAGAGGCAAAATTTGAGAGCATTGGCTTTTTTTCCTGGAATTTCTGGATGTCAGGCTCCATAGCTGGAGTAGCATGGCCCCCACCTTTGAATGCCAGGCAACCCCAGGAAAAAGGCAGCTTACTGCATCAGCACAGACCTGCAGGGTGGGTGCATCTGACCTGTCTTATAAATATGCAGTAGATACACAGCAAAATCAACAGATTCGTGGTCGATGAGATCTACATATGTGAGTTGCTGTGCCCTTGCAATAACACTGACAAGTCCCAGGTGCTGTGAACTCATCGCACATGGATTTCGCTACTCGTGTACAGACACCTGTTGCAGGAATCACATTCAGAAACTCAGCATCCCAGTTTTTAGCAAACATATCCTCCAGATTTTATTATACTTTATTCTGGTTGTATCATCTCCCAAGTTCATTTAAAAATCTGTGCAGGTCCACCTACTAGCACTGAAAACCCTGTTTTTTCAGGATGTTGCTCTGTATTGCCAGTAACCCTCCACTGCTCTGATTGTGGGACCAGGACCTGAGCTCTCTCAGCTGTTGAGAATCTCCTAAAGAATTTCGGTTTCCATTGATGTATGTGTTTGCTTCACTGTGAATTCAAAAGTGCTCGATGATCTCAGCAATTCTTTGTGTGTGTGTGTGTGTGTGTGTGTGTGTGTGTGTGTGTGTGTAACCTTTCCTTTTAGCACATGGCTGGGTTTGTTTCTGTAGAGTTTATCAACATACCAATCTCCGTCCCTCCTCGAAAAACAAAACAAAACCAAAACAATAGCAACAACAAAAAAACAAAACCAAACCAACAAACAAAAACAAAACAAACAAAACCCCAAACAAACAACAAAACAAAACAAAAAAAAACCCACACCACCACACATACACACCTTGAATGATCTGTTACTCTGTTACTACACTGTCTTTGATTTATGTATGTATGTTAAGCCCAAAAATCTTTAGATGTAGGATGCAAAGATCAGGTGAATATTTCTTAAGAATTCTACCTTGTCAATAAATTTCCTAAAAAATTAGTCACTTGTTAATGCCAACTAAAAATACAGAATCCCGGGGGATGTGGCAGCTGTTTTCTGTATTCACAAAAATTAAGCATTAATCATCCCATTAAGGTCAATTAGCCTTCCCTAGCACCCAGTCATGCATGTTTTTGATTGCTCATAACTTCCCCTGAGACAAGAGCCAAGTGTGCTCAGATTCTCCCAAATTGCTCTCTCCTCTGCAGGGTTGGGTCGGAAGGAGCTGTGCTGCAGCCTGAAGCTGAGTTATTCAGTGGATTTTAGTGAGCACAGAATTAAGCTGCAGCTGAATACCGACTGGGGGGTAAACAAAAGTACAAATGTCCTTCACACCAAAAAAATGAGAATTATCAATCCTCCAATTATCTTCAAAGCATTCAGGAAAATCTAAGAGGAACACAAATATTTTCATTAACTCTGTATTTAAAATGAAGAGTAATTAAAGGAAGGAGAGTGAAAAACAAACTTAAAAAGCAAGCTGCCACAATCCAAGGTGTTAAGTGTGTTTTAAATCTAAGATATATAAGGAAGAAGACAGCTTATAAAATCAGGAGAATGGTGATCTTGTCTTTCCAGAAATCAGAAGTCACAGGCTAGTTTAAGACAGAAGTGACCAATAGGAGATTTGCTCTCTGCACAGAGGCAGAAAAAGTTGTTCAAGATACAGAATGATACTAGCACAGGGCTACATATGGGCCATACATAATCTGAGGTTAGAAATGGGAATATTTCTAATCATGGGAGAAGTGCAGGTGAGCACTTCATCTTTTTATCCGTATTTACAGTTCTTGATCGGTATATGAAAGCTATTTGGTTTAATTTTGATTAAAATAAGAACAGGCTTCCCACATCTGAGACCTCCTGTAGACCATAATATACTCAAAATGTTCAGGGTTCCCCCTCAGACTGTGATGCATTTAAAAGGTTATGGCTTAGCAAAGAGCTAAGCACTCAGTTGTGTTTTGCAGTGTACCCTCAAGCTTTTTGCCCAGAAAATGAAGTTGTTGCCTCCTGCCTCCTAACTTTATTAACCCAGCACTTCATGGATACTGATATTCACATTAAGAGAAGTATTTGCTTGAGTTCATTAAATGAATCTGTGAACCACAAACAAGACCAAGCTTCTACAACCATCATTTAAAACAGTTTTAATTAAGCCACCACATTTGAAAGGAGGGCCACATACATTAGTATCACTTGAGAGTAGTTAATGACTATTTGCAATAGCTTTCTCCTGAACATCTTAATTGTGTAACATGCTGATTATGCTTCTAGCCCCTCAGTATATTCAGAGCCAAGTTCATTTTACATTTGTGCTTTTTTGACAAGTCATGACAATAAAAAAGAAAAAACATACAAAAGACTTAAGTTATGCTAAACACTATTACCATACCACCCTCTCTCTTATTAGAGAGAGTGTTCATTTTCTTAAGAATTTTCTCCTCAACTTTAGCTGTGCAAATATTTTCAAGGCTTGGGATTCTCTGCTGGTTTTGGAATTCATTTAAAAGTAGGTAATATCATTACTTATGATACAAAGAAGACTACACCAGCCAGTACTGTACAGAAAAAAAATTTTTAAAGGGACACATTTGTCACAGGATTCTGTTCTTCAGCAAGAATCATAAATACAGTTAATTGTATGCACCATGATTAAGCTTGAGTTCTAAAGTTTGTGGTTGTTCACATTCTGTGAATGCCTGGAAGGGACCTTCAGAAGTCACCTGGCCTTTCCAAAACAGAATCACATGCAAAATACAGATTTAACAACTTTAAAAAGGTGTTACAAAACAGAAAGCTATACAACATATAATACAAGAAATAACGGGCATTGAAAAAAAGCTTAGTTCTAAATGAGTTTAGCTTTAGAGTATGCTGGCTAATGCTTTATAAGTTCTACTTTGTACATATACATGAATATATATACTCGCACACCCTCTCCTAAGTACCAGGTTCACAACAGTAAGAAATAAGCCCCCAGCTGCTCATTACACACAGTAATGTGTAGCATTTGCTTTCCACCCTTCCTGTACCCCTCTCAGAAATCTAACCCTGCTAGAGCTAATTCCTCCTTAGCTGGAAGAGGAGATCCACAAATTAGCCTCTTCCTTCTTCCCCAGACAAAGGAAGCTCTGACAAAGATTATAGACCATAATTAAATCTGCTGTAAGCTGCTGCAGGTCCATGACCAATACAGACATGGCTCTGCCTCGCTGGAATACTTATTTGGAATTGCTGGCTCCAGAAACACAAGTTAGGAACCAGCCAGATTATACCCCGAGACGGGTGTCTATATGAAATTTGCATATGTAAATCCCTCGCAGAACTGCTTTTCTACTTTTACCTGTTATCCCTAGTGACTCACAAAGCATTCCCAAGTTCACTAAACCCTGCAGTACCTACAGTGTGCTTTAGAAACTTTTGGAGGCTTTCAACACCTTATGCTAAGACTTCCCTCCAAAGCACAGCTGATAACACTGCAGTTTTAAAAAGGCAGACATAAAGAACAATATGTTTCTGCTCAAAGGTATTTTCTAAACCAGCATTTATCAAATACCATGTAAAAGCATATGTAGTTTATCAACTGAAGGCTTATTGATTCTCTCTGTGACAATGTGTATTAAATTATATGTGGCTCCATCACAAGTCCTGCCGTGGCCACAAAAAAAAACCAGTAAGTGTTACTTTAGCCACTGCTATATACATCAGCTCTATGCTTTAGAGGAGATCTCTGTCCAACAGCACCAATCGGTGGAAAATAAATTTTAATTTTAATTTTCCCTTAATTCAAATAGCTAATAGTCAACAGTAGTCCAGTAAGAGGAATGAGAAGAGATTCTTGGGCAGCAGGTGACTGCAAAAGTCTCAGGGAAGTTCTTTCCTTGGGACTGACTTTGGTGGAAAAAAACACATTCTTTGGAAGGCTGTTAGTTTTGTTGTTTTGTTTCATTTTTTTCCAGTTCAATTTAAGGCAATTTTGTCAGAGGTGAAAACAATAATTTGTAGGTCCCTCTAATGGCTTGTTTAAAATCTCTCCTCTCCCTTTCTACCCTTGAAACACTACATCTTTATTCATAAGCTTGTTTAAATACAATAAGGATGACTCAACTAGTTGGGAGTGGAAGGAGCAAGTAAACGACCAAAACAAAATCAATTTTAGAATACATAAATAAAACTTTAGGTAAAAGCTATTTGCTTAAAGATGCCCATGTTTTTACCAATTTATTGGCAGGGCTAGTAAGAAATACTCTGGAGAAACAAGGTGGGTTTTTTCAGTCTCCTGTAATTGCAGCAAATTTACATCAGAGGTGCTCCTCTTGTTTTGACAGTTGGTTGCACTTGGATTTAATCTTTCAATTTAAGTACGGTGCTCTCTCTGGGGAGGAGTAATAACAGCTAGGCTTGATGTTTCCCAGGACTTCATCTTCCCAGTTGGGGAGGCAGCAGAAGAAGAAAGCACACCCTATTACAACAACAGTGCTGGCCCAACCAAAGCCATAGGCCCAGCTGAACATGTTATCTCCTGTCAGTGGAATTTCTTCTGTGAATTTCACCGGGTAGATAACCAAGCCTATGATCTGGAATGCAGCTAGAGAGAGGGGGAAAAAAAAGCAAGAAAAGCAGGAGTAAATGACGGTGAATTATATTACATTTCTGACAAAAAAAAAGGTACTTAGAGTTAACTGCATACCCTTTTAAGATAAGTATGGACTAGTTTCAGTCCTACAGTTAAATCTGCATTCTTGCAGAGGTACGTGACTTCTGGCCAAGGCAGATCCCCACACCAGTCTGTTGCAGCAGCTGTGGCTCACACTGCCTGGTTGCTGAAGCAGTCACCTGCATGCTGTGACCAGCCCTGTCCCACAGCCAGGTGCCCTGATCTCTGCAGAGCCAGGCACCTCCTGCTGGTACCACAGCCCTGGTGCTCCTCCTCCCCTTGGCAAAGTGGGAAGCACCCAGGGCTCTTGGCTCCTAAGTCTTAGCATGTGATATGCAGGGTCAAAGGTGCTGTTTGCCCTTGTACCTTGCTTTTGGGAAAGTGCTAGCTGACAAAGGCTGCTGGAGCTTCCCTAACCATTATCCTCCCGGAACATCAATCAACCTTCCCTTGTTTCCCATGAGAATGAGTCATAAACTAGACAAAGGCAGCTTATTTCATAAGGTAGGCTCCACCTAGCATGTTTTTCTGCCCATGCCTGTTTTACATCTAAAACAGCCTTGTCTTTGTGCCCAGCCTTACCAACGACAAAGAGCAAGCCTCCAATTCCTCGCACAAAGTTGAAGCGGAGTATCTCGATTGAGAACGCAATGACTGCGAGGGCAAAACAGATGACCAGGATCACAAAGCCAACGAGGTATGTGGCAGCTGCTGCTCTCCCCCATCCTTGAAGAGAAAATAAGAAAGATGTTACACACAGCAGTGCACTGAACTGTAGGTCATTGCAGGTCTTTGGTTTCCTTTAATAATTTTTTGTTGAAATCCTTTACTGTAAGAAGCACGCCCTACATCAAAGCAGTAATGGATGCCCCCAAAGCACAAAGCTGCAGAGTGGAGAGTCACCATCATCAGTGGAGCAGCACAGGACTCCCTACTCACTAACTTGTCCTGCTGAAAAGAGGGATATAGTGCTGCATGGTAAGAGAGATAACACCTCCAAACTCCGTATCTGTAAGAGACCCGCAGACATCTGAGCAGATAGGGCACACAACTGCTGAGAACGTACTTTATCATTGCTGTTCCTGCTCAATATGCAAGTTTACAAAGCCACTTCCATGCATGGGGAAGTATGAGAGCCGACAAGAAGGTATCACTGCAGGACATAACTGCTGGGAAATAACAGAGCTGTCAGCATACAGCTTTTTGCCCGCTTGTTTATGACCAGCATAATGCATGTGGAGCAAAACTAGCAGGACCAGAGAGGGCAACAAAGGTAAGAAAACCTTCCAGAAAAACAGCCAGCAATTTCCCTTTCACAGTAACACAGGCTTGTGAAAGGCCCTCATCGTGGCCAGATCCTGTCCTCTTTAGAAACCAAGTAGGAGTTCAGGTGAGCCCAGTGCTAACAACAACAAGCTAAGGTGTTGCTGCCCTGGAGGCAGGATACCTGCCCACATGGGCTAAACCATACCAGCTAGTGCTTTGTTTTCCACTCAGCTGTCATCACAACTCACTTTGCCTGCCTGCAGAATGTGGCTTTCTACTTTCACACATTCAGATAGAGGAAGGGCCAGATCCAGAGCTCCCCCTAATGTAAGAATAAAAAGAGTGGCGAGACCTAGGTCGGAGCATTTTAAAAAAAAAATTAAATAAAATCTTTCATCAGAGCTGTCTCTTCCAACATGGCTGAAGCGACTCTGAAGACACCCTGCTCTCAATGTAGCCTCCAATATTTCTGTGCAAAAACCAAGTGGAAAAAGACCGTGAGACAGAGAACCTTTTCCTAAAGAGTTAAAATTCTCCAGCTTAACTCACGTAGTCTACTAGTTGCATAAATGGGGAAAAACTAGTCATTTGAGACAGAGAATGCAGTAAAACTATCTTAGACACCTTTACTATGTACATCAATTTACTCTCTGAAAGCAAAGCATTGTTTTACAGCTATTTTCACTAGATCAGTCTGAACTGGTTTCTTTCTCCCCTGTTCCAACAGAAAAAGTGAAATACAACAGCAATCCATCAGATGATAGATCTCAGCCCAAAACTCACAACCACCACTGCTGACACCTGAAGACAGTCATGCTGGCATAGAAAGAGTAAGGGAAAGGGTTTTCTTCCCTCTCTCCTTTCTTGGAGCTACTCAGGACAGCAAAAACTTTTCAAACTAGTTCTTCAGCCAGTTGTGCATGTTCCATACCTCTTCACTAAGAGAGTGCTGCAGGGTGAGGAGGAAGGGAGGGAGGACACCCGATGAGTATCTGGAGATTAAAGCTACGTCAGCGGCCTGATAAAATCTTTCCATACAAAATATTCTCTGACGTACCTAACACAGGTACTGAGTATTGTCTCCATGACAGGTTTTGTTTAGAGATAAATAATATAAAGGGGTATTTAACCATTACACACAGCCAACCCAGGAAAAGTGATTTGGACTAAATGACCTAGGAATGCTATTTATTGATATTTGCCCTATTAAGAAAAAGAAGCACAACAAGAAGCAGGAACACTTAGTTATCAAAGCACATTCCCTTTGAGATGCATTACATATGCTGGCACAGCGTGGGAAGCAAAGTCTTGCATCTGTCTGATAAAATTTAAGTTGCAGACTCAAATGCATGTGGAAGTCACACACCTTGAAGTTTGGTGCAACACAAACATGACTGGAGGAGATAAGAGCCAGAAAGTCCCCAGTACACTCTCTGCTATTATGGAAATATCCTCTCTGTTTAATTTACAAGTGCAACAAGCTTTTGGTCAGCCCCAGCTTCACTCACAGTGATTTATTTTCTCATATCTGGAGATATGTAAATAACAAGACATATAGCTGTAGGAGATGTCTTGTCAGGAAGATTAATTATCAAGCTTTGTTCCAGGTGTTCATAAATAGGCCAGTAGTAGGTACCGGCATTATGAAATTCAGTGGGTTTTGTGCTCACGTGTGACAGAGCTTGGTGCTGGTGACTCTGTACCTTCCTCTCCTTGATTACCTTCTCCAGCAGCAGTTTTATCAGCAGGTTGATGCTGATAACACTGGGTCACAGGTGCTGGCATGGTGTTGGATGTGTTTACTCTGGGCTGCATTAGAGAGTAGCCATTGAACAGCCAGCCTGCCACGTAAGTAATGGTGGGAGCCATGGGAAGAACAGCAAAAACCTCTGGACTTGTACATGTACACAGTGTAAGAGAAACCTCAGAAAATTAACTGGAAGTGTTTTAAGCAGTGACTGATATAAGAGGTTGGGGTGGGAGGCTGCACCCTCACCAAGCGCAGGCTGCAGCCCTGGCACGCTCCTTTCCCTGCCAAACCACAGCTACCCCCACCAAAGGGGAGAGGTGTCAGTGGAGGGGCTGCAGCAGGGTATCAACTGAAACCGAGGCTTCTCCATGCAGGGTCCCCTCATCCTGTACCTATTAAGTCAGGCTTTCCGGGTTCCTTCTCCCTCCAGAGGCTCCGGAGAGCTGAGCGAGCCCCCGCAGAGACCCAGCTCTGTCGCCTGCATCTGCAAGATCCTCCACCCACAGCTCCCAGCTGCTGGGAGGGGAGAGGTGCGGGTTTACACACTCGCTGTTTGCTGCCTGAAGAGCCTGAGAGACCTGCTCATACACAGCGAACGACACATCAGCCCCAGCGTCTAGCTGGTTTGTGCACAAAAGTAATCACAAGACATTTAGCCGGAATTTAAGTTTTCCATAAAATCAGAAAATGCTCAGGTCTCTTCACTTGGTAGAGAGAGTACTTCTTACTCAGAATAAGCATAAGTATGATGTCTGTTTATGAAATCAAACAATAACACCACAGTAATTTGAAGCTGCATAAGTAAAAGAGAAGAAGAATAGGAGAGTAGAAAAGCAGAATGGTTGGAGATATTAGCATTCCCCAGGTCAGCTTTAACTCAAAGAAGAGTCAAGTGTTTTGCATTTAATCAGCAGAAAAGTATTTGTCAATTAGGTGGTGTTGAAAGAACATTTAAAAAAAAAAAAAAAAGAAAAGTTTGGGGGACCGAAGGTCTATAATTATTAAGGAGGATTAAGAGTTTTATTACACAGCTTCATTAATGACAACTATGGAAAGGAACTAAACTGAAAATGTTATTGTGCAAATAACTAGGAGGGGTCAGGATTATTTAATGATGAGCACCAGTAATATGATGAAATTAAAAAGGGGAAAAGGGGAAAAAAAAAAGAAGGCAACAGAGCCTTAATGTTAGGTATATTTCCTGATTTTATTCACCCATGCTTCAGCCTCACCAGGGAGGAGATGGAAGCTCTATAGGGAAATCTAGATTTCCTTTTAGAAATTAATAAAAGGACTAGGAAGATAGTCTAGCAGAAGATGACCTTCTACAGGATTTGAAGTAACAAGCCTGTCTCATCTTTGTTCACTTACAAAAGCAGAAGCTAGTTCGTTAGCTTGTGAGTAACTGCAATCTTAGGGTAGACGTTTTTACCATGACATGCAAGGATGAGGTATGTTTTTACACTGCAGTTATAATATTTTTCTTTATATAAATGGCTGTAGCAATTCTTGTTTGGACTTGAGAGCCTGTTACACAGCATGCCCGAAAATATCTGCTTTTGTTGATGAAACAGAAGAGTAGTGGACTGCAGGCAAGAGAGCACTGTCAGTAATATTTTCTTGCTCACATAATGTGCAAACTTCCAAGGTAGCATGACTGGTAAAGGGAAGGTATGTGCATACCCACCATGAGCACAGGAAAGCCCAGAATCTAAGTTTTGCTGGGAGGGCTGGTTGGGAATCACAGCTCTGTTTGGGCTTTAGGGGTACATACAAACCAATTGCTATACTACCAAATTATTAAATAAAAGCCCACTAATACAAACTTGGCTTCTCCCACTCGGCTCCGCTGGGAGCTCAGGAGAGGTACAATCCTGTACATTTCCAATTTTTAACACCTCCAGGTTGCTAGCAGTCGAAGTTCACCTGCCTGGGGGCCAGCAAAACCCACTGGCAAGGGTACTAGCTTCACCTGCCTGCTAGGATCTTTCACTGGGGAGTTTCAGTGAGTGTTGTCTGGGTGTAGACAGGGACACCAACTCCTACACCTCTTCCATTAGCATTTTCCGCATGCCTGCACTTGGCTGACACTATAAACTAAGTTAGTTTATCTCTAATACATCCTGGTTTCATAAATCAGAAGCATGCCTGGAAAGAGGCGCACTGAAAAGATAAGCATACCTGTAACATTCCTCCTTTATTTACCTGGCCCCTCTGTGGAGTCGACACATGCACTCAGCTTCACCAATAGTCTGTGGTATCAAAGTCCGTGCCTCTAGGGACACAGGTACAGTGGCACAGCCACAGTGAAACACGGTTCACAAAGGCCGGGTTCCTACTTCTAGGTTCCACCTTTTTTTTCCTTTTTTTTTTCCCCCTCTTTTTTTTTCCCAGCACTTACCAAGGATCCAGATGAATGGTTCCCTTTCTCTAGGTTGGTTGTGTACTTAATAATTACCAAGTGGCTGGTAGGAATATAAGAAAGAGTTAACCTCCATGGGATCACCTTTACCGAGCACATACACACCTATCTTTTACAGTGGTAATTCAAAGCAAAGTTGCTGGGAGCAGCCCTTCAGAACCAGGAGGACACAGCTACCCACAAATACTGCTCCTAGACTTAGAGCCTCATCACTATAAAGACAATCACCCTCTCCAAGTAACCACATTGCAAACAATTCTTGTCATATCTGATGACTTACTGATATGTTTTAAACACACAATCAACAGTTTAATCCTGCAATGGTCTGGACTAAGTCATCTTGAGTCATAGTACAGTGCAGTGCAGCAGCTCTACATTGCAACATTTTGATAATACACAGACACTGCCAGCCAGGTATTTCCCAGATACAAACCAGTATAGAGCTCTAAACAAATCCTTCCCCACCTCCCTACCAAATTACATCCTACTTTTTCCCTTTCCACTTCTTCCCTCTCATGTGGCATTTGCAAATATGCATTAAGAAGCAATGTTTAGGAGACATTCCTATTTGCAAATTTTTGTTTGTCTGTACCTGCCCCTTTCCCCCCACTTAAAATAGGTGACTCACTTACTTTTCCACCTCCTCAGTACACATGCCACAGCTCAGCTAAGAAACTGTCTAATGGAGATTTCTACTGATGGGGATCCACACTGAATTTTGTTTCATCAGGAGAGGTACAGGATGGTTAATGCACAGTAGTTATTGTATGCAAAGCACAAGTTTTGCATCTCAATTAATTAACTTTTACTTTCCTGCAGCAGTTCAGTAAATGCCTGCTAGGCATTTTTTCCTTTGTAAATGCCCTCACCTATTTTGAGACTAATTGCATTAGCATAGGAAAAAGGAAACTAAATAAATCAAACCTGAACTCATATGTTGCATCCTGTCTCTAGATGTAAATAGTATTTGAGTAGACAGTGGCATTGATGTCATGAAAATCAGAGGCAAAGACAAGCTGATCTAAATAAGCTGAAGATTTAAATAAATTTTGGACTAAATAAGCCAAGGCTTAAATAAGTGAAGTCAAGGCTACTATTCTTCTTTGACAGCTTGTTAACTTGAAAAAACAGCAGAAAGTTGCTTTTGCCCCACAACGCTCAGGGCTGATGCGAAGCACACACCCATGAGTACTCAGGGACAGGAAAAGCAGTGTCACGAAAGGAGAAGGCAAATTTCAGCAGCTCTGCTACTGTATTAGCACCTCTTCCCTGTGCAATGCAAATTTCAGCAACTCTACTGCACTAGCTTTTCTTCTCTGTGTAATGGAGGAGACAGATATTCTTGTCACACTAACCAGGTTTCTTCCACCTACAGTACAACCTGCAGTCATCACCTGGCTGAGAAATTAATATATTCAGTATTTAGCTTAGGCAGAAGTGTTGCAATGGAAAGCTTCTGGAAGTCAGTCCACTGTGCTCAGGTGGGAAGGGATCTGCGTGAGGCAACAGTCCCAGCTCTCCTGGCTGAAATACACCCTTCCAGCTGCCCAGTCCCCAAAGCACCCTTGTCCATGATCTTAAGGCAGGTTTGCTTCTTTGTCCAGAAGTATTTTGTTTAAGGGAAAAGCAGATATAGCCAGACGCACATGTTCTAGCAAAAAAATCAAAGAGCCCCCCAAAACCCCAGAAATGGGGAGTGTGCAGGATGAGTACTACTGGTGATGTCAGATGTAAAAGCATTTCAGTAAGTTGAAACAAAGGCATAATTATCCCCTGATTTAGGCCCCAGTGCAATAGAGAGGTATAGAGAGGAAACAGCACTTTTTCTGTCTGCAAACTCACATCAGGATATTTTAAGCTGCAGGTCAGGAGGCATCTGAATATCCAAGTTCCTTTGGCCAAGCAGGGTTAATTTAAGGTGCTCTGTCCCTCCAGAGGGTCAGGAGAAGACCATTTTTTTTTTTTATTGGCCAGGTCTGCCCTGCGTGAAAGTTTCCATGCTCACTATCTGACCGGCGAGGCCACCGGCACAGGGAGGGGGTGCTGGCTAGTGCCAGGTGAGTTTGCTGGGACCGCAGCCTGCTGATAGTTGAGAGAAAGCAAGCTGAAGGGGCTTGTGGCCAGTTGTCTCTCTTACTTTGGTTGTAAAATAACTCTTAAAAACAAAACAAAACAAACCACCCTGGCTCAGTGTTGTACCAGCAGAAAAGATTGCTCTGAGGCAGTCTAGAGCTATATTCCTTTGCTGGTTTACGCCCTGAAACAATGTTAGTACTGGTTCTGCAAGAGAAACCCCATCCCAGGAAGAAGCTGTGTCACAACAGTGGTGGAGCAACCGTGCATGGGGTGAGCCCCCACCGCACCCGCTGCTTTCCAGCCACTGTCCCTGGGTGCAGCTGGTGGCAGGGACCAGGGTCCCACAGAGAGGAGGGCAGGAGGCTCCCAGCTTACCGTAGTCCATGAGGGACTCGCAGTTCCAGTTGAGGTCCTCCTCACCCCGGGTGCAGCTCTCCCATAGCGAAGCTTGCTGCACATAGGGCTCCGACTCAGACTCCAGCCAGCCCCTGCCCGCCAAGGCGATGATGCCCATGATGATGGCCAGGCCCAGCAGCAGGGGCAGGAGCCACCTGCACCTCCAGCAAGCGAGGCCGCACACCACCATCCTGCCCGGCCGGTGGTGGGGGTGGGGACACTCAGCGGGACTGAGTGCCGCGAATGCGGCGGGGACGCTCCGACGGGACGGAAGGCTGCAGGCGTGTAAGTCCGAGCGGAGTTTTAAGGCGGCGGGGAGGAGAGAGTCCCACCCACATTCCTCTGACTAAGCCTGGCGGCGGCAGCAGCAACCGGTGGGACCGGCGGGGAGGAGAGGAGGGAGTGCGGGGCTGGGTCCTGCTCCTCGCCCTGCTTGGCTCCCTCCCTGCCCCGCGAACCCCCGTCCCCTCATTTGTCCTCCCCTGACCCAGCCTTGCACTTAGCCCCTGGCTGGCTGACAGCCTCCTGCCTCCAGAAGCACTTCTCCGTTGTGGCACCAGCACCGCCAAGCATAACCACAGCAAAAACCTTCATGTTCTGACTGGGTTTCACAAGCACTAGCCTCCTCTTGGGTGTGGAAGCTCATCTTTCTCCTTTCTGTTCACTAGACAGGCCAGCATTACCCAACATTGATAATACTAATGATGTTAGCCACATCAGGTGCCAAAAGTTTGTGATAAGTTGCTTTGTAGTTGAAACAGTCAACTTCTTGCCCGGTTTTTGGACAATTTTAATGCAAACGAGAAGAAGAAAGAAAGGTTTTTATTTGAGGTTTGGAATGTGACATAATTAATAAGGATGCCATCACTTGCCTGGCATCAAACAAATGCATGTTTCCTAATGGCCGTCTAATGAGTGCTTTATTGCAATTATGCTCTGGCTTCCAACCAGGCCGTGCCAGGCACAGTCCAGGAGTGGTACTCAGGACACATAGTCCCTGATCTTTCCCCACCCCATATCTGGAAATGCAGCCCCAAGATGACCAAAATGAAAGCTTGCCCATCACATGTCATGAATGAACACCCAATATTTTTGTCATAGGCGAAACACTTCTCCACAATAAGGTCTACACACATCCCATCATGTCATCCCATTGCCCAGCATCAGCATAAACTCTCATGATATGAACAGACATGTGCCTATCACAGGACTAGGGATGCATGTGTTCTGGGCACATAACTTGCATGCATTTGGTCAAGGCTTGGAGAAGCTTCAAGGCCTCAGCAAAGAGATCAGTAGAGCAAAGCTTAGACTTCTGAAGGGCTGAAAAAGAATAGCAGGCAGTGGGGATTACATGGGTTTCATGAAAGATAGGGGCATATGAGTTCTTCTTGGACTGCATCAAAGGGGATATTTTCACAGCTGTGTCAAACATGCTCAGACTGTGCCCAGTGTCAGTTCCTCAAAAGATACTCAGGGGAAGTGTCCTTTGAGAAGTGATGGTGAAACTCGTTTGAGCACCAATTACTGGCAAATGCCAGGGGGTGGATTGTGATGCAAAAACTAGAACAGTAAGATGATATCACCATAGGCGAATTGAAAATATCTCAGGCGGGTTACTTCAAACTACATAGAGTTTCACGAGACCTCTCTTAACACCGTCCTCAAACTCCCCACCAGAAAAATCTACAAAGATGCTATATGTATCTAGAAAGCATATACCTGTATGTACTTGTTAATGGAATGTGAGGGAAAAATAGGACAGTGAGAAATACTAATTTCATCAATAATAATAAAAATACACAATTTCTGTTAAAAAGTAGCTTCAAAAGATCATTTGCATATTTGCTAAATAGCATGTGGCTTTTCAAAGAGTGCAAATGAAAAGCTATAGCAATGAATTATTGTAACATTTCATAAAACTGAAAAAAGGGTATTTTTAAGTTGAGATTTTTAAGAATTTCCATTTTTTAATACTCTCTAAGGACTACTTGCCACTTAACTGTCTCATGGGCTTTTATGGACAAGTGCATATTGAATGGCAAAATAATGAGGGGCTGGTTTTAAGATCTAATTTAGCTTTAAATCACCCATTTTCAAAAATCAATGGCCTGTGTATTTTCGCATAGTAAGTGGTATTGTGACAAGGTATCAATTTACTGTTTTATAGTATATACAAATATATATACATATCCACATGCACATATACATATCCTTTTAGATACAGATACTTTTTGTTCATAAGTCCTCTTCCACCCTTCAGTTCTCGCCAGTGTTTGGTTGCAATATCCATTCCAATCATTTCTACCTTTGTCTTATTCTTGAGGCCTCGATTACCATAACTTTGTCCTTTTCAAATACAACCAAGTCTTCAGTACCATACTACAACCAAAATAATCTTCCTCCTTCACTCCTGATGGCCATGTTCACTGTTCAGGTTTCATTCCAAACTCATTATAAAAGTGATCTGTAAATACATTTTGCTTGAACTACTTGCAAGAGTAAGTCTCCAACAACACAATTTTTGCATAAAGAAGAAGTGCAGAACTGGGCACCACGATCGCCTCTTTTTGTCACTATAGCAGAACTTCATTTGGAAGGTGCCAAGGGGTGATTTTCCAACAGTCTTACTGTCAGCACTCAAGTCACCTCGGAAGCAGGCACAGAAGGTACTTTCTTCAGCACAAAAAGGGAGAGCTGTTGGAAGAGAAGGGAGGTCAAATTTCATCCATTTTGCCAGAAACAGAGTAGGAATGCACCGCTCAGGAAAGTGCTCACTTTATCACAAGGTCTGAAGTTAGAGAGTTCTAGTTGCATTAACTGGTTTCCCAAGGCTTTGCCTGTATCCGGAGTGCCTCAGTGCCTGGACACTGCGGTGGCTGGGGGACACGACAAGGAGCACCACGAGCAGCCTGGCCCTGCTGCGCCACATCACACCGAACCCCTCCAAGCCCACCTCTGGCATTAGCAGCTCTGGTCAGCTACCCTGCTGCTCCCAGTGACCCCATGAAGAGAGAAATTCCATCTTCTCCTTTGTTCTTAAACATCTGGCTTTTAAACAAGTGCAAAATCTAGCAGAAGTTAAAAGAAAATACAGCAAAGATTTCATTCTGTGTGACCAACGGCCTACAACACAGTCAACGAAGTTAATCTGCCTTCAGTCCTGATGTTGCTTTGATTTAGTAGTGAGGAAATCTAGCAAACTAATAAACCAGTGCCTCCTGCAGCAAAATAGGCAGCTTCAGCAGCATATGTCGTTTTTCTCGCCTACAGGCTGTGTAGCCCGCATCTTCACAGAGACCAGATGGTAGGAGTCAGCTCTGTGGGGCTGCAAAGATGCATGGATGAAAAACATGTAGTGCTATGATCATGAGGAAAAGATGCCCTAATAAGTAACAAAATAAACTGGGGGACTGCTTTACTAAACAACCAAAAATGCCTGAATCAATCTGGGCATTCTGGATCAAGCTGCTCTGTCAAAAGTGTGTTATCTTCAGCTATGAACAAAACTATGTCTTTTGTAGCTATTATAAAAATAACACACTTTTCCAAAATTTTTGTTTTGCCATGGAATAAAGGAATAATAAACTTCTTTCAGCACCACTATCCTTACCTTTAATTCTTTATTATGTAAATAATTAGATAATTTCATAATCTTTGGGGCTCTACAACATATGCCCCTCCAGTAGACAGTGTGTTGCGTGGAGTAAATCATTTACCACTGGTGGCAATCATTCACACAGCTATTGGAGAAAACCAAGCAGCGCTGAGTGAAGGTCAGTGATAGCTCCAGCCAGATGGGCATGGCTGGGCTCTTAGGGAGACAGCTTTGAAATGGGCTGCTGGGAATCCCAGGCTGGTTCCCAAGAGTGCATTTGGGAAAGGAGGCAGTTGGGGAACATGGTGAGCAGCACAGTGCCAAGGGCATCCCTCTGCCCTTCAGCGGGCAGCTGTGAGGCAGGACATGCGGTCCCCTCAGGGCTGGGGTGCCCTTCCGTTTTCCATTTTTCCTAGTCTGTTTACCTCTCAGATAAAACCATTAGGAAAAAAAAGCAATGTCTGCAGACTGAATACCTGTTGTAAATCCAATTATTTCGTAATTCATGGGTGTTGTCCTTCAGCAGCATCTTATGCTCACTTTCTTCCATGTTCATGTGCCCTAATTCTACTAATCTCTCTTCAGGCATCACAGCCATAACGCTTAAGTAGCATCACCAAATAAGGTAGTCATTCAACCCATAAAACAGGATAGGGATGGGAGGTACTTTGTATAACCTGCAACAATTGCTCCAGCAGTATTTCCAGATCAAACTTCAATTTCCTCATGTGTGCCAAAAAGCTGCCATTATCTAAATTTAAAAGAGAGCAATTTTTCTGACCAGCTCTTGTCAGTAGCCCTTGGCTGAACTCAGTATACATTAGAGACTCATTTGGGGCTGGCACAGCTGAAATAACCTGGCTCCATCAATTGATGTGCTGTTGAGGCTGCTTCAAAAGACTTGTGAAAATACTAGGACAGCAGCGCAGCCCGCAGAGGTGTGACTAACCATTTCTCATTCCCACAAGAAACACCTCATGCGACTCCATCAGCCAGAGATGACCTAAAATCTTAGAAATAAAAAGATAGAAGAGCTCTCCTCCTTCTGTGCACTCTGTGCCTATGATTGCCATACAGATATTCATCAAGGTGCATGTGAGCCTACTAACTCAGCAGTTCCAGTTTTCTACACTTCAGCTGTGCAGAAGCCTCTGTATTATCCTGGAGTTGCGCTGTATGGAATCCCATCTCTGTTAAAGGAAACAGCAGAATCCCTGGTGGCTCAGTATTTGCCCCAGAGCTCTCTGGAGGCTTCAGGCTCACAAATCATGCCCACACAATATCCAGGGTCTTTGGAAAATTAAGGTCTATGGACTTGTTGCTGCAACTTTTTCTCCTTTACCACGTCCTCTTATTTGCATTTTCAAAGTATGCAAAAGGAAAGCATCAAAAAAACAACTGTGTCATCCTTGACCTCCATACTAATTTTAGGTTTGTCCATAAGTCCTTTACCAAGGCTGCAAACTGACCATCTTTGTGCATGATGGTCAGGAGTGCTAATAAAGCGATAGCAATTGCCCAGCTAACACTGAAACTATTCCCGCAGGAATGGAAGCTTGGTGCAACATGTGAACATTATTTCCTGGAGCTGCCAGTATTACATTTTGAACCAGTCCTTCAAGAAAACCCAAGGTATAGTGTATATTTATGCATGAGGGTTTTTAGTTTTAACATTTACTTCTATTTACTCAGAGGTACAAGGAAGACTTACTCCTGCAGAGCAGCATGCTTATATTTATTCTGAATGATGTGTTCAGATCAAGTAAGTTGAGAGAAGATGTGTTTTGGAAAATACCGTATTTGTGCAACATCAGATACAAAGCTGGAAATGCATTTATTGTAACTGCCACCTGCAGGGAAGATGTTAGTTTTTCATGTCATCCTGAGTATGGGCGTCAGATTTGAAACTCTGCTTGAAACCCGAGGTTTCTCCTACGACTGCACTGTTTTTGGAAGCGCATGTGATGCGCACACCCCCGTTCCACCGGCGTATCGGGTTCGTGCCGCGGGGCAAGCCCTGACCGCCAGGGGGCAGGAAACACCCGGGGCTGCGATCCGAGGCGGGGAAGCGGGGACCTTCGGCCAAAATCCGCTCTCCTCAACCCCCGCAAAGGGACCTGCCGTGTCCCGCACCCTCAGCCTGGTGCCACGGAGCGTCCCGAGGAGCTTGGGCAGGCTCGGTGGGGACCTTCCATGGGCATGAAGCCAGCCATCCGTGTTCCTGCTCCTGCAGCAGCGAGATGTTTAAGGTGCTTAACTCCCCCTGAAACTGCAGGGTGGAAACCCCATGGTAGGACAAGGGGTAATGATTTTAAACTAAAAGAGGGGAGATTACGACTAGATATAAGGAAGAAATTTTTCACAGTGAGGGTGGTGAAACACTGGCCCAGGTTGCCCAGTGAGGTGGTAGATGCCCCATCCCTGGAAACATTGAAGGCCAGGCTGGACGGGGCTCTGAGCAACCTGATCTAGTTGAAGATGTCCCTGCTCATGGCAGGGGGTTGGACTAGGTGACCTTTGAAGGTCCCTTGCAACCCAAACTATTCTATGATTCTACAATTCTAACCCAAAGTGGAATGCCTCTCGCTCAGCTCTTTTAGACTGAGGCTGAAGTGAAATGCCTGTTTCTCTCCCCACTGACGATGGAGAGTTATCCAGTCTATGGAGCTAGCTGCTGTCCATGCACCCACACCACAGACATGCATACGATGGAGCCTAATGCCTTTATGCCTTCAGTGGGAGATTGGCACTGTGTTCCATTTGTGGGTTGGAGTTCACTTAGGGAGCCAGAAGCTGCTGTCTTGTTGTCCATTCTTAGCACCGAGATCTATATATATATATATCTATCTTTATTTTTTTTTAGTCAATACTTTTGAGGAAACAGTCAAATCTAGAAAGAGCTTTCCATTCAAATATCTTGAGGAAAAGATATTTGGCTTGATAGATTTACCGCAGCTTTTCTTTCCACCAATATTAGTATTTCCTTGCATTGATTTGTATTTCCTGTCTTAGTTCCCCCTTCCCCTCTGTCAAACCTGCCCACACAGCACTGTAGAAGTCACATTTTTTGTTCTTTCCAGCCTCAGCACAGGCAGCTCTTGTAAAATGATGACTTGAATCCCAGCAGCAACATCAGGAGCTTTTGGGATAAATTTAATCTCTGTGTGCGTATCCGGAAGCAGACAGGATACATTTCATTGCACAGCTCCACATTAAAGATCCTGTTAAGCTTTTATAAATGATTCACCCAACAGCTCAGTCCACCAAGGCCTGATTTCTAAGAGACAGCCTGGTCTTTAAGTACATGATCAAATGAGGGATCACAACACCAAATTAGCAGCCTATGTGGTCGTGACACTGTATTAACATTGCATGCATGAACGTCAATACTTTGAGTCATTATTTTCAGGGGCAAATCGGGGGTGCTGTTTCTTGCACAATGTCCCCCAAGCCTTGTTACAGAAGGAGCTGCTTCTGTGTTCGTCCCTGGCATTGACCCACTTTGCACTATTATTATGAAAAGCAATAGCTATAAATGAGTGTTCTCTCCCGTAGAACTGGACAGATAGTAGAAATTTCCATCTATTTGTCCTGCTGCAAAAGACCCATCTTCTTCAAATCAGCTTGGTCATGCTCACAGGGCTAGCTTCTCCTTGCAGAAAAAGTACCGTACCTCTGATTTTAAAAGACCTTGAACACCTTGCTGTGATAGATAGAGCTGAGGGCAGGAAGATCAAAGAGGAATTTGCGTAAGATAGTATCTACAAATGCCTAAAAAAAAAAAAAAAGAAAGAAAAAAGGAGAAAAGTAATTTTGAAAATACACATGCAAGCAAAGTTAACACGACCGTGCATGACCAAGTGCTTGGGAGCAGTAAGAGAGGGCTGGGAGATGGAGGAGGAAGAATGAGGAAACACTGTGCTTGGAGACAGAAGTTCCCATTTTGGCAAGGGTGCTGCAGGGAAGTGTTGCTTTACCTGATGAAGTGTGACAGAATCTACCTGTTTCTCTCAAGTGTTGGTGAGCATGTTCTGTAAATACTTTTGTGTTTAAAGTAGTAAACACTGAGATGGAAGCATCGGATTTGCATAGAAAAGAATGGAGATGAGGGATTTTAGTTTAAACACTGTCACTGATAACAAGTAAGCACTGAAGATATGTGCTTACACAGAAAGAGAGGAATGGTAGGCAGGGGGAAAATATCCTCGTCTTTATGTTCCACTCTTTCTAGCTTACATATTATACAGTAGATAGCAATTAAATTGAAATACAACCTGTGGTATGGTGTGATCAGTTGGAAAAGTGAGACCACGAGAGACTTCAATTGATCACACAATAACAGATGGGGTAATAAAACCTGGGACAATAAGGAATATTTGCGGAACAAATGAAAGATCAACTTCCCTTCTGTTGCAGAAGCAAGAAAATAGGCAAGTGTTAAAGAACAATCTAAAAGGCAAATTGATGAGGGAAAGAACATATGGCAAAGATGGAAACTGTTAAATACACACAGAGGAAAATGTATGCTTTTATGCTTTTAAACTGTCTTTACAGCATGCCAGTTTCTAGTAGCCTTTGCTTGCTTTTTTTTTTTTTTCCCTACTATTTGTGAAGAAATAATTCCTTGGATCTCTGTAGTACAAAGCATGAAGGTACTAGGTCCAAAGTATAGGTTCAGCAACAGTTTTTTGAAAAGCAAAATAGGCAGAGTAAAGAGAAAATGAGGCTTTATCACAGGTGATGTTAACAAAAATGCTACCAAGACTTTTTTTCCCCACACAAGTTATTGTAAAGGAAATTATGCCATGTTTAGAAAGAGAAAGCAATTAGAAATGGGATGGGAATCAGCTTTGTCTAGGCACTGACACTGTACTTTTCAGCGTAGTATCTAAACAGCAACATCCAGTGTATTCCATGCTCCATTCTGCTGTGAAAAGAAGAAACACAATAAACATGGGAGCCATCAATAAACTATGCAAATACTGGAATCTTTTACAACCACTATTGTCACAGTCTGCTGCAGGGCTGGAGGAGCCCAGCAGGCAAGACACAGTGCCTGTGCAGAGATCCAACCTACAAGGGCAGCCCCAGGCACAGCCAGAGCTTACTTGGTCTCTGTGGGACACCCGGGACTTCACACATCCAGCACCTCAGCAGCTCCAAATGGTCTTCAGCTTCTGGGTGAGGTAGATGTGCAGGGGAGAGGTACCTAACCAGTGCTCATTGCCATCCCCAGCTCGGCATGTTCAGAGCAGCGTGGATGTGGTCAGTGGTCCTCACCCAGCAGTGACCACTCCAGGGCCCGTCTGTGAGAAGTTCATCACAGATTCAGTACCAAGCAGCCCGGCTCCTAATGTAGGTAAGGACAGCTGCCTTTAAACATGTGCTTGAACCACAGGTTTCAGCAAGAACGCCAGGCCCTGTTGTTCCTTCACCCTGTGCCCTGCTCTTAGCTAGGAAGGTCCCACAGAGTTCACTGGGGCTGTCGTATGTTTGAAAGCAAGACTTGCCAGCTATCTGCCAGTTCCAGGGGTGACAGAGGGTGACAAGGCTGCGGCTCATGCATGAACACTGCCTACTCATGTAGTGGGACAAGCAGCAGAGATGTATGAACCCTCCCCAGGCCCCATAGCTGGATCTAGCCTTGTGCAATTCTTTGCAAGAACAAAAGTACAGATGAACAGAATTGGGGTAAAAAACATGGATTTAGAAGTAAAATATTTTTTCTACATGTCTAGATTTATTCCAAACAAGTAGTTATTTTTCTTTATGCTGCAATTTGCCTTTCTTATGGCAGTATATAGAAAACAAATATAAGAGAATGAAATGAAGAAGTCCCTACCTATCTTTACCTACAGCCCCATTTGAATATGTCATAGTGAATCTTGTCATCCATGGTAATATGAAACCAACTGCATGGAGACAACAGCAACACTGATGCTTATCACCCGGGCTCTGCTGCAGAGCAGTGTGAGCTGTATTCTCAGAAGAGCTTTTTCTGGGTTATGACTCATGAAACGCTCTGCTTTTCTGCTCCTCTCCCACCTACTCTGACAAACAAGAGTGTTATAGGTAAATAAATAGATAAGCAGCTATTATTATCAACCAGAATTCAATAAAGACATTTAATAAAGATACTGCTACATTTGCATGCAGGTACATCTGGATCCTGCCTTACCCCCTCCAACTCTGAAGCCTCAGTTGAAGCTTTTCTGTTTCAGGCCTTCTTCTCATTTATAGTCATTTACCTATAGCAATATGCCAGCAAAGAAGGGAGGTTTCTGAGGACTCTTCAGCCAGGGAAGAGTAGGTGGAGAGGTTGGGAGGCAGAGATGAAAAGGCCAGAGGATGCAAGCGGTGGGATATGCAGAAGCAAATATGGGCAAGATGTAACATGTCCATAAATTAACAAAATCTGTCAATCTTGCTGACAGCAGCTCTGTCACCTTGTTTAAGATCTTGCCAATGATGTAGGTACGGTTAGTGTTTTATCTGTAAGGGTTTCACTTTTCTCTTTGTTAAGGATGAGCAAGTCTACACGTCTCAGCACAGTTAAAGGTAACGAGCTGGAAGTTACAAGAGCAAGCCAGAGTTTATCTGAGGCTGGTGGGGAGTATCC
Organism: Columba livia; assembly: GCF_036013475.1. Classification (NCBI taxonomy): domain Eukaryota; kingdom Metazoa; phylum Chordata; class Aves; order Columbiformes; family Columbidae; genus Columba; species Columba livia. The sequence continues at coordinate 61,339,350 of NC_088604.1, forward strand.
TTCATCCTACCCATGGTGGCCAAGCAGAGCCTGCAGAGATTTCAGAAGCTCAATGTTTACCTGTGGGGCCAGCGGTCTTATACCATCCAGTTAACTTTGACGAAGTGAATTCACACAGGAGTCATCCACACATCTGGATGGGAGAGAATATGCACTCTATGAGTTTGCTTTGCCTATACTGTGTTTCATCTTTTTGCCAGCTCAACAAAGGAGCAAAATCTTGGCATAATCATGAACTCATGACAACCTGAAGTAGGAATGGCCTTTATAAGACCCATCCAAAAAAAAGACCTCACTGTCCATTTCAGGTAGCGAGACACAACCAGAAAGTGAACAGTAACAAGAGTGTTCATGTTTGACACATTAGGATCAATTCTTTTGACTGAACTGGCATAAGCACCTCAAAACACAGCGGCAGTTTCCCAGTTTCTTGAGTTCTTTGGCTCATCTTTCTGAAACACTTGGCAGTTTCACCTCCTCTAAGGCATTTGTTGTTGTTTTGGTTTGTTTGGGGTTTTTGTTTGTTTGTTTGGGGTCTTTTGGGTTTTTTTGTGGAGTTTGGTGGCGAGGTGTAGAGGGGGATGGGCGGTAGTATTTTTTGGTGTGCTAATACTGCAACAGTGAAACTCTTCGCTCAGACTGCTTTTATTTTGTGGACATCTGAAACATTTGGGATCAAACTACAAACTGGCAAGTGGGACAATGGCATTGCCATAATGAGCTAGAGGCTAATTTATAGGTTTTGCAGATGTGAATCCATTCGCATGCAAATCATGAACAGCCCCTGCCTATAAATAAAATAATTTACCTTGCCAAGAGATGGCTGTCCCAAAAATATAATGAGTATTATAAATTATAGGCAGGTGTCAGATTTCAGCTTCCTTTGTATTCTTGTTTGTTCTTCTCTAAGGGAGCATTTAAAAATAAATGTACAATGCATGGTACAGGCAGTTATAATCTCTGCTGCCCAGTGCTCTTATTACCTTTTGCCAACTGCCACTCCTTCATTTGTTAGAACAAGGCAACTTTGAATAATACGTCACTACCTGGTGGTACTCTGAAAAGGAAGGCTGAACTGTGCTTAATGCACTGATCTGTGGCTTAGGAGAAATTTTCTGTTCTTTTCTCTTCCTCAGACACAGCTCTTTCTCAGACTTTGTGTGTGGCCTTGGGAAAATCATGTGAGCAGTCCATGCCATAATTTCTTTAGCTAAGAAATCAGTAAAATTAAAGTTTGTTTCACCTGTGTTTTCTGCTTAGATAGTGCTTTGGGTAAAGCCTAAAGTCAGTCTTTACTGTCTATCTGTAGAGGGCTGTATATGTTGGCACACACTGGGCACTTCTGGCATCAGAAATCACAGCAGGAATAGCTTACGAAGTTACAACTTTAGACGATATTTAGCTCAAATCCTATGGGAGAAAAAAATCTAAGTTGTTTTTTATTTTCCTTTTGGAACTTCATGAGAAGAACTTATTGACACTGCGCTTACTGAGGTGATTTGCTCTATCAAGCCATGAACACATGCAGTGCTAATGTCTCCATGACTTTGTCAGCTTCCTGCAACTCCCTACTTTCCCAAAACATCTTTTAATGACACAAGAGGAAAAGCAGCAAAACTGAGGAATTGCTGCAAGTTTTGTCAAAACACATTGCCTTGTGGAGCCAAGAATCCCAAAGTATCACTTTCCTCCCCTAAGGGAGAAGCTCTACAGTGAGCTCACAGAGAACCACAAAACCATTAGCTTCTGCTGCTCATAGAGCTACTAATTTCTTCCTAAAGTCACATTTTTTTCAGGTTCATTACAGTGGAAAAAAAAAACCCTCCTGAAAGTGAAATAGGCCTGCTGGAGAGAAGGCTCACTGACAGCTTTGCTTATTTTATGGACACGTTACATCAAGCTAAGCCTCTGCCATCTGTTCTAACCCCGACTGTAAATGGAAAAAAAACCCCAACCAAACAAAAAGAACAAATCACAAGAGCATCAAGGAGATAAAAGTGATTTAACTGCCTGTATATGCTCTGCCAACAATGCAGCTTGCACTGAAGATGCTCTTTCTCATGATTCAGACACAAATCATGAGGAAAATAGTTCGTACGACACAAAAAATTTCCTGCTGAGCTGGAGCTTTCTTGAAGCAAACCTGACTCCACAAGAGGGTTCAACTGTACTTATATGAAATTATGTGAGCTTTATGTAAAGACTGTCCTTAAATATTTTTTATATATAAATATTTTAAGCAGCAGCTCAGGCGGTAGGGAACAATGGAGCGTGAATTATTTAAGGGATAATGCCCATGTTGGAGGAATGTGTGAGGCGATAAACAGCTTTTGTAGGTAACTGAACACCACAGCAAGGGTGTGAGATATCTGAGAAGCACAGAAGGCGTTCATTGAAAATATGTCCCAGTGCCATGTTCAACACAGAAAAAGTTAAACAAACACAAGTGCGAATATTGTGGCTTTCTGGCCATGTGAGAATTTGGGAAATCTATGCAGCTAGTTTGCTAGAGAAGTAACATCGGAAAGCATTGAGGTGAATAGTTTAATGGGGCAAATAATTAGGAGAGGGGTAAAAAGTCATGAGACTCAGCACACACAGGTGTCAAATAAAGATGCATAATCCATGGGAAGCTTACATATTGCACTCTGATAGATCCTCATATCAACATGCAGCTTGTCATGTAGTATTCTTGCTGTATTCTTAAGCACAAATACAAAATACATAAACCATCCATACAACATAACATAAATCACTCCAATGCCCATTTAAGGGTTTTCCCTTAAGAAATGAAATTATAATCTAATGTGTTGTATGAATCTGTGGAATGCAAATTCTTGTAGAACTAGATTCATTGCAAGCATACTGCGTAAAGATCACTACTGAAAAGATTAACAAGCAGTATATCTATTCCTTGAATTTCTCTTTAAGTTAATTAAGTTAATAAAATTTAATTATCATCCAGTCATTCAATTTTCTCTTAGGATTATGAAACTAGAGACTCTACATTATGGCGTGTATCCACATATATATGCCTATATATCTGTGCTTCAGTGTAAAAAATATGGGCCTAGCTCTTCTGCTGGTGAAATGCTACTGGACCATTTTCCATTACTTTGAAGGACACACGTCAGCTCACAGTCTTGCAAACACCTACAGCAGCTAATCTCTGTTTACACCAGCAGCCTTTGAGAATGAAGGCAGAAAATACACGAATTGCTGCTGCCCTCCTCAGAAGGTAGAGAACATGTACATACACTAAAGAATCTGGCGAATGCAAGAAATAGGTGAGGTATGTCAAACTGTTTTATTGGGGAGGACTGTGGTAACGGCAGGACTTCCTTCCACTGCCAGAGGGAAATCCTATAATATCAATTGACCCCTGCTGCAGGAAGGTGTGTCTTTGTGTTTTCATTCAGTGGCCAATAACAGTAAGTTAGTTTACAACATTTTGCACAAGGCTGACAGGAAAAAAATGGAACCTGGGAGCTTAATTAAAAAAATTTTAAAAAATAGAGAGAAAGAGAGAAAGAAAGAGGAAGGAAGGAAGGAAGGAAGGAAGGAAGGAAGGAAGGAAGGAAGGAAGATGAGAGAGAGACACAATTATTTAATTTTTATATTTATTTTTCACTTGGTATTTAAGAAGATGTTTTTGTCTTCCACACAGATTAGAAAAGGCACAGTAAATTAAATGAACAATATTCTCATTACTAGTGACATGTGACTGTATGAAATAAATATTTTATTTCTAATATATATCTCATTTATAAAGTTGGCTGGCATTACAGGTGTGACTACCCTAAGGTTATCTGACAACTGCCACAGTACAATCTTACTTTCACTCACTTTGCGAAATACTAACTGGGGCTGAAACCTTCCATCTGGATGGGAGCAGGGGTGATTGCTTTGCATTTCGATCAGATTAGTTTCACTATTTCTAGGCAAAAGATAATGTTCTGCCAATGTTAATGCAATCTGATAACCTTTCTTTGAGAAGATGTACTGTCCCTGTTTCTTTCATGAAGAAGTAAAACACAGCGTTTGAGTGGTTTATGTATCAGGGTTATGCTTTTTTTCTGCGTTTTTGAAAACTTGCCCAAATCTCTCAAAATTTCATAAAATCAGTCTGCACACGTTCATTAAGGCCACCAGATTTTATCAGCTAAAATCTCTGAAGAGTCTTTTTATAGTTTTATGCTAATACTCTACACTGTAAGGGACTAAACAGAAGTTTTCCTGTATCTGTAAACCCGCACACATGTGGGCAGTATTTTTTTTTTTTTTTTAAATAAAAAAGACATGGGCAGAAGGGCTGACTGAGGGGACACACAGGCAAGGGGCAAAGTAGGCTAATGTGAAGTATGGTGCAAGGTGAACCTTGACTGGCCTGGGAAGAAGTGTGGGACAGGACGGCAGTGAGAGCAGCTGAAAGCACTTGCAGAAAGAGAAGGGACACAATGAAGCACAGATGAGCTGGGGCAGAGCTGAGTAGAGGGAACAAGGAGGTTGGGACTGTCATGAAGTTGCATGAGCATCTACACTTTATCACGATGCACAAGTTGCATTTCAATGTCCTTTCAATAACTGTGCCTTTGTGTATACATTCTAACTAAACATGTGAATGTACCAGATGGAACAGTGAAGACTCATGAGAAAGAAAAGAGGACAGAGTGATCACCTTTTGTAACCTAGCTGTCAGAAAATAATAGCAATATTAATTCAGAACATCTTTAATTCAAGCTAAATGTCAAATATTATTGTACACTTCTAAACATTCATTGGTGATTAAATTTTACACAGAAGAACTTGTGTGTTAAAATCTGATGTCTTTTTGTAAAATGTGCCATACGCACAAAATTATTCTCAGAAATTAAGTACCTGAAAAGCCAAGTACCTTATCCTCCCATAAAAGAGCAATCTTCTTCAGTCCAGTGGACCGGCTTCTTATTATTCATATCTCCCTGTTCCTTAAAGGCCCAGGAAAAAAAAAAAAAAAAAAGAAAAGAAAAACAAAAAGAAATAACATGCATTAAAAAAAAAAAAGGGCAAACCAGTGCAGCTACCACACAGCAATCCAAGCCCTTACAGATCAAAGGAGAGAGAGCACATTGCAAAAGTAAAGGGCTACGGTAGGAAAGCCTCTCTCTTCTCATATCAGTGAGACTTGAAATCAGACAGTTCTGCTGGTTGCAATTGTGGCAACATAATGTGAGAGAAAATAGTTGCATAGGTCAAATTATACATCACTGAAATCAGTGAGGCATACAGTAGCACTGAAAGCAAGGCTTCTGCCAAGTATGTTTAAGACCAAGCCAACTAAATACATTCAGACTGTATCCCTATAAATAGTCATTGCTCTTTAAAGGCCCATCATTCTAATAATCTCCCAAATATTTTAATCTTTTTCTTTCTGCTTACGCTATAGTATACCACAGAGAGCAAAGAATCCAATCTAATAGAAAACAGATGAATCTGTAGCCCAGGTTGCTAGATCACTTTTCCCCTGAGGTTTTTCATTTGTAGGCTGAGCATATTTGATCTGGAAGCTACAGAAATCCAAACACAGAATTCTGAAATGCCATTCTTTGAAATCCCTTTTCAAAATACATGTTAGCAAACATGTCTTTCTGCTAGATTTTCCATTCAATGTAAGAGCAATTTCCAAAAGCTTCAAAAAACATATGGTGATCTCCCTCAAACCTACAAGGCTGTGTGTTTGCGTGCCTGTTGCTGTAATAAGAGCTTTTGTGTGGTTCAATATCCAGTTAACACTGGATTTTCAGATCATGACTTAGAGGCAATTACTGTCTGCTCTTAAAAAGTTGGAAGCTGAATGCTATATTCCCTCTGATTATATATCCAGAAAGTATATACCAACAACAATCTGAGCATTGATTTCACATTGATTAATACCAGCAGTGAAATATAAAAGGGCATCACTCAATATGCAAGCTCATCTGTCAGCTTATAACAAAGTGCTGTCTTGAAGAACATCTCAAGAAAAACCTCTAAGTATATGACTATACCACAGGTCTGCTTACAGGTTGATTTTACTGTTAATTTGCAATTTAAGCGTGAAATCCAGAAACTCGGTCCTGTGCCCAGTCAGATGGCAGAAAGAGATGTATAAGTGATCGATAGTTTCCTAATTCATGTTGAAAGTATTGAACATGCTCTGTCTTTTGATATGATGAGAAGTAGCATCTAAAGGGATGAGCATATGGGGAATAATGGATTCTTACATTATTTGGAAGGGCTTTTGGAGCCCAGGGCTTGCCTTCCTTTAATAAGTTCTTACTTATCACTGTGCAGAAAAAAAGAATACTAAACAGGAACCAAACTATGTTTTGGAGCTAACGTGCTCTCTTAATTCAGAACACGTTCTTTTAAAATTTCAAGTTGGTCTTTAAAGCTGTCAAAATAAGTACGATTGACTATCAGAGTCAATCCACATCTCAGAGACTTCATGGGCAGCATGAAGAAGAAAAGGGAGACATTTTCTCTTGTTTGGTCTTTATATGTGAATATTATCTGAATGCATAAAAAAAACAAACAACACTCTGACTTGAATTTTGCCACCATTGCATTGTAAAACTGACAACATTCTCCTGAAACAAGGTAATTCATTTCAGATTGATCTGTCTGTGACAGAACAGAATCTGCAAATCAACACTATTAAATAAGCTTCTATTTAACTTGTCCCTTTGTGCTTCTCTTTACTTTGCATTATACTTAAGAAATTTACGGATTTGTCACAAGAGAGATATATTAAAATTTGAAACAGTGGCATGAAAATCTATTAGTCTACCTTAAAAAGAGCATATTAGGTTGAAAACGTACATAATTTCAGCTTTTCTAGGAATATTTCTAGTACTTCAACCCATTTATTTACATGCTTAACACCAAAGAGGGTATGCAAATCACAATCCATTTCCCAGCCAGCAGAGATGTAGTTAGGTCTTGCTGACCTTTCTTGACTTTGCATCATGAGCATCTGACAGCTGTAGATGCCATGATGTCCTTGTTTCCTCATAATGAGAAACATCTTTTTCTCAGTCAAAGGCCTCAACAAATTTCAAAGCAGTTTATGACCTCAAATACGTATAATGCATTTGTAATTTTGAGTGACCTGCATTTCATACAGCTATATGAAAACTTGTCAGTTCAGTCTCTTTCACAGCTTAAGAGAGATTGGTTTGCCCATTTTATATATTCCAAATGTATGGTGGCTAGACAGGACAATCCTGACCTTAGTATTCAAGCCTTTGAATGTACTGCTGTTAGACTTCTAAACTCCCCTTCCATAAATTAAGACTATGGGAATCCTCTGACTTACAGAGAGAAAGGTGGGACTCGATCAGTCCTCTGACATTTAGCTGTCTGGCCAACTTGGAACCCTTATGATAACAAGTATAATTCCACAGTCACTTGTAATTTCCTTTCCCCTCAAAGCCTTTTCAGTAGAGTCTGATGGAAGAAAGAGCTTTTATAGTTCAAATCTTCACGCTGCCTTTTTCAGTGTATTCATTCTTCCTTCCAAACTCTCATATTTCAGGGTAGAACAGAACTAGAAATGGTACAGAGAAGGGCAATCAGTATGACCAAAGATCATATATGAAGAACAGTCTGCTGTAGACTGCAATAGAAGCAGCTGAGGCAGGACACACTCAGTGCATAAGGAATAATGAATGATGGTGAAAACGTGAATAGGGAGAGCTTATGCAAAGTTTCTCAAAGTACAAAAGCTAGGTAGCATCAAAAACCTGTGGGGAAAAAAAAAAAGAAAGAAGATGGAACTGTAAAAAGAAAAGTATTTTCTTCTGTTTGTGTGCAACTCAGCTGTGGAACTTGCTGCCATAGGATGACTGTGAAAAGGTTCAAAAGGAATTAGATACATTCAAAGAAGAAAAATCTGTCAGGTATTACTGAATCTATGATGACAAAACCACTGTCTCAGGAAGTACCTTGTCTGCAAGTTAACAGAAAATGGGAGAGTTTACCAGAGGAAGGGGCACTATATCCTTTCTACCCTTTGTTTAAGAATCCCCAACTGACTTTTGTCAGAAATAAGCTACTAGGTAAAAAGGACCTTGATCTGACAGAGAATAGCCGTTCTGCATTCTTGATACCCTCTTCGATTGCCTTTGCAATTCCTCAGGGAGAGGAGAAGATTATGGTAGATTGAAGGCAGTCAAGGGGATTTTTGGTTTTCCTCTGTCTTGGCAGAAAGTATGTCTCCGCAGGGCCAGAGAGTCTTGTCTCTTATTTCTGTCTTGGCATGGATCTCAAGACTTTGCTTTTGTTTCAACTGTTCTTTACAGAACAAACGATGCGAGGTTATGTTGAACAGACAGTGCTGAACACATGCTAGCTGTATTCACAGCTCCCACTGCAGAGGGTTTTTCTCCTCACCTCCGTAATCCCTGCACTCAGCAGCACCCATCATTGCTGTGCTTCACCTTTGTTCAGCAAGGTCACACTGTGGAGGCTGCAGAAGGCAGCACCTGCTCTGGAGCGACTTCACTGAGCACTCAGCAAGCCTCTGGTAACTCACTGTGCAGTCAGGCAAACAGTGACAGATGCCACCCTATCAGTGATGATGTGGTTACAGCCTAGACAACCAAAACCACAACCAAACCCTGACAAGGTTCTTGCTTGTCCAAGACTTGCTGCCCTCTGGGAGAGGGTAGGAAGGATACCTGCCTCTGATATCATGTGTCATGAAGGTGCTGATGGGGCCATGTCACCCAAGCTTCTTTTGCAAGTCTGGTCAGTCCAGTCATGGGGGTGCTTCTGGGAAAACAGTAATTTTGAAAAATCTCACTAAGTGCCATTTTTGAACCATGGAACAAGGTGGTTTTCCTGTCATTAAGGGTATCTCCTGGTATTTTGTAATTAAACTGAAAGTTCTCAGGGACACAGCTCATTTCTTTGGTCCACATTGTCCAGCATCCACAGTGTACAATGAGATCCCGACCAAGCACACTGGTAAAATAGCCAAAGCACAGATAATAAATGAGTGATAACTACTAGCAAATATATGCAGTTATCTCACAGCCTAACATGCCCTTGTCTCATACTTTTCCACTGTACATTTGGTTCTTTTTTAGGATCTCAAAGGCTACAGTGACAGGGCAGGTGTGTGCCTGGGCAATATGGCTATATGCTATGGGAAGAGATTTAAAATAGCACCACATCGCCTTCCTTGGCTACAAGAAGGAGCAGAGCCACAGCAGCATGTGGATGTCTGAATGCAAGCATATGCTGCTCCTGAACTCTGCTCACTAGCTTGCAGAGAACTGTACAAGTAGAACTTTGTCACTCTGGGTATCTTGAGTAGTTTGGCTTTGCTTACACGCTTTTTGGCTGTGTTCGGAACTGTAGATAATAGCCTCAGATATAATCTGCATGCCTGTAATGCAAACAATCAGTAGCACTGCCAGGTGAGAGTCCCATCCCGAAAGCACACTGCATATCTCCCACTGCATCTTAGTGATCCATAACCACTGCATCCTGAAGGTACCAGATCTGCACAGGATCCTTCTGACTTCCAGATGGACAAAGTTTGAGCTGTGCAGGGGAACATCAGAGCTGAGTCCTAGGTAGCCCCTACCACTGTAGGAAGCTGCTGGCTTTCAACACCCAGGACATGGCAAGTAGGACTTATGAGCTGTAGGAGTGACTATAGAAGCTTAGTTGTCTCTTCATGGCAGAAGATAGAAGGTTTTTACTCCATCATCTCTACTCTGTAACTAGACCTCCAAACCTTCTAGGCCACTTGTCTTGAAGCGGAGCCCAAATCACACGATTAAATGTGATCTCCTCCCTGTTCAAGGCACATTCAGTGACTGACTTCCAGCAAGACATGACTACTGTGTGTGTATTTATGAGCTTATGACAGACAACAGAGACAAGGACTGATGGACTCTGGTTCATTTGGAGATGGAAGGACTTACCAGAAAAGTGTCAGCAACATGACTCATGGCACTCACACACATGGGCTTGGGAAGATTCATCATGGCCTGCTTGTTTTTCCATCTGCATAATCTTATAGACAGGCCTTAAGATGCTCTAGAGAGCCTGAACATGATTTTTATTTCTCTCACTCTGATGACATAACTACTGGGAAAAAGTGTTAGCAGCACAGAATCCATTTTGCCTGAAGACATTGGACAGTGACTAAAACACACATAAATGCAAATCTTGGCTCAGTGACATCAGCATCTATGAAAACTCTGTAGCTCTGGTGAGGATTTCAGCTACAAAGGGCTTCCTTTAGAGACCACAGAGGCATTAACTAGTGAGTTGATGATGCATGTAGCTATAAAATAATCTCAAATTAGAAATTAATTGACTTTAATCAGTGGCTTCCTGAAAATAAGCAATTAATTATTTACTGTTAATAGATACACATTTATATTTTAGTATTCCACAGGTCCAGATGATCCCTGGTACATAATTTCTACATTAAAAATACCTTAAACACCATCACAACCCTTCTTGTTGTTTTCACACCAAGGAAAAAAATAAAATCAAAGACTTGAACAGACAAAAACCATCCCTATGTTCATTTCCACTAAGCACACCATGGAATACAGAGGAAGAACACAGGTGGGAAATAACTCATCATCACTTCAGTTTTCAAGCCTTGACTTACAGCACCAGGGTTCACTGATAACTGTGGCCACTAACTATTTCCAGTTTTTCATTCCAAGGAAGGTAGCAGAGCACAGTCAGGTAAGAAACTTCGGGAAACTACTTCCAGTTTCTTAGATGTTGGTTTATGCCCTGGAATCTGAATGGTCTATCAGAGTTGTTTGGTTTTTTTTAATCCTCAGTATTGTAGCTCATGGCATTCCCTAACCATCTCCAGACCTTTCTGGCATCATTTTAAATCCTTTTCTTCAGATATGAGTTTTACGCTTTGGCCTTAAAATGCAACTGTGGATTATGCATTCATTATACTTTGAACACAAGCAGGATCAACCCTTGTAAGTATTTGGATAAAGGACAGCCTTTGAAAGCCCAATATCCTATGGGAAATGCTATAAGTGATTCACCAGGTGCCAATATTCTGTCTGGTAATTCACAATTGGTACTCTTCCAATTAGCAGTAGGGGACATAACCGCTAATACTTCCAGCTGCTGCCTGCACTGCCTTTTTTTATCTGTTGTCTTTTTCTTTTCCTAGACTGCTTGTCCTCTTGTATCTTCTGAGAGATATTCTGCAGGGAGACAACGTCATTGAAACACTCAGTTAACATTAACTGATGTAGTTGCAAAAAAAAGACGAAGTAGCATATCCTAGAGATAAGGCACTAAAACAACAAACTAAAGAAGGCAGGAGCTTTGCTGGGTAAAAAGCATTTGGGCTGTGAGGAGGAATGTCTGAGGTAGTAGAGTGTTCTCCCTCCCAGGGATTGCCTTGTTGGGGGAACACAGGTGAGTAGGTTAAGTCAAGACCTTCAGCAAGTGCCAGGTGGGAACGAAGTTGTAGACCCTTTAGGGCACACTGACGTTTATTTGATGTCACTGATTTCAGAGGATGAGTGGCCCCTGCACAGGTGTCGGTGTGCAGGCCTGGTTCCACAGGCTGGAGCGAGGGCTTGCCCTGCAGCAGGACTGCAGGAAAAGGACCGCCGGGCTGCCCCGCCCGGGTGAGAGATCTCCACGCCGCGCTCCGTAGCGGGGCTGGCGGGAGGCCGGGCGGGCCCAGGAACAGGCCCCCACCTCAGCTCCGCAAAGCTCAGACAGCGTCTTCCAGCCCCCGGACGCGGAAACGCCGCCCGACCCCGCAAGGCGCCCGGCTCGAACCGCTCAGCCGCCGCAGGCAGACACCAAGCGCCCTCCCGCACCCTTCCCGGGGCAGGCAGGTCTGCCGGCGCCCCCCGCCCGCCCGTCGCCATGGCAACCGGACAGGCCGCAGCCCGCCAGTGCCGTGTTTCTCCCCAGGGGCGGCTGCCGCCGCAGGGGCCGGGTCTGGCGGCGCCGTTCACCGCTCCGCTCCCCAGGCGCAGCAGCCGCTGCCTCTCCCCGCGGCGCCGGGAAGGGACGCCCTGCGTCCCTGGGGCTGAGAGAAGCCGTGGCCGCCGGGCTGTGCCCGCGGCGGGCGGGGCCAGGCTCGGCCCCAGCCTGGCTGCGCCACCGCGGGGGAGCAGAGGAGGAGGAGGCAGAGGAGGGACTCTGCAGCGGCAACAACTGACGTGTCCCCGCCATGGAACTCGGCGTGATTCATCAGCCGCGGCGGGGCGGCAGCGAGGTGCCGCGCTCCGTCCCCGCGTAGGCACGGCCGCGGCGGGGGCAGCCCCGGCACCGTTCTGCCGCCCGCACCGCCCTCTGCTCCTCGGCGTCTGTCCCTCTGCCCCCGCGGCTACGCGAGGATCCCGGGGGAGGCAAGATGGAAGAAATCCTGCGAAAGCTGCAGAAGGAGGCGTCGGGGAGCAAGCACAGGGCCATCAAGGAGAGCTGCACCTGGGCCATCGGTAAGGGGCGGGGGGCGCAGGCAGCGGCGGCGGGCTGACCCTGCCGCGGCCGGGCTGCTGGCGGGGAGTGGAGCAGAGCACGGCCCGGCCATCCCAGTGCCCTTAGCGGTGCGGGGTAGGAGCCGCCGGCGGGGAGGTTTGATAACGACGGGGGCAGGGGGACCTCAACAAACTTGTTCCGCGCTGGCCGCTGAGCCTCCAGCGGGCGGGGAGGGACCGGAGCGCCTCGGGCGGCTGGAAATACCCGGAGCTCCGCGCTGCTGGGGGGGCTGTGGTCCCGGAGCATCCGCGTCCCCCGCCGCCTTCTGGGTCTTGAGAGGCAGATATGGGTATCAGTGGCTGTCAGTTTCTGTGTATGTTGGGCGTGTGTATGTGTCTTTTCTCTGAAAACCCTCATTCCTTTCCTGAATCTTCATAAAAAAATGTCCAGTACAGTTTTCACTGCTGGCTCACGTTCAGGCACCTATTTTAAAAGCTGGATTTTTTTTTTTAACTGGACTCCATAAGCTCTTTTAACCTTGCTATGTAATGGAAATCATGATCAATAAAATGAGATGTTCTTTTAAGGGAATATGAGTTTAGTTACATTTCAGCATCCACCCATTTTCAGAGATTGACTGAGGCTTAAAGTGCTTTTGATACTAACTGCCTGGAGCATTAGTCAACAAGACCCTTAACTTACATCAGCATAACTGTAGTACTTAAAATTGCTTTAAATTTTTGTTTTTCACCCATACATAGTTACAGCAATCTCTGATAGTTCATACCTGTTGCTGTATCATTACTGCCCTTTCAGCTTGATGTTCCCTGGGCTTCATTTTGTGTTATCCTTGCACAGCAGCCATACTAATACCATCTGTACTGTTCCAGTTTTGGTATATGTGCTGCTGAAGTGCTGATATGTTGAAAGGGAGTTCACTGAGGAGAAGATGGTACCCGGTACCTTCTCATTGGGCATGCAGTGTCCTGATTCATGTAAATCTTTGAAGACTCAGAGCAGCAGTGATTGTTCTTCTGCCAGCTGGAGTAGGTATAAACTTTAGGATTGTTGGTTCAGAGATTGTAGCCAAATGTATTACTATGATTGAACTCAAAAGTTTCTTTTAAAAGCCCAATTTTTTCCTTTGGTTCTACAGAAACGTTGGATTCTCCTGATGCTGCTATCAAGATACCTCCATACCAGCTAAGGTAAGAAGATTTAATGTTGAATCTGTGGAGCTGTGTTACTAAAATTAGAGTAAAATTTTGAATTAAAAATGAGATAGACAGAGGAGAGGGATGAATCTATGTGATTTCTTTAGTTTGTAGATATACATATCTGGGTTGGTAGTAGTCAGTAATTTGCTCATGAGCTTTTGGCCTCTAGCCGTGAATGAAATGTGAGGAAATGTGTTAAAATGGGCATGAGTATGTATAATGGTGACACTTGGTTAGAAAGGAGAGCTGTTTTATGATCTGGAGAGTTTTCCTTCTAAATTACAGCATTCAGTACAAGTGATGATGCTTTTCACTGTGTTTGTTTTCTTTTAAATCCAGATTAGTTTTTGTTTACTGAAAATAAATATTCTCGAAACTGAAAGGTTATATTACGGTAGAGCTAGGACACTGGGTATGAATTAACATAATACAGTTTCTATGCCTATTTCTTCCTTTAGCCTGCTAGATTATCTTAAGTAAGCCTTTTCCCTTCTTCCTGTCTCCATTTGTACACCTGTAAAATGGGGGAGGTGGCACTGCCCTCAGTTTTAGAGCTATTTAAGATCTCATTTTGGAGATTCTCATTGCTATGGAGAAAGTAAATAGTCAAGATTATTCACTGTCTCTTCTGACAGAACGGTTAGGAAGCATCAAAAGAAACTAGCAAGTGCACTGTTCAAAACAGGACGCTATTTCACACAGCTTATAGTTAAGGTGTGAAATGGTTAGGCTTGACTTTAATAAGAATGTAATGGATGCTAAAAATTTGCATGGGTTCAGGAAGCACCTCAACAAATCCATTGAAGAAATTAATTGAAGTCTATCAGATGCAAAGGTATCCCTTCTTATTCAGAAGTACTCTAGTCAGAGGTGATTGAGTTTCTAAGAAAGTATGTAAAAATGTTGCCATAAATTTGGCCTGTCCTGTCCTAGATATCTGCTATTAGGTGCTGACAGAGGTGACACTTTTTTACCACAATATTACTATCTTGAGAGTATTTTTATCACCTCGTTACTCCTCACTGCTCCTTTCAGGTATGCTTGGTGCAGCTTTGTGCAAGGAAAATTAGGGACTGAAGAGCTAGTTATTTCAGAGCGGTCACCAGACAGGGAAGGAATAAGAGCAGTTCTTTTGCTGCTCTAAAAACCTGCCAGCTGCAGCCTGAGGGGGCCTCAAGTCAATGGGGAGTGGATGTAACACAGGTCTGACATGACCAGTGCCTGACATATTCATTTCCAACACAGGCTGGGCAGCTGAGAACAGCTGGAGAAGTAATTCCCAGTAGTTTCATTAGACTTAGATTATGGTTGCTGTTGGCACTGTGGTTGGAGAAAACTGGCTTTTTCTCTTCCTGTTTATCACCCTTCATCTTTACAGTATATGGTCTCTCTGTTTTTAAGTACTATTCTCATTCCCTATGAATTAGTTAGCTAGCTGTTATTACATCTTCCTTTTTCACTGCCTCTTTATAGATATGCCTTTTTCTTTTCTTCATCTAATATTCTTAAAGTTGTATTTGTTTTGTTTGGTTTTTTGTTTTTGTTTTTTTTTTTTCCTACTGTAAATACTCATCTTTCCAAACAAAGCTAATACCTTCACAGGTCTAGCTATGATGAAGTAAGCTCTTAACATTAGATTTGCCAGTAACAATGTACTCAGTATTAGTGGATGTTTTACAAAATTGAGGCTGCACTAGAGAATTTGAATAAAAGCTTTGGTTGTGGGATCCTTGGTAGGGTTCTGCCATACAGCCTCAGACAGTGTGGGAGATGTCACTGTCCCCAGTACTCTGAGCTTATTCTTCATTCTCTGCTAGCAAGCTACTGCAAGACTCCAGATCAGCACACTAGGCTGCATCTTGGGCTGGAGTTTGCCTGCATGATGTGCAAACCAGAAAAAAGTTCATCTTTGCTTAGTATTGTTAAAGAACGGCACCATGACAGCTTGTTTCCTAACACTGGAAAAGAATAGCCTTGAAAACGGAGCAATGGCAAAGACCAGAAATACAGACAAGATGGGTGCAGGATGGGCAATCCTGACCATGTCCTTCTCTTCTTTCGTTTTGATGAGGTGCAGATTGCATCATCTGCTGTAACACATCAAACCCTGGCCGTTCATCCACTTTGAATCTGCCATTCACCCTTTCTGTTGTAATATTTTTGAGGTGTAGTAGCAGAGCTTGGGGATGTGGTCTGGAATATTCTGTGATACTGTAGATAGAGTGAAGGTATGTGGTGTCTTTCTACCAAGTGACCCTAATCCACAACTCTGATCTGAGGTATATAGTGGTAACATACTGGAAGCATTAAAGGCAGCGTGCCAAATTGTTTAGGAGAAAAACAGATATTTGTGAGATTTCTTCCAAGAGCAGCAGCTGAAAAGAGTATTTAGGGTATGTCATGAGGGGGAAAATGTTCCAGCTTGTTTAGTAGGAAAGTTTGCTGTGTCCTTAGAATATGCTGGATAAAACTAAAGTATATCAGCATTTGTCTGCAGTATGTTTGGGGATTTATCTGGGGCACATCTATACTGCATAGGAATGGGGAACAGAGATTTATGATCTCCCCTGTCCAGTTGACGTAAATACTGACTCAGTTTCAGAAATAGTGACTCTAGTAGGTACCCCAATCATTATTGTTTCTGTTTCTCCATGAAGCAGCATCTGGCTTCCACTAGCAAGTTGTGCTGTTTTTACTGCTGTTTAACAGGATGGCTATGCCCTTACTCAGGTCCTTCTTTTCATTCTGGAACTGAAGAATGAAGTCTGCTCATCAGAAGGTGTAAACTGCATACTCCCCTTTTCCCCCTTAAAAAGTAAATGGCCATTTGCTCGTTTCAAAACCGTGGTTCTAGATGAATAGAGGTTCTTCATAATGTATTATTTTAAGACAGTGATCCTAGTGTGAGAATGGGGAGGACAAGTTATCTTTTTTCATTTCCTCAGACTATGACTAGTTGAGTTCAGGCATTGTTATGTGTGTTGTATTAGCCACATACTTATCTTCACCATAGTGTTGGGGTAGATTAATCCTATGTTCTGGCTTGTTCCTGAGCTACTCATAGTATCCTCTCTTGTGTTTGGGTTCTGTTACTGAGCACCAGAGAGGCCACATGGTAGTTTCCTCAAGTCTGTGCTATTAGTTGGGTGGTTCAGCTGTGGCATTTGTCTGGGAACTGTTTCCAGCACTTGTCTGGTAACTGCTTAGACAGCAAGTGCCTGGTATGTTTGAGAGCACCTGGGAGTGCAGTGACCGGACACTCAGCCTGGAATGTTATTCTTTAGTTTGATAGAGATCTGTTGAGTATATCTTCAGGTAGTTAAATGAATGCAAATCCTAGTTGATGACCTAGCATATTGTGTGATTCTGTGATATTGATTCTAGTGGGGGACATTAGTTGAATGTCTCACTTTCTAAAGAAATACAAATCTCCAACAAATACAGACTTCCCTACAGAGTTCTGCCAGCCTCTGCCTGAGGAGGGGTATGAAATAGTAAAGATTAAAGTGAACCAGGATGGAAATAACCTTAAGCTAGTTGAAGGCTTTGCCATAGATGTCCTGTGAATTCTTGAGAAGGGAGAGTCACGTAACCCATTGGAAACTGGTCCGTTGTTGCCTCCCCTAGTATGATGTTTGTCTCTGAACAGGTGTTGTGAAGGTTAGATATATGCTAAGTGCTTGAGGAGGCTGAATGGATGACTTATAAATAATGAATTAGATAAAAAGAAATTGATGTGCTGATGTTTTAATTGGTGAGCTGACCACATGGAAAATAGCTAGAAAGAGCTTAATGTTGTCTGCTAGCAAACAATTGTTTGCTACTAAGTTGAGCTGCATTCACTTCAGTATTTTCAAGTGGACAAATTCTGCCCTAGGGCCAACCACCTACACTGAGCAACTCTCTCTTCTTGGCTAATTCCTGGCCAGTTTCTCCATTGTGGTTTTAGAGGCTGAAATGTGATCCATAAAAGGCAACTGAACAGACAAAAAAATGAGCCTTGAAAGAGAATGTTTGATCAGAGCGGTTTAATACTCATGAGGATTATATACATAGCGGAGAATAAAATAGGAGGCCGGGAAGCACTTGTCAGTCACAGTGTTTTGAAAAAACTTTGGTATACCGGAGTTTCTTGGAATGCTTTATGCAATTAAGTCGTGCCTCATAGGATATATAGAATTTAGTGGCTTTCTGTCAGCATGGTGCTGAAAAGAGGAGGTAGGTTTGGATTTTTGAGGGAGGCTGTGGTTTGGTGGGTAGTTTAGCTGTTGTGTTTTGGTGTTTCTGTCCTTACTGGAACCTGGAGTCTTATCTACAGAATTTCTTACCACGTCCCTACCATTCTTCATTTATGTTTTTATTATCCTAAAGAGGCTTTCTCATAGTTCCAAGAGATTTCCTGTAATTTCCAGGTCTCTCTACTATCCTGTTACTACTTTTCTTCTGACCAGAACATTGACAAGATATGTTTTTTGCTCTTTTGTCAGTATAGCAGGAGCATCGCTGCAGATTTGAGTCTGAGCTGTTCTGTGGAGCTTATGTGGCTATTGTCTCTTTACTCTCAGAGAAATGTGGCTGAGTGCAGAAGATGCTTATGCAAGACTCAGTAGTTTAAATTGCTCTTCATGCCAGCTTAAAGTTTCCCCTGTGGACTTTAAAGTAATGGCCATGAGACATGCTGATGAGTGAAGTGTTCTGGCGTAATAATGTATGTAATTTACATCCCTTCTTAGAGGAAGAGCCAGAAGGGCTTTCCAAATGCTTGCTTATCTGTTCAGCATATCTGTACACTGCACATCTCTGTACCTAAAAGTTGCAGAAAGTAATTGAAATCAAGTGGGGGCACAGGCTCAAGCCTTCCTTTTTGTGTTGGTAGCAGGTCTTGTGTTCGTCACTGCGAAAGCTTGCATCTCTCTGGTATTTCACATCAGCCTTTCAAAAATAACCAGTGTTTCCAGGGATTAGAGCTGGAGAGTCAGAAGTCAGTGGTGAGCAGGGTCCTCAGTAATAACTGGTTTATGTCCAGTTCTGTCTCCCCTGTCTGTGTTCCAGTATTATTCATCTTGGTGCTGGTTTTTGAGGGCAGTTTGTTAACTTCAGGAGCGCAGTGCAATGAAGAGCAGTCAGGAACAGAAGTAAGCCTTAAATTTAGCTGAACTCCAAAATATCTGTCCTCCTAACATTTTTTTTTCCTATAATCATGGGAATTTGGGGATGAAGTTGGTTCTACTCTGCCATTTGTTTTTTCATCTCTAACTTTGCATCTGACCTACTTCTTGGGAAGTAGATACAGCTTACAAACTCTTAAATAAAACAACATGCTCACACATTTTAGCTTGTGCTCAACAAATAATAAAAGCAGTAAGTGCAGTGTGATCATCACCAAACATCCAATGCCATGGAGACTTCCAGTCCACTTAGCTTTGCAGATAATTCACTTAAATAGTCTTGAGGCTTGGAATGAATTTTGACTTCTCCATTGTGAAGAAATATTTGTGATTTCCTGATTTCTTTCTTCTCCCATCTACTTAATTTTGTTCATCATTTCTGTTAGTTTCTTTCCACTGGGAGCAGATAGGGAAGCTTATCTGTCTATCTCTGTATTAATCAGATCCCCTGACGAGAAGAAAGGAGGAGGGAGGGAGGAATGACTGTCTCTGAGTTTTTTGGGGTGGTGTTTTTAGCATACACCTCTCTACTAGATTTTTCTTATTTGTAATGCACTTTGCTTCCTGCTTGTGCTGCCACAGCCACCTGGCATTAAGCACTCCTGTGCTTTCCTCCTGAACCTGACTGCTGGGTATGTGACTCATGCTGCTCAACCATTACACAGTTGCTATCTGGCATTCAGTAAGTGGATGATGAGTTCCCTGGCTGGCACCCGGCCAAGAAGAGATTATAGTGGCGGTGTGGACTGCTGAGCTGCATCTACTCTGCTGGCAGTTTACAGACTGCATCCAGACTTTTGGGGGGGCATTTACGTAGCCTGTTTGGTGTTTTGAATGGTGTACATGCTCTTGTCTTGATTCAAAATGTTGCATTCCTAGTTCTGTTATTGGAGGATGGGTGAGGCGAGGTGATTAATGTTTAGAAAGGCAGGGTGGCACTCTCTAATACAGTATTTGGATCAATCTGCATGTTTAATCTGGTGTATGTAACTGGCCCTATTTCTGTCTGATGGGCGGGTATTTTTATGTCAGCAAGAGCTTCACATCTGCTCTGGGGCCCCAAAGACAGCAGTGTTGGTGAGGAAAGGGGTGTATAGGGCCAGTTTCCATCACGCATGTCTGAACTCTTGCTGCCAAGGAAAGATTCCCAAAGTGTTGGAAGGCCTCTAGATCTAGGAGTCCCTAAAAACCTGTCAGCTGAGGTTATGACTCTTGAAGGTATCGAAGAAGGATTGATACTGTCATGGGAAAAGGTGCATGGTTTCTGAAATATTATTTCTGTCACTCTTTTTTAATGGATTTTTTGGTGTTTGTTTGGCATTTTTGTTTTGGTTTGTGTTTGCTTGTTTGGTTTGGGGGTTTGTTTTGGATTTTGTTGTTGCTGGGGTTTGTTTGGTTGTTTTTTTTTTGTTTGGTTGGGTTTTGTTGTTGTTATTTTGTTGGTTGGTTGGGTTTTTTTAAGGCAGTGCTTGCTGTTTCTGAAACTAACTTTCTACCCCTCCTGACATTCTTTGTAGTAGCAAACCTTAATATTCACCAGTGCTTTGGGTCGTTGTTCATTTTACAGATTCTTCTGAAACTCAATTCTAGATTTGTGAGAAAAGCCTGCTGTATATTGGTTTTGGCTGGGCTAGAGTTGATTTTATTCATAGAAGCTGGTAGATTGGGAGTGCGGAGCAGCTGGGTGAGGCTGAGCTGCCTTTTGAGGTTAACCCCCAACATACGGTTACTGTGCAATGTATGCAATTAATTCAGTACAGGAATAGCACCAATAAAAAATGAGAACCGCCTTAATTTTGAGTGTTTGTTTAATTTCTAACAACAAATGCAGCTACAATCTTGCCCCAAGAGTCTAAGGATGATAGTGGGATAGCTGTGTGTGTGTTTGTTTCAAACATCTGATCGGTTTTAGTGCTTGCAAAGGAGAAGAAAGTGAGAACATCAGGAGGCTGTTGATAATTGCCGTAGAGAATAAAATATGGTTGGGCGGGGAAACCAGGGAATGGAAGAGAAGTGACACTGAAACAGGGAGGATTCTTTTCCTACTAAATGAGGTTGACTCTGCTGTGGTCTTTGTGTGATGCTGTGCAAGTCATGACTTTTCTTTGTTTTGGAATTGAAGGGGTGAGTGGGAATAACAACTCTCTTCTCACAGTTCTTTTATTTATATTCTGTGAAAAGTAACTAAGCTGCAGGAAATAGACTGCCTTTGGTTTCCTTAAGTGTTTGTTTGCTTAAGAAATTGACTATGTTAAGGTGCAGTGAGTATAAAATTACATAATGCATTGCAAATGTAGGGATATTTTTAACAACCGTCCCTTAGGTCTGTCAAGATTTAGCATTACACTGCTGTGAAAGTTGAACAGAATTCCAGATTGCAGCATTAACCTTCAAAACGTAACTAGTAATAACCAGAAATATACCTTATCCTCCTGTTTCTTCATCAAACTGTTTTGTAAATAACTCTAGGCCATCCAACTGTAATGGAGACAATAAGTTCATTTGCAAGATGTCTGTGGTATAGTACCTCTGTCCCTCTTTTCTGTCTCCTCAATCCTACCCTGTTTCAGCGTTGTAAAACTTCTTCTGATGGAAGTTCAGTTCTCGTAAGATGCTTTACTTGTTCTTCTCAGTGTACTGAAATTTTGAAACAAAAATGTTTCCACTAGAAAAATCCTCAGCTTCCCTTCCAGGCTTACCCAATATAGGGAAAAGAGGTTTTGTGGAACAGCTTGATAAGCTTTTGAAATCGTGGGCTGAGCCAAGTCCAGTGTGTGCTCTAATTCAGGCCAGGAGGTGTACACTAGGCATGGATACTCTGCTCCTCACCTCATCTTCATTATGTGTTTCAAATGATAATCAATAAAATAAAATAAAAAAATCGATCAATAAAAAAATAAAGAGTACAGATTGCTTTATAATTAAGACCTTGTGAGGTTTACATGTGTTATTCAATTCCTTAAGAGCAGAGTTAGTAAGTGGCTGTCATACCTTGTGCAAAGGGCAAAAATCTACTGGGGTGGATGTTCTAGGGAGAGTGATGATAATGTGTCACAGATTACGCTACAGCTTTGGAGACTGGAAGCATCTTGATTATTATTTTGGCCTTTTCCACTTTAATATTATGTAGAATCTTTTGTTATCTCTCTTCCTCTTCTCTCAAGCAAAGGTGCATTTTGTTCTGTTTCGGTTTTGCCTTGACAACAGTATCAGGCTCCTATCTAGGAACTTTGTGTTGAAATCAAGATGTTATTAGTGAGTATAGCGAAGAAGCAAATGACTTAAAGTGCTCTCCAGCCGAGTGACTGTGCTGAGCTATTTCATTATGATTGTATGAAGTCTCTGGTCTTGGCTGCATTAGGCTGGGTGGAAGATTAAATTGTTAACATTTGCCTTTCCCATGAGTAGAGCTATACTTCTGCTGCTATGGCAAATCCATGTACCTTGGAAAGTAAGTAAATAAATAAAAAAAAAAATAGAAATGCCACTATGTCACTTTAATACCAAGCAGTATTAAATTGCAATCTCATTCAATATTCTAGGTTGAAAAATTCTTAAAGTCATAGCTAACAAACTGTACAAATTTACATTTAGGCATTATTCCTCACTTGCTTTTTTCCTGTATTGTTAAGTGTCCTCTGATAAGCAACTCTTATGCTTCCCTCCAGAGGCAGGTTTATTTTAGCATTGGGAGAAGTGATTACTTTCTGTCTTGGTTTGAAAAGCAAAGGGAGTCAAGGGAAGAGGGGAATATATGTACATGAAAGAAAGAGGATGGAAAAAGGAAATACTTAGCTGGAAGGGAGACCCAGAGGGAAGTCCAAGAGAGAGCTGATGTTGGCAGCAGAGGTGAGAGAGAATCAGATTCAGAGAGTTAAACCTCAAGTCATATGAAAAGAAGTCTTCCCACTGTAACTGAATAAAAGTGAAGAGTTTTGTACTGTCTGGGGAGAAAAAGAATAAGAGGTTTTGTTTTGTTTAAAAGAAAAAAACAAAACCAAAGTTCCAAGTGATTAGGAAATAAAATAAAAATCATAGAATAGTTTGGGTTGAAAGGGACCTTCAGAAGTGACCTAGTCCAACCCACCTGCAAAGAGCAGGGGCATCTTCAACTAGATCAGGTTGCTCAGAACCTTGTCCAACCTGACCTGGCTTTCAACCAGAAATTATGAAGTTATTAGTAAAGGTGGAACCTCACCTGGTTATGTGAGAGGCAAATCTCTTGACATGGGAAACATGCACACAAGTGTCTCTGTGCTTGTGAGTAACTGGGGTAAAATCTTGCCTCTGCTGAAGCATGTCAGAATTTATATCAACAGTTGATGGTAGGCTCTCAACTGTTTTTGTTTGTTTTTCAAGACCTGAAAACTGCAACGCTAAGTGCTTGTTTGTTCTTATGAAGTGCTGTAGCATCAAAGTTGTATAACAGTGTATGGTTATCTTGCAGTGGTACAGCATCATAAAGATAACTTACTGTTGGGGGAGGGTTTCTTTGGGGTGTTTTTTGTTTTATTTGTTTGGGGTTTTATGTTGTTGTTGTTGTTCTTGAAAAGGATGGTTCTAACTAGAAGGCTTCAGATTTTGTCTTTCGTTATATTGCTCTAAGAAGTCTCTAAGTACTATTAACAAACTTGTATTTGCATAGTGATAGACATTTTAGTGCTGGAGGGCTCTGTTGTAGTCATCTGGTCCAAACTTGCCATATATTTGTACGCTGCAAGCTCCAGACTTCTGAGCTTGACTGTAATACTCTTCATAAGTGGGATGGTCATAATAATTTCTCTAGACTCTGAGCAAGGACTTAAAATCTGCTTTCTTCTTGAAGAGCTTTTGCTTGAAAAAGGATGTATTTATTTCCTGTTCCTCCTCCAAGTTTTAAGTACTTCCATTGTGAACCATAAAGTTGTTGGTGGGTTCTTTTATCAACTTTCTCTAAGCTTAGCACAAGAGAAGAACAGTTACAGATATTTCTACTTTATATGTACATGTGTTCATATATACACTGCTGGATTTGTTTTACACAAATCACACCACTTTGTGGTTTTTTTGTAGAGGGACAGTATTTGCTCCTTTTTGGTTTATTTAAGGGTAGCAGCTGGGAGTACCTCCAGAATTTTGAGAATTCATCTTTCCCATTTATTTTCTCATGGTGGGCCAACTTTTCTGCTTGAATGAGTGAGGCTAATGGAGTTACACACTGTGACACTTTGTTCATTTTAAACAGCCAAGACGGAGCAGCAGTTCTGAACTGTCAGTGTTACTCTGACTGAAAAAGTCAGATTCTGGCTATGACTGTTATCCTGCCTAACAAACAGCGTATCAGAAAATGGCAACAGCCGTGAATCAAATTCTTATCTGTTCTTTGACTGGGCTGTGAATTATGCTATGGAATACAAATTACATGCTGATAAGGCCTTGAGGTTCTGAATTTTGCTTCTGCTATGTAATTTTCAGGGGGAAGATAACGCAGAGAGATGTCTTATTTTTAATCTCTACTTTTAATCCCATTTCTGAAAGTTAATATGGTTATTGCAATTTGCATGAAGGCAAATAACTTCTAGAGTGGTGACAAATACTTCATTTATAGTGCCCCCTTCTCTAAGTCAGAATTGTGGAGGTGAAGCTGGGCCAGGAGACTGTGTTCCAGGCACTAACAAGAAGGAGTTAAGACTGGGCCATTTCCTACCTTCATTATAATTTGTATTATGAGAGTGAATTAATGAACCATTATTCTCCTCTCACTAAAGACTTTTTCTGCTACAATGAGGATAGAAAGATTTTTATTATCTCTTACTTACAATAGTAATCTGTCTTGCTCTGACCTTTTTGGCAGTCTGTTTTGACTGACCTGTCATAGTACCCCTTGTGACAGACCTGCAGGGCAAGAGGTAAGTTGATGAGCCATGGCAAACTCCAGTGACTAGAAAGGTTGTTATAACCCAGTGTGCTGAATATAGAGGGTGTTTAGGTTCTTGTGACTCATTCTGCAGCTTACGAAGCTGACAGTCGTGTAGTGGAGTGGCTCAGGAAGGACAACCTGTGCTCCTGGAGACACTGGTCCTGGATTCTGGGTTCTGTCTCTGACCTTTTTGCTTGATCCTGGGCAGGTGACTTGGGATTCAGTTAAGATACCATGGAGGCCTAGTGACAAAACTCTAGGTAGCTTCAGTAGGAACAGGGCTGAATTTTTGTCCTTGGTGCTCTCTGCTTACTCTGTTTTGCACGTAACAAGGTCTGCACTTAACAAATGCTGTTTTCTCTAATGACGTGCCAGTTAGTGCAAATGGCTACTGGTTTCTAGTGACCTTAGAATATATATTTACATATATATATATATATATATATTTTGTTTGTTTGTTTTTAATTCGCCTTCTGGGTCAGAACAGGAGAGTTGTTGGCACTATTTGTTTTGAAGGGAGGAGACTTCCATCATGTTGTACTCATTCAATATTTGTGTGTTATACCAGATTTTAATGGAAACACTGTGACTAAGAAAGCTGCTTCATGACTCTGCAGTTACTTTCTGTGCATTAAAATAGTTCTTCCAGACTCTCTTGTGCTGTCAGGTAAAGAACACTACATAAAGAACACTACAGCCAGGATCTGTTATTGGCACCTCTCTCTTCTTTGTCTTCCCCCCCAAACCCCCCCTGCTTCTTCCTCTTTGGGAGGGTGGTTCCTTTGGTTTGGTTTGGTTTTTAAACTGAGCTGTCTTTTGAGAGCACTGCTATATGGACATATGCGAACAATGCAATTAGCATGGATTTCAGCATAGTACAGTACTTGGATCTGAACACATCCTTTTTCTTCACTACCATTCCTTCTTTACACCCTCACAACTTCTTCCTTCCCTCTAGATTCTGCTTTAATTGCTTTGTTTCATCTGTCAATGCCCAGCATACCTTATTCCAAAGCTTTTGGCAGCTTCCCCTCTTCTAAGTCAAAGGTGCTCCCTTCCTTTCATACCCACGTTGTGTTGTACTTGACTTGTCTCATGCAGGGTTAAATTGGTATGTGTGCCTAAAACTGTATTTGTATGTGTGTCCCCACCTGCATGGATCAGTATGGAAGTATAAGAGTTCCAGTGTGAAACTAGTTTCTGTACACTAACGTAAATGGAAAACATTCTTCAACTTGAAGTATATGGTTGTGTACTAGTTTATTCCGAGAGCATCACATGGGTGAACTGTGACTTGACAGTATGGAACTGCAAAGAGTGGAGTAAGCAATGAGATCCGATGTTGTGAGACCACTCAAAATTGTAAAAGGAGTAAGGTATTAGAGGAAACCTCAATCCCTTTCTTTATTACATTCCAAGACCAAATTCTGGTCTGCATTATCTCTTGTGCAGCCTTATTTAACCCAGTTCTTAAGTGGCAGACCTTAGCAGGGACCAGTTGTGTTAGTTTACATCATCCTCTCCCATTCTGTCTGAGGATTGTCTGCTGTGTCCTGTGTTCTCATATTAGCAGATGATGCATTTAAATAGCAGGTTGAACTGAAGTGTGGAAGATGCTCAGGCTAATCAGCATTGTGAGGTATCTCTGCAGGTGTTTTATAGCTGTAGCATGGAAATGCTAAAGATTTAATTGACTGAGTGTGTAACAAGAACAGGAAATGACACAATGGCAATTCATTTTCTCCAAGAATACAGTGGAAGCACAGGCTGCAGCAACCTTAATTAGGTTTTCACTTAAACATTTTAAGCAAGGATGGGAAGTTCAGCTAATTGAGTCTGTCCTGATTTCCATCCTCCTGTTTGTCATTGTTTGCTCTTCATTTCGGGAGATATCTCAAGAAACAGCTCTTGTTGTTTTCTGCTCATTACAGTATGTGATGACAGATGGTAGGCAACACACTGATGTGCGGAGTAGCTACACGTAAGCCATAGGAGCTCCAACCTGTCTTCATTATAATGAAACTGAACTGGATCCAGTCCAGTGACTTCTGACTGCCTTCTCTTTCCCCTCTCCTCCCTGTCTCCATCCACTTTAATGTGAGAAGAAATTTGTTGTGCATTAATAATACCCCAAACTTTTACATGCTGTTGCAGTGAACTGTAGAAAGTCTAAAAGAAACATGATGTTCTGCCCTGAAGAGGTGCAGGTCCAAATAAACATCAGCTTTTAGCATCCCTGCAGTTAGTACTATAAGCTATTGTGATTTTTTTTTTTTTCTTCCCTTCTTTTTCTCCTGTGTGTGCCTGACTGACTGACTACCAGTTAATGCACAGGTACCTTGTTTTGGCACCTGTTGATCTACTAATTTCAAATGTGAGTTCTCTCCCAGAGGGTGATAATGACAACTTATTTTAAAAGAGAAGAGGCAGCATAGAAGTTGGCACTTAAAGGTGCTTTGTGGGTTAGAGATGAATTGCTGTGGCACATCTCTAAACTTCAAAGTCCTATCAAAATTGCCTGCATGCTACAAATGTTCCCAGGTCCAGGCAAAGCTGGCAGTAAATACACAGGCAGTAGCCAGCTCTGTACTGGCTAGAGGATTACTGTCTGAACCTGGGAGTCAATGTTTTGGCAGATTCTGTAGATCTGGATCATATGACACTCTATGAGGAAATATTTCCTAGATTTCTGTAATTCAAGCTGTTGGCTGCTAAACTTGCAGGTGTTAAGAGTCCTTTTAGTTAAATTGATTCAAGAAACATTCAAGAAAGGAGCTTCTGAGAAAATCGGGCTTTGTGCCTGTTTGTTTCTCAGAATATCCTAAGTGAAGCAAATGGTTAGCTTTTAGTTAGAAACCTATTTCAAGACACACATGTAGTCATCTTCTAGCTTTTTAGAAGTCTGTATAATTCATGTTTCTTTTAAAAAGCTTCTTGTGGTGTTATGCCGAATGGCCTTTTACAAACCTGGAAATATGAAAAGAACTGCAGATTCTCAAGAGGTCTTTGCCAAGTACAGAAGCTTGCTGGATTGCTTACCTGAGCTTGTGACTCTCAACTCTTTGTCATTAAAGGCAGGGGTTGCATTTCAAAGAGTAAACAGCAGAATTGTGCCCCTTGGGGTAGCTTGTGATTTGTGCTTTTTTGGGAAAGGTGGAGAGAAGGGAATACCAACTGAACACACCCAAAACAGAGTTAACTTTTCAGAGTGGACATTCAGTCTCCTCTGCAAGCAGGATCCACTGAAGGAGTACAAGCCAGGTTCGCCAAAGCTGGGATGGTCAGTGTTTGGTAATTTACATTTAAATTTTTTTAAAAGCAAGTTCTGGTTGTAGACTGCCAGTTTTGGGGGGAGGTTGGCAGGTTATGGGCAAACTGTGATAAAGCATGACTTTAGGCAGCATTGACAGTGCATCTGAAACTCTGGTAATCAGTATTGCTCTAACCCAGGGCTTCTCTTTAGCTAGTTATCGAAGGGAGGATGTGCAAGAGGAGCAGACTGTGCACACTGGTCTACTGCATGTGTTTCATTCATGTCCGAACTTGAACCTTTAAAATTGTAGGAGAGTTAGTCAACTGAAACTAAGTGAATTCAGGTAAAAAGCAGTTCACAGGGGCTAAAGAGGAAAAACTCTTCATTTTGGTATATTTAGAAATTAAACATCTTTGACCCTACTTTGAAAAGACAGGGGGTTTGTATGTTTGTTTGAATGCATTGAGACTTGACAAAGAAGAATAGTTCAAATGGAACAAGTCAGGGCTTTTTGGTTTCCAGTGAGGTAAGAAAAGACTCAACTGGTTCTTCCTTCTTACCTTGCACATACTTGTTTCCATGGGGAGGAAATTAATACAATTCTGAAAGGGCTCCTTGGGGTACAATGCAGATAGCTGGAGAACTAATACTCTTAAGGGCTGGCACAGAATGGTTTGCCAGAAGCAAGTGTGTCTATACAAATGCAAAAATAGACTCTGTATGAAGAGATAAGAGCCTCTTATGATATGTGACCTAATGAAGTGTTGCAAACCTCTAGGGGCACTGTAGTTGGACATCAGCTGAGTATCTCTGATCAGCAATGGGTTCCTTGCCAACTAGCAGGATTTGCTGAAAGGGCTTGTGGTTACTAGGTGCTCCTCAGATGCTGCAGCCCTCCTCTGATAAGGAACAAGGAGTAAAGTGGGAAGTCATAGCTCCAGACACTCTTTGGTTTGGTCGCCAAATTAGAAAAACTCAGTATGTGAGCACTGAGTCGAAAGCATCTAAAATATTATCCTAGTTAGTTATTTTAATATTTTTAAAAAGGTGTTATTCTGTAATCAAAGTGCAGCTTAGTCATAGTTGTTGTGCATGCTACATGTACAGGTGTACATTTGCTTTTGTCTACAGCATTTATAATTGGAGGGAGCTAAAATGACAGGGCATACTGTACTGTAAAGGAGACCATAGACCAAAACTTGACTAATAGAAAGTGAATTATGAAACTACTTTTTTAGCAATTTGAGTATTAAACAGAAGGTGACTGAAGTGTAATGCCCATCATGCTGAGTTGAAGGACCACCATTGATGTGTGAATCCCTTCATTATGCGTTGCACATTCATGTATGCACACAGAGGGCTAACAGTTGGGAAATATTTTGTGGGATTTGAATTAAAAGACCATTCTTAACAGTATGTGAAGAAATATGCCAGCTCTCTTTAGAGGGTAAATGTTCTTCCCTGAGTTGTGAAATTCTCCTTGATTCCTGTATGCATTATCTTACTGAAAACGATACGGCCCTTCTGGAATGTTCCTCCTTTGAATACCAGTTTCAGTTCCATTGTTCCCTCTCATTTTTACTGTTTTTAATTTTCTGCAGGGAGAAGTGTCTCCTTCCTCTCCAACTGGCTCTGGAATCGAAGAGCATGAAACTGGCCCAACAGGCTCTAGCAGGCATGCAGGTATGGCTTTCGAGTGAGTGTGTTAGTGGGTAGTGGGTGTCATGGAAATCTAGGCTTTTCTTTTGAAAAATACTGCAGGAAAAGTGTCTGTCCTCAGGTGGACCTAACAATAATGTTTGTGTTTCTGTAACAGTGTTCAGAAGTTAGGATGCAAGTAAAGGCCAGTGATTCCGCAGAAGCTAAAAATGTTCTGCAGATAGGTGGAAGTTCCTGGCTTTCAGTGCTGAAATGGAGATGTACTCTTCCTTGTATGGCCTTGTGCTACCCTCAGTAAGCCTTGCCACTTCTAAATGTCTTGGAAACTAATCTGAGTCAAGTTTTTTCTGTTTTATTTAATTAGAAGAGAGGACTGCAGTGCTTGAAAGATTGAGAGGCTAACAAAGGATCTGGGAGCTGTGTTCTCTATGTGTGGGCGCTTTCCATGCTTTTTGTACACTGAAAACAGTAGGAGTAGCATCTGATTTGAAAGTTTAAGGAACTGCGAAAGAAAACAGCACTGCAGCATAAGCAATAAAATGACTCTTGGGTTTGACGGTATAAAAACTAAATTAGTTTAGCTTTCTTTTAGTTCAACAAATGAGTATCAGTAAATACTTAGCACTAGGGGAGTGCTAGTTGTGGAAAAAGCTGGTACGCTGCTGGGGTGTAAAATGCATACCACCATTTTCCAAAAAGAAATTTCTCCCTCCAAGGGCAAGCATGAAGTTGTTTTGGGCGTATAAGGATGTAAGCGGTCATTCAAATTCACTTAATTCAGCATAGGATGTGTCAGGCATTTGTTTAGACAGTGCCCCGTACTGGGATGTGACATAGCTGTGGGAGGCTCTAGCTAAGGGAAGAAGATACTTTCTGAAGGGTCACTGCAATTATTGGGCTCTGCCAGAAGACACATGTTGCTTTCTTGCAGCATAGTCCTCTGGTCCCACTTGGAGGTCCTGTGCCCTGTGTTTCAGATATATGAGCAGTGGGAGGACGAGTAGGGGAGGGAGAGGGGGTTGCTTTTAAAATGAAAGCAACAGTAGACTAGTGGGATTTGAACATATGTTTGCTCTTGTACCAGTGCAGGTATGCCTGTTAGAAGAACTCTGTAGAGTGATGATTGACTAAGATTAGTGGAAGAATTATGAATGTCTCCCTATCCGCTCCAGTATAACTTCCTTGAAAACACTCGGTGAAGATAAATTTTATTTTTTTACTCTTCTAACTTGCTGCACATATGCTTGAGTTCTGTAGGAACTGGAATTGCCAAGCTGTGTATTTGCAGCATGGCACCTTAAATGAGTGTTACCTCCTATCTAGAAGCCTAATAAAGTAATCCAGGCAAAAATACAGTCCTTCATCTGCATTTATGGTATGTGAACTTTTAGGAAGGACATAACAGCACGCCATGCAACTGATGTTAGGGAGATAGGTTAAAAAATAGGCTAAAAGACAAAAATGAGATGAAGTACAACTTTCATCTACCAAAAGTAGGTCACAGGATAGTGGAGATTAGGAGATACCTCAGGAAACCATCTGGTCCAGCCCCCCTGCTCAGGTAGGGTCACCTAGAGGAGGTTGCCCAGAACCATATCCAGATGGCTTTTGAATATTTCCAGGGAGGGAGACTCCACAACCTCCCTGGGCAACCTGTGCCAGTGCTCAGTCACCTTCACATTAAAGTGTTTCCTGCTGTTCAGGAGGGACCTTCTGTGCTTCAGTTTGTGCCCATTCCTTCTTGTCCTGTCAGTGGGCACCACTGAAAACAGCCCACCTCGGTTCACTTTGTACCTTCCCTTTAGGTACTTTGATGAGACCCCCCCCCTCCAAACCTTTTCTCCAAGGTAAACAGTCCCAGCTTTGTCAGCCTTTCCTCATGGGAAGCTCCAGTCCCTTCATTATCATAGTGGCCTTTCCTTGGATTCTCTCCAGGAGCTCTATATCTCTCATACCAAACTAAACACTCTCCTTTATATAGAAAAACATATCATTTTCCTTGTAAGTTGAGTTAAGTCTCAACAGGCTGTACAGTGCTAAAGCACTTGCTATATTGCTATGTGGGAAATTCTTAAAATGTTGTTGTGGGTTATCCCTGGCTGTCAGCTCAGCCCTACCCAGCCGCTTACTCGTGCCCTCTTAATGGGGTGGAGGAGAGAATCGGAAGGGTAGATTTGAGAAAACTCATGGTCTAAGACAGAGTTTGATAGGGAAAGCAGAGCTGCATGTGCAAGCACAAGAATATTAGGGATTCATTCACTCCTTCCCATGGGCAGGCAGGTTTTCAGCCATCTCCAGGAAAGCCGGGCTCCATCACATGCAATGGTTACTTGGGAAGACAAATGCCTTAACTCTGAGTGTCTTGATCGCATACCTGATTAGTCAACTTCTGAATGACATAAAAAACATCTTGTCAGTGATCAGAAGTGCCACCTCCACAGTGCTTGTGCTCTGTTGGAGAAAGCAGGATGACAGCTGAGTCTTGTGTCCTGCTGGATAGGGTATCTGATAGCACTAGTTTGAGGCCAGGATACCAGACTGAGTGGGATTTTTTTTGGCATTGTTCTTTGCATTTGCAGGGAGTGTGAGGGTTCCACCCTCTCCCCATTTGTTGAGAGATTTTGCTGAGAGCATTACTTGGAATGGTTTGTGATCTCTCACATCAGTTGCTGATGTCTGCTTTCTTCTGGACACTGGAGAAGTGGGATGGGGAAATGGAATGGCAGCTGATTCAAAAGATGTTAATTGTCTTCATATGGTGGCACAGATCTCCTGGTTTTTGCTGTAGTTTTGTATTTTGTATTATTAGATCAATTTGAAATTTGTACATAGAAAACCTAGCCACCATAGTACCAAACACTAATAGGTTTAGGTGTAGTAGTTTACAGCAGAATTGGGCAGAGGCAATTTTGTCTCAACCTGTACTTTGCCATTTTTTCTCTGCAGAAGCTACTATCTGATGAGAGGTTTGTATCCGTGGAAACAGACTCAGATGAGAAACAGTTGCTTAATCAGATGCTGAATGCCGTCAAAGTGACTCCTTCACTCAACGAAGACCTACAGGTTGAAGTGATGAAGGTTAGTGTTTCACACACATCAGTGCTTGCAACGAAGGCTGCGTGACCAAATGCTGTGGTTAGCAAACAAATTAGCTGTTGCCCTGGAAATCTTCACCTTAGAATGGTATTTGATTCTCTCCTTCCTGCAGGCAGATGTCAGTTGTTTTCATTTCTACTTGGTTTGTTTTTCCCTGGCTTAAATAAGAGACAGTTATATTAAGAGTCAGTGCACTGGTGGTCCCAGTTTTTGCAGACTGAAACAGAACAATCAGTTCACCTCATGAGAGTTCGCAGGTAAATGACTTGTAGATTTGGAAGTTTGTGTTTGGTATTGAGCTTTAGTGCTCATGGAGTGGGGTGTGCAGGTATGTAATTTTGAATTATGTGTGCACAGGTGCTTTCTAGCTTGTTAGTTGTATGTTCTCTTTGTAAAATGCTAATAATGGAGCATGATTTGTTTAGGCACCCAAATGTCCCTAGACTAGTGCATGAGAGAAATTGTTTTCCATACTCAGTGAAAACTTTCATTTTTAGAAATGCTTTAGCATTCTTCTGTGTGTGTTATGAAGTGTAGCTGCTGGGAGATCCTGTTTTGGAGGGGAGTTGCTGT
This sequence comes from Columba livia, assembly GCF_036013475.1. Taxonomy (NCBI): domain Eukaryota; kingdom Metazoa; phylum Chordata; class Aves; order Columbiformes; family Columbidae; genus Columba; species Columba livia. The sequence continues at coordinate 61,372,677 of NC_088604.1, forward strand.
CAAATTTCTTTGCCCTGTTATTGGGTTGATTGTATGACTTGCCAGTGCTGCCATAAAAAAGTGACTTTCAATATCTGTATTTGTGTGAAGCAGTACAGTGGTGTGTAGTTCTCAGATGTTTGGGTGTAAACTCTGTACTACAGGGTTTGTTGTGCTATAGCTGATTTTTGGAACAAACCTGGTGGTCCTTTTTGCATGTTTACTATACCTAGCCCTGACTGATATATTTAAGTCTACTTACTGGACTGTCCTTTACTTCTAAGTGCATAGATTAGGTATTTTATTTCTTTCTTGCATGTGATATCGTTGTTCTAATGAATATATATTATCCACTCTGAAACTGCTCTGGACTAGTTGTTCTTTTTGCCCCTGCAGATGCCTACCTCGGTGCAATATAAACTCTGTGTCAGAACATGCAGAATGGTGGGCCTAGCCGCAGAAAAAAGGGAGGAATATTGGTGTGGACTGTTACACAGTTTATGGGAGCAGGCTTCTGCCCACATAGGGGCTGAACTGGTGACACCCAGATCTGCATCCCTAACCCAGCATGCCTTCTTCCTGCCTTTTGTCTCTCTGGTGGGAAAAGGGAAGAGTTAACTAGTACTACTGAACTAGCAAGTCTCTCTTGCTATGCAGTAATGTTTTGCAAGTCGCTTTTTTTACCTTCTTGAGTGCTTCAGATTCAGAATCTCCCTGCACACAATTTCTTTGAAAGCCATGACATGTATCTGTGATGCGTTTCTCCCACACTGCAAAGAATGTGAGCACTGTATTTTACTACAGTTACAAGTGAATATCTTTTCAAGTTGTCTTGATATGTGAGAAGGAAAAAAAAAATCCAAACCACATAAAACCAAAGCCAACATGTTCAGTTCCATTTTAAGCGCAAAAGAGGGGAACATCGTTCTCATTCAACGAAGTGAAATTTTGATGTACAAATCCTTTTCTGGCTAAAAGCAGAGCATGTATGGTAAAAGTCAGGCTACGTCTTTGTATCCTGAGAACAAAGCAAAACCTCTATTTCGATTTAAGTATTTCAAGAGACAAGAGGATCAAAACATACTGTAATCAGGGCAGTTAAAACTCAGAGGCATTAAATCTGAGCCTTGCCTAAAAGTCAAATCAAGTAGAGAGCTTTTTACATTGTAACCTGGAGGTTTCAGATGCCACTGTAACACTTGAAAATGTTGTAGCTAACCCAGATCTGTTGGAATGGCTGAAGCCTTCAAGGGTTTTTCAAGCAGCTGGTCTCAGCAATGCATTTATACCCCTGGATCTGCTAAAATGTGTCCTCCAGGCAGTGTATGATTGTACATTAAACTCTGTTACTCCATTCCAAGGAGATTAAATACATCTTTATCCAGGGCAGATATTAGACACTACTAAAGATGAGCAGGTTTGTGTGAAACTGGGTCAGCAGTGATACTGGCTGGCTGCTTTGTGACTTGATACACAGTTGCACCAGTCTTGCAGATGTTAAGAATGCAACCATCAAAGAATTCACAAAAGCTTTCAGTTGTGCAAAATAGATGTGAAAATAGAGGTGTGGTAGTACAGACTTTGTTGTAAGTTGCTGGCACGTCAGCTCCTAAATCACTTAAATGTTGTGGTTTGGGTTTGGTGGGGGTTTTTTGTTTTTAATCCTACCCAAAATTTCTGCTGTTGTTCCCAATAATTGTGCACCAGAAATTCACACTTCATGCATTATCCAAAATAAATGTTTTGGATATTTATTTTAATGTTTTATTGTCACCCACCTGTATTGCAGATGTCAATGTGAAGGGATTTGATTAACTCTTTACATTCAGGTAACTGGAAGTTGGAATTGGCAGTGAAAAGAAGAGTGCAGGAAAGAGGCATAAGTGCAGTTAGTTGCCTTGCTTGATAGGCTTTTGGAATCTGTCAAATATTATTGTGACGTGGCAGCATTAGACAGGAAAGACATAGAGTAACTGAAATGGTTACTGTAAATAAATGGAAAGGAGTGCTAGCTGGACCTCCTCTGGAACTGAAAACCATGCAGTTGGGGCCACTGCTGTGGAAGTGAAACAGCACTCGCTAATTTATGCCTAGATGTCAAATCCTATTTATTTTTAAAGGATGAGTGTCATGGCATGTTCTACAGATTCCTGAATTGGAGGATCACAAAACCAGCAAGCTGACAGTGTCCAGGCTGAAGGGCCAGGGCTGGGGATTGTGCTGGAGGGCATCCTGGGCAGCCAGGGAAGATCAATACTGCTGAAATGCAGCTGCCAATATGACCTCAAAGCCTTCATTTTTCACAGTACCTCTCTCCTCTGTGCTAGGTGAGGTACTCCGCATCCTTATTATGAACTTTAAATCAAAGGGGAATTTTACTTTTTGTAATAAGCAAATATTAAACTAAACTCCAAGTTAGGGACTGCTGCCAGTATCTCCAGTTCTTCAGAATACCAGTTGTGAATTGCATCTTTCTCTTAGATGCTCATATAGAGTGCTTATGTAGGGAAATTCCCCCCTTGAATTTCCAGAGTAGAAGTGATAGTCTGAAGTCCTTGTTTATCTTTTTGCAGGACACCCTTATTGTTACTAAGCACTGGGTAATTCTTATGTCATCAGCACTTTTGTGCCCAAAAGAAGGCAGTGGTCTTTTCATTGAGGAAGGGGAAAAGACTGTGGTTTCTCTGAGACATGAATGGGTACCCATAACAAACACAGGTGTACTAACTGTATTTGATTTCTTGCATAATGAAGCAAGCTGTCTGGGCTGTATAAATTTTGCATTCAGAATTGCATGTTATTTAACTGCTGAGCCTAGTATTTCTTTAGAATATCTCAATGACTGTGCTCTGTATTCTCTGTACCTCTGACACATTTTATGACAGAGATTTATTAGTATTTTCACACTGGGGAATTGAGGCTATTTAGATGCTTTAAATCATATTAAGAAATACTGAGAAACCAGGTAGTCCAGGAAGTATAACCAGAGGGAGCAGTGTAGCTGACATAAGGCCACTTTAGCATTCACCTTTGCTGTTGCCATGATACTTTGCTATCACACTGAAAATTCCCACTAACTTATGTAATATCATTTTGTGTCTTTACTATGCTTAGCTGGCTGTACCAAGGGAATGGAAAATCACACAATCATACAGTGCCTTGTTGTTGATCTTGTAATACATCAATAGTTTCATTGCAGTTTCAAACAAAAAATCTAAATATTTTTACTTATGAATATTGTAAAGAAAATACATGTGAGTTGGGAAGGAAGATATATTGATTACTATCAAATTCAGTGTTTAATCAGTGAGGTACCAAAGTGGCTCACTGCTCTATGAAGTTGCCGATATATACAATAAATGGGGAGGCAGTAATTCAGCACTTACCTTAGAGGAACATGATCATGCAATATGGCTTGCCCAGAATTGGGAAGACTTCTGTTGTGTGACATGAGGCCATATTATAACTGAGTGAAATGCAAGGGTATATCTCATGTTGACAAGTAGGGACCTTTTGTTGATCTTAGGCACTAGATTGGCAAGCAAATTGATGGTCTGCAGCAGAAAGGGGTATCAGACGTGTTCTGGATTGAAGATTAATATAATGGGTTTGGGTTTGGTTGTGGAGTGGGGAGGATCTTATTTTCTCTCCTGGTTTGATGCTTTTAAATTCTGGCTTCAGATGTTTTTGAAATGGCTGAAGCACTTCTGCTTCATTCAATTAGACCTTTGTTTGCAGGAACACATATAGTATTGACAAAAGCACTATCAGATATGGTCACAGCAGCAGTGGAAAAATAAACTGATCTATAGCTGAGCCTCTAGATAGAGGTCCCTTTTAGCTTTAACATTTCTGTGGGTTTTACTTTCTCTCTTTGATTTTTGTTTTTTACCCATAACCCTGACTCTAAAATCCAGTTCCTTCAGGAAAGGCTCCTGGAAGAACTGGAACTCAGCTTTGAACATAACTATGGATTTGAAGCCGGTCAAACCAAATACGAAGGAAGTGAGGAGGGTGGAAAGAACAGAGAACAGCAAGGACTTTTTTTTTTTTGTCATCTCACTAATGTTATGGTGACTTTAATTTATAAGTTGACAGCCTTCCTGATAATGCAGTACCCCTCTCTAACTATGAGAACCTTACTTTCAAATAACAAAAAAAAGTAGAGTTTAGTGAATAATTGCAAATTAGTGGATGAGTCCTCACCCAAAAATAAGCTGTCTAGATAAACCGGATACACTGTAATGTAACGGGTTCTGTGAGTAAACTAGTTGTTCTTAAAAAGAAAGGCATGATTGATCATTTAGAATTTTCCTTTCTCCTGCCTCCTTTAGTTCTCTTCAGTCACAGATGAAGCTGTGTCATGTAATCCAGGTCATGTCAGTTCAGTCTGTGCCCAGATTTCCCAACAAATTTACAGCTAGCAAGACAAATTTTCAAGCAAGAATGAGAATAATTGCCTTTTATTAAGGAAACTCAGTGTTCTGATTTGATGTCTTTTAAAATATTTAGCCTTTATTTCACTGTTCTAATTAATGGTGTTATGATATGCTGGACAAGTCACAAATATATATTACATTTCTGTCAGTGGAGCTTCCAAACTTTGTTTCTTATTACCTCAGAGAAGATTTCATAGTATTTATGGCTACTCTACTTGTGGTGTTTTTTGAAATAAACTTGAGGTTTTTCTGAAACCAAAGAATATTCTGCCAAAGTGGCTTGTGAGAGAGAACACTCTTCCAATTCCCATTATTTACCTATTTTCCATGGTGAACAGCTATTTCATTTTTTATTCCCAGTGACTCCAGCTTGCACTTTTTGATGAATTAGGTGTACTTCTTGCTGATGGGCTAAAGTTTTATGGCTTTCTTCTGCAGGCTTTCGGTGAGGAGTCAGCCAGAAGTTGTCTTAATCTGTGAATAAGGCTTAATGATCCATTGCTAAATATGTTGTGTTAAGGCAATTTTTTCTTTGTCTCTTCACTGATCCATTAATACAGTGTTTAGGATCTCTCCATAATAATACTAGACAGCTCTTTTTGTGATTTCAGTTTTTGTTTTGGATATATTCAGAACGGAAATCTGAATTAGAGTTCTGTGGTAAAACTGAGCTTGTGTAAGGTTGGTAAAAAAGGCGAGCAAATAGCTCTGCCTCTGAAATGCTGTCTTTGGGTTGGATATTTGTAATTGTTCTTTTCAAGATTGTAGCAATAATGCTTTAAAGATGCAAAGTGATTCTTTGAGTACTAAAAGCCATCTCCTAGTCCTCATTTTCAGTTTTTTAACAGTCACGGTTGACCTGTTTTAGGTTCTGCACAAACATGCATTACAGGTTCAAGGAGATAGACCTGATCTAATGCAAATATTGGATTAAGCTGGATTGTGCTGGAGCAACCAGGCAAAATTTATTGTTAACTGCTTCAGAAAACTTGGCAGGAACTTTGTTTCTGTTGAACAGGAAGACTAACTGTTTTATTTTTCCAAGATGTGGGATGTTTGATGGGGAACTAGTTAATTTTCTTTCTTTGGCCCTCCATGACAGAGAACAAATTATATGATATATTTGAAAAATAGTTCTAAACTGGTTGATTCGAAATGTTTACAGAACACAACCGTAAAATCCCGCCTCTGTGGATGATTATATTCTGCAGCTTTTTCTTGGATACTGATAAATGAGCTGGTTGCTATAATAAACTCTCAGAAATATATAGATCTTGTCATTGTTTTAAGATTAATGTTTATGAAAAGTGTCTTTCCACATAAAACTTGGTTATGCTTAATAGAATATTATTTGCAACTGTTCTGCTTTGTCTTGAACTGTTAAATTAAATGGAGGAGGAAGCTGAACTTGAAATAACTTGATTTAAAGGTATGTGTAAACTATGTTATTCGCTATGGTGCCTCTTTGAGGCAAGGCATGTATAATAGTTCTGTATAGGAACAAAAAGAGTGATTTCATTGCCCATTAAAAATAATAATGAATTGGTGCAACAGTAAAAATGGAAATGGAGGAGAGAGACATTATCAGGATGAGAATCAGCAACCCAATTGTTGATAATTGCTGTTAATCTACATATTTTATTTACTATATGATTTTGGAATAACAGATCACTTTTTCCCCTCAATATATTTTATGTACTGCGTTATTGCAAACATTTTTCAGCATCATTTGCAATATAAATTTCAATCCAATCTCTTGCTGAGCAAAGAAGGACTATGCTTCAAATAAAGTAAAAAATAAAAGCCATTACTCAACTTTGTATACTTCAATCCAGAACTGGTTTAAAATCTATATTAATACGAAAAAATTAATGAAATGCTGAAAAATTCTGGAAAATGTTTCACCTGAATGTGTTCATTAGTTCTTGTGACAGTGGTGCCTGATAGAAGCTGTCATAGGCAATAACTGATTTTTTTGTCCAGCCCATAGTTCAGAGATGTTTTGGCAGTCTACACTGTCAAAGAGGCCAGTCTGAAAAGACTTGCACAATATAATGCAGATAAGACTCTTTTCTTCATTCCTGCCCAGGAATCTAGCTAGAATTCTTAGTGCTTCCTCTGCTTAGTCTTTTTATAAGTTAAATTGCTATAATGTAGGCCAACTACAAATCCAGACTCTCTTGGGTTTACTTCTTTTTTCTGGTTACTTTTAAAAGTCATGTTATGCATGTGCTTAGTTACAAGTAACCAGGTTAATTCCAATGGATTGAGTGACCTACCTTGTGTGTTTCAAGATGAGCTCAGCCTTTCCCAAATTAATTAGAACTATGGTAAATGCCTACTGCTAATACTTAAGATTGTGATTAAAGAACTCCCCTGGTTCTTAGGTGCCTGGCTGGCATAGCAGAATTCAAAGCCTTGAATTAAATACCTGAGCTTTCGCCTTAATGGGTACAACTGAATGAAGATGGTAGCAGCCTGGATATGGCCGAATGGGTGCTGGATGGGAGCTGCCTTAACCAGTCAGCAGTGAATGCAGTATCTCATAAATCCAGCCTCTTTGCAGGCCTGTGGCTTTTCCTCAGTGCTTGAATTCATAGCCCTGGACAACCTCTGTGGGTCCAGACAGCCATGAGGCTTTAAAAATCTGAGCGAAGGGTCAGTCCTGTCTCTTAAAAGGTTTGCAGGAGTAGAAAAGTAGGCTTAGTTTCTTGCCTGAAGAAATTCTAATGCAAAAATTTTAACTTTCTCAGCACTTCCTCAGCTGCAAGGTTGTGGAAGTGTTTTTGGACAGAGAACATGCTTGTTCTGTCTTATTTCTTAATTTTTAAGCTAACATTCTTTGTAGCATGGACAAAATGAAAATATATCATTTAATATTAAAAAGCATGAAAAATAGTATGAAAAACTAATTTTGCTTATCTGTATGTAAAATGATTGCCTTAAAATATTTTTGTAGTATTTTTGTATACTCCTTAAGTAGATGGATTTTATTTTTTTTTTGAGTTTACTTTTATTTTAAAGATGCTTCCTGAAAATTTCCTTTGTATAATTTTCTTCCTTTTGGTTTATACTACTTTCCTACTTAAGATTTTTATACGGTCATAGTCTTTCTTTTCTCCGCATTTTCTTTACTTTGCTTGTTGCATAATGCTACCCACTTGTATTTCAGGGGAGGTTTCAAGCACTCTGAGCAGACCAAATAGCACTTTATTTCATGACTGATCTACTTGAATCTCCCTTTATTGTGTCATTCTTTGTTAATGAGAAAAGGAGCATTAGAGCTTTAACTTTTTATTTATTTAAGGTTTTAAGCTGTATGTTGGTATTTTTCAATTCTGTATTTCTATGTTTTTTCAGTTTTGTTTTGCTCAGTTATAGATCTTCTAATTCATAAAGTAATGCAGTATACCTAAATAGGCTGTAACTTGTCAAGTGGGAAATGCCATCCGAGCAGTGCTAGTCAGCCTTTTTTTAATCTTACCTGCTTTTAAGTGTTAAATTCTAAAGATAAAAGCCGCTGTCAGAGCTGTTAAGAAAACCTGTTAAATATCTATTAAGCAATTGCTTTAAATCATTTATTTCCCTTCTATAACTGTACTACATAAGCAGAAGTTTCACTTGGTTTCATACCATAAATAGTGTTGAGCGGTAGTTCTGTTTTAGCCTAGTGAACTAATGGGCATTGTCTTCTGGGAGCACTCAGCCTGTCACCGCTGATGATGTGTGAGGTTCTTCTATACCAGATACAGCCCTTCTGTTTGAAGCCCTTGTGCATCCGTAACGCTAAGCACAAGTTGCTGCTGTGATAGCAACACATCTTAGGGGTTTACTGATTCATGGGAGACACTGTCTCCTTTCTCTGTGTAATTAAAATCTGCCATTTTCTACGGTGATACATGGTGACACAATGTACATGAGTTCATTATACACTTCGTTTCTCTTGCCCTTGTTTTCCTTCAAGGCCGAAGCATGCAACATGAGCAGCTTACTAGTTACTCTGCCAAGTGTAAGGATACCTGCTGTTCAAACTGTTTCGCAGAAATACTGGATGCCTGCTTTAAATGTTGAATTACTGAACAAGATAAAAAGTTGTTCTGCCTTGCTTTCTGGCTGGGTTTTTCCTCCTAGGGGTGGGGAGTTGGGTGTGAGAGAGAGGAGGATTTGAGAATCATTCAAGCACACGTTGCATCCACATTTACTAGCCTGCAATTAAAGCAAGTCAGGATTCCTTTATGAATCCCACAAAGGGATTAGAGGTGGCTGTAAAATTCAGCATTCTGAGGACTAAAGTGGCTACATGCATTCCATCTAGAGAAACACAAATGTTCAAAGGATTTTGCCAATGGGACTTTGTGTGTTGCAATAGAAAAAGGAGTGCAGAAGCACGTGGCTGTGCAGTGAGGTGTTGAAGCATCCTCAGGTGATGACAGATTACAGTTGCTTTCAAGTTTTATACCCTTCCCCTTTTTTTCCATCTTGGGGGATACTGCTTGCTTTCTTGTGCACCTTGTTTATTTTATGTGACTTCACCATAAGCTCTTCTGTGTGAGAATTGCCTTTTACTACAGATGTGTACTAAGCACTTGGGGAGCTTGGCTGGCAACACTTCACAGTATTACAATCTAAAATTTTCCCTCTTTAAGAGACCTCTTTTAAGCTATGAGTGGACATTTTAGTGTCAGTTCAATTACATTGCAATTTAAATAATGTACATTTTGTGTCAATTGACCATTATATAATCTGAAACACTTTTCAAGGGGGGGGGGGCGGTTGTGGGGTTTTTTTAATTGTTTTTATTTATCGTGAAAACTGTCTGTACATGCACTCTAATATAAGAGTTGAGACCCTGGGACTCCAGGGAGTAGGAATTGTGTTTCTTGTTCCATGACAGTCAAAGCTTCAACAGTAATTAAAATGAATACTTTCATTATGGATAAGCCATTTATGGAGATGTGATCTCATCTGGGCATTTGCAAGATAGTTCAAACCAATTAAAAGATCCTGGAGGTTGTGTGAGTCTGAATCTATCTCTATAGTCATCTGAGTTTGAGGGTTTTTTTTTTTTAAGAAAAAGAAGGTATGTTTTAAAGTTTGTACCAATTAAGATCTAATCACACAGAGTGAAAACTGATTTTTAGTGGGGTTTTTGTACTACAGGTGTTACTGGGAATTGCTTTGTAATTTTGCTTCTGCTTGCACTACCAGTCATTGCAAAAATAAAATGCCATTGCACAAAAAAATATATATTTCTTGTTTAATTTTTTTTTACATACAGACTACTTGAGTTAGTGTCATGGGTAGTTAAACAGCCTATGGGATATGCTTTCTGGACACTCAATGCTTTTAGTGGATCTGAATGATTATGATTTTGTTTGTTTTTAATCCTGTTTTTCATCCCATGATCTCAAAGAGATGCCTGCTGTCTTACTGTTTGTTTGACGTGAATGGGAAGACACACAAGTTGAGTGTCTGGAACATTGCCAAGACTGTAAACGAGCCCTGCAGTGGAAGTCACAGCTGAGAGCTGTCTTGTGCGGTGGTCAGAGACCATCTTTCGCATCTCACAAATGATTTGTGAGTGAAGACTCTAGCCAGCAGACCAAGCCAAGAATATGCTGGCTGATAACTTCTTATGCTTCTGTGATTTGATTATATCCAATCATTTGCCCTTGCTCTAGCTAGTAAGCTCCCAGATCTCATTTTATTAAAAAGTAGCAGTCAAAACTCAGCAGTCTTTTTGCTGAAATTCTCTATCGCTTTATAGCAAGGTTTTGATCATAATTACTGTGCTTGGTGTTTGACTTTTCTATCATTCTCCTGTCACAAGCAGATTGTTGGCACTTGTGTCAATGGATTAGGCATATATGTGCTAATTTTTCACAGTTCAGCTCTATAAAGGTAGGATTTTTTTCTTAAAAAAAAAAAAAAAAGAGGGAGGGAGGGCTGCTCTCAATACATTCTCCACCCAACCTGTATTTGTGCTTGGGATTAGCCTGACCCATGTGCAGGACCTTGCACTTGGCCTTGCTGAGCTTCATAAGGTTCACACAGTCTTACCACTCAAGTCTGTCAAGGTCCCTCTGGATGGCATCACTTCCTTCCAGCATGTCAACTGCACCACACAGCTTGGTGTCATTGGCAAACTTGCTGATGGTGCTCTCAGTCCCACTGTCCACGTCACCAATGAAGATGTTAAGCAGTGCCAGTCCCAATACCCACCTCTGAGGAATGCCGCTCCTCACTGATCTCCATTTGGACATCGAGCCATTAACTGCAACTCTTTGTGTGCAACCATCCAGCCAATTCCTTATCCACCAAGTGGTCCATCCGTCTAATCCAATTTAGAGACATAGTGTCATGCAGGACAGTGCCAAATACTTTGCACAAGTCCAGGTAGATGACGTCAGTTGCTCTTCCCTTATCCACCAGTGCTGTAACCACTTCATAGGCGGCCACCAAATGTGTCAGGCATGATGTGCCCTTAGCAAAGCCTTGTTGGCTGTCACAGATTGCCTCGTTATTTTCTGTGTGCCTTAGCATAGTTTCCAGAAGGATCTGCACCATGATCTTGCTGGGCGAAGAGGTGAGATTGACTGGTCTGTAGTTCCCTGGGTTCTTCCTTTTTTCCCTTTTGCACAGTGGAAACTGCATGAAGCAATAAAAGGTCAAAAAAATGACACATTACAGGGACCTAAGGGTAATAATCTTCCTCAGCGTATGTATCTTTGGCACCTTTTTTTCTGTTTGTTTAATTTGCAAGCTCTCATCAGAAACACTGTGGCAAAGTTGTTTGTTTGTTTTGCATTCTGGGCTAAGGAGATTACACCATGGTGTCTTGCATTGGTAGCTGTTAAGGAACCTACCCATAAAATAAAAACCTAGTACCACTGAGAAACATGTAATAAATAACAGAGATGGTTAATAGCCAGTAATGCTAACTTATCTAATGCACCAATTTTCCTTGCAAAGCAGAGAACAGTAGTTCTTAGGGGCTGAGAAGATGTAGGGACCAATACATTAGTGTTAATGTGACCGATATTTGCTGGCACACTCTTCCCAAGAAACTCATACTGTTTCTGACCAAGCAAAGCATAAATTCTGGCGATGGGGGTATTTTATGCTTTGAAGGAGAGGACAACAGCTCAGATTCTCTCAGTCTTCTGTGGGTCAGAAAGGACTGGAAAGGAGGATAAGGAAGTAGGACATTTCCAGACACTAAAGGCATCACACCACAGCACCTCTCACCACGTTGCCCTGCTCACCACACTACCCTGGTAGATCACATAAAATTCCCACTCCCCTTCTCTTCAAAGTAAGGTGTTGGACGGGGCTTTTAGTTCCTATTGCTTGTGCTGAGTTCAAGACAGGACAAGCATTCTCTCATGAGCTGGGGGTTATGAATTGTTTTTTAGCTGCTCATTATCAAGTGACTATAATGCGCTTATGGGAGATATCCTAGGCTGGGAAATCCTCATCTCAAGCAGTAATTATGGCTTGTTTCACATAATACATATGTATCTATGTCATCTAAGTAGTAACTTGTATTGTATGCATTTTTCTTTCATCCTCCTCCTTTGTTATACTAATAGAACTGAATTGAAAGACTGATTATAAATCATGCAAAGCTTGTGGATAAAATATGAATGGATTCTGGCTACCGAGCCCAAGGCCAGTGTTGATCACTGGATTGCCTTTGCTTCTGTGGTCAAATGTAGGAGACAGCAGTAACTAATCCATGGGGCTGTACCCCTGGGACAGAAATTGCAACTTTTCAGGAAGAAGTAACTTGATTGTGCCATCTCCTTTATCCCTCACTTTATCCCTCACATGGTGTTAAGAAGCTTCTGATATATGCTCAAAAAATGGAAGGAGCATGGGTGGGAAAGGGAGTCAATAACAGATGAAACTTTTTTTTTCTTTTCTCCCTCTATTTTGATTCAAGGTCTTGCTCTGTATAACATATACCTCCACATTTGAGCTGAATGGGAGTTCAGTATTGAAGATTGCTGAGGTAAGTGCCTCTGTCATACCAGTGCTTGTGTCACTTGATGTTCTCCTGCTACCTAGACTATGTCTTCCACACATACTCTGAAACTGAATTAATCCAAATCATAACTACCGTCTTAAGGACTGGTATTACTTTATGTCCAGTGTGAAGAAATAGCTGCAAGTTGGGCAGGGCTGATGGGCTTGCATGGGAAGGCACTTTTGGAAACTGACTGACAGTTATATATTACAACATTGCACATTTACTACTCCTCATATTTACTTTGCCATGTGCAATAGAAAAATTTCCTTGGGTTCTTTATAAGTCTAAAGTCTAAAGTCTAAAACTAATGAAGTTTCCTCAAGAGAGAGGTGTAGGCCATAATGTGCCTCCTCTGGTGCAACTTGAGGCCATTTCCTCTTGTTCTATCACTTGCTACTTGGGAGAAGAGACCAACATCCTCCATGCTACAACCTCCTTTCAGGTAGTTGTAGACAGCGATAAGGTCTCCCTTCAGCTAAACAGCCCCAGTTCCCTCAATTGCTCCTCATCAGACATGTGCTGCAGACCCTTCACCATCCTTGTAGCCCTCCTCTGCACTCTTTCCAGCACCTCAACGTCTTTCCTATAATGAGGGGCCCAAAAACCAACACAGTATTTGAGGCAGGGCCTCACCAGTGCTGAGTACAGTGGCACAATCACTTCTCTAGTCCTGCTGGCCACACTATTTCTGATACAAGCCAGGATGCTGTTGGCCTTTTTGGCCACCTGGGCACACTGCTGGCTCATATTCAGCCAGCTGTCAATCAACACCCCCAGATTCCTCTCTGCCAGGCAGCTTTCCAGACACTTTTCTCTGAGCCTGTAGCACTGCCTGGGGTTGTTGTGACCCAAGTGCAGGACCTGGCACTTGGTCTTGTTAAACCTCATACAATTGGTCTTGGCCCATCAATCCAAGTGGTCCAGATCCCTCTGTAGAGCCTTCCCATCCTTATGCAGATCAACATTCCCACCCAACTTGGTGTGTCTGCAGGCTGACTGAGGGTGCACTCAATCCCCTCATCCAGATCATTGATAAAGAGATCAAACAGAACTGGCCCCAGTACTGAGCTCTGGGGAACACCACTTGTGACCGACTGCCAACTGGATTTGCCTCTGTTCACCACAACTCTTTGGGCCTGGCCAGCCAGCCAGTTTTTTACCCAGTAAAGCATATGCCTGTCCAAGCCAGTTTCTCCAGGAGAATGCTGTGCGAAACAGTGTCAAAAGCTTTGCTAAAGTCTAGGTAGACATGTACAGCCTTTCGCTCATCCACTAAGCGGGTCACCTTGTCACAGAAGGAGATCAGGTTAGGCAAGCAGGACCTGCCTTTCATAAACCTCTGCTGACTGGGCCTGATTGCCTGGTTGTCCTGGTTTCCCTCGCTGGGAAAAGTATTTAATGGCTCTAAAGCTTTCTGGTTTCAATCTTTAAGAGCACTGCCTAAGACTCGTGGAAAATGATCAGTCATGTTGTGTGTGCTATAAACTGTATCAGAAATAATTTTCTGTTCTCCCAGTAAATTTCAGTAAGAATAGGCCTATTATTCATGTAAAGCATTCTGAATAATGGCAGTTTTCTTTCATAGTCTGGAGTTAAACTCTACTGTTCTTGGTAGTTGCACTTCACTGTCATTCCCAAAAGGCTACCCTGGCTCTTAAAAACCTTTGGGGGTATAGTGGTACAAGTTAGCACAATCATAGTTTGGCCTTTTTCTTTTAAAGTGAACAGTGGCTCTGAAAGCAAACAAAAATTTAATTTCCTTCAGGAAACTGGAACAAGCAGTAATATAGGACATGCGTGTTTCTATTTGGAGTGTTCAGACATACAACTATCTTCCTCATGCTCCCTGAGAAACCATCACTTCAGTGAATACCTAGGTCTTTCTAATTAGCAAGTCCCACTGGGCATGTACATGCTTCCCAGGTTTCTCCTGGCCAGGTTTTAGGTAAGGCAAAGACTTAACAGCTGGACTCAATGTGCCTTTGTATCTGAATTTTGCAATGTATAAGCAGTAGGAAACATAAAGTTATTTCTGAGTTCAGTATTTGCTTAGCCTTAGCATTTATTTTTCTGATGTGCTTTAATGGAAAGGTGGCAAAGAGGAGCTTTCTGCTCCAGTGCCCCTGCTATTTGGCATTTCTTTCCAAGTCAGTCCCTTAGTTTTCCTAGCCTGCCCTCTATAGCAAAGTGGAGCTACTGCAGAATTGTCAAGGTGCTGCCTGTGTTAGTGGTAGAACTTTCCGAGGACCCTGACAAACAAGGCTATGGTCTGGCTGTTTTGTGCTATCTGATTGTTCTAAATTCATGTGTACAAAATAATGGCACCCCAAATCTTTCTGAATATTATCAGCTTCAAATTAAGAAAGCATCCAACACAAAGAGTGCTCTATTTTGTGGGTTGAGTATTAATAGTATTGAAGTATTAGTAGTATTGAAGTATTGAATAGTATTGAAGACAAACTAAACCTTGCTCTGTGCACCTTCCCATGCTTGCCTAGACCTACACAAGAAAGTTTAGTTCATGCTGTTGCTTGGTTTTGTGTGTGTATTTGTTACTCTCATCTACCTTATGGAGGTTTGCTTTGTTTGACTCTGTTGTGTTTATTGGCTAACCCTTCTGTGTTTTGCTCGTAGTTGTGTTTTGCATGCCATAGAGCTGGAAGTCCCCGAATGCATGAAATGATCAAAATGTCCATTGCACACCTCCTTGGGGCCCTGAGCTCTCGCATTTTTACTGGTGCTTCTTCATCAATGGCTTTTCACAAGGTACCTTGCCCAGCCATTTTAGAACACAGGCCTTCTGTAAGACTGGAGCTCAGGTGGCTGGTACTGTTTCTTATTAGCTGGCATGGGGAGGGGAGACAAGAAGGAGATACCAACCATGCTCTTTCCAGAAAGTCAGCCTACCTCTAAAAATGGTATTTCATCAATTAATTCATGTACTCTAGAAAAGACTTACACAACAACAGAATGATATCAGCAGCACTGGAATGGTTTGGCCTCTGCAAATGGCTGTACCTGTTTAACAGACTTCAGGGGTTTTTTGTGCATTGGAGTTCAGGTGAATGATAGGCAAAGTTGGTTGGGGCCTTCTTTTAACTGATAAGACCATCTTCATCACTGACTGATTGATCTCAAGCTATATAAAATCCTGTGGATTTGGAGGTTATTAATGGGTGAGGGGGAAGATCTTGGACTCTTGAAGAAGGGCAACAAGAATGAGATATGCAGTCAATTCAGTCCCTTTTATTCTGCAAATGTGTATAACTGTGACCTGTTCTAGTGTATTGTCAAAAGACATATAATCAGTCTGAGTTTGATGTTTGCATAGTGTTTCTAGCTTAACAAGTTATATACATGCACTTAAAAAGCTCCCTATTGATGTCTCTCAGTGTAGTTGGGAAATAGGGACAAATAAGGCAAGAGCCATAATTAAATAACTTTCGTGTGTGATGTCTTAGATCTCCCACTTAAGATACAGTTTGTATCTGAGAAAGTAATGTTTTCTTGTGTTTGTGGCTTTATTGAAATGCTGAGATGTGAGGTCACCCAATGTAAGGAGGTCAAAAGGGTCTTAGGAACATACTTACATTGTTTTCCACTCTACTCTAACAAATGCAGAATTGTGCCACATTCATCTTAAACTTTATAGCCTGTAGCCCACAGGCTTTGTCTTAGTCAATGGAATAGCTTGGTTTCGTTTCAGTAGGAGTTAGAAACAATCAAGAGTTTTGTCCATCTGCCTGTTCCAGTACTGATTAGCCTGTGTATTTAGATCACTTTAATCTTTTCCTCTTAAAACCTCATCCTCACTGGGGAACTATAAAAATGTCTTTACATCATATAATATCCTTCTCATTCGAAAACATACACCAGATGAATTTATGTATACTCCTCATGCATATCATTTATACTATATTTTTTCACAGTTTATTCATTGTTCTTCTCACTAGCTATAGATCTGAATGATGGCAGAATAAATAAAAAAAAGACTGAGAAGTATATGAATAGTCATTCTTTTTTTTTTTTTAATAGTCATTGTTAATGACAAAGCTCAGTGTGGGCCAAAGGACCAAAACTGCTTCTTCAGATTACAGTCTGAGAATATTGTACAGTATGTACAATCTGTACAATACAAATTGTATTGTACAGTTCTGTTGCAAACCCACTCAGCTCCATCAAGACTGTTACCCACTTAGTAGCTCCTGTGCAGTAGTTACAGTGGTTACTACAGTTCTAGACGCTCTTGCAGAGACCGACACCTCCCACTGAAAATCTGATCAAGGATAGAAACTGTGTCTTTTGGTGTGTTGTCCCCAGCATCCTAGCTGCATTACACTTTGGCATCTACTTGGATAACATGATCTGGGAACTGAATGATCCATCAGTTGCCTTGGCTCCTCTGGGATCTCAGAGTTGAGGAGCCCTCAGGTTGATTGCCAGTTATTGAAAGGCAATCATCTGTGTGTTATTTATGGTAAAATGCTATGGTATTTTTCTGTATTAGGAAAGGTCTTCAGAGGCTTTCAGATGTGCTGCAGCATATGATAATTAATTGTAGAAAAAGTGGCAAATGCCTATACAACAGAAGCAACAACTTTAAAGAACTGGAGAGTATTCACATTGCAGATACTGACTTGCAGAGTCATAGTTAAAAATAAGAATCCAGAATTGAACAATCAAAGCTGCATTTAGGGAATTAACTACGGAGCAACAGAAGTGCCAGAAATCACCTGTGACAGAAGGGGAAGATTTTGCCAATTTTGCCTCACCATTACTGCAGCTGTGAGCCTGATGAATTGAGTGCTGCTTCTAAATGCTACTTACTCGGTTTTCCATGTTGCCGAAAACTTTTAATGTGCTAATAAAGCAATATGAAATAGTAAGCAAGGCTGACTATCTGTATGCAAGAGACTTTGGTATCCTCCTAAAATGCGCTACTGGTAAGTGACAGTTCATATCTATGTATTGCTATCTTGTTTCCTCATCAGGTTTGCATTGAGACATATGTATCTAGCTATCACCAGCGGAGCATTAACACCGCTGTGCGGGCAACCCTCAGCCAAATGTTGAGTGACTTGACTTTACAGTTACGACAAAAGCAAGAAAATATGGTGAGCCTTCTGGCATCAACAAATGGTTCCATGTCCATGGCTGCCTACTTTTTGTTTCTCTGAATGCCGTGTATTGTGCTGGCTTGTTGTGCCTTATGGCTTTTATTTGACACTTCCACAATTAATCGTGTTTAGAAGCTTTTTTGGGCTCTGACTCCGTGCCTGCCTCAGAGCCATGTATCGGAAATGCAGCTCTCACATTGTCAGCTCTATTTGGCTGTTCATTATTTTTCTCCTTCCATTAACCAAAAGAGGCTTTGTTCTGCTGTCAGGCTGCCTTGGTCTTTTCCTTTTCCATTCTTTATTTTGTTTGCTTGTTTTCGTAAGGTTCATTGAAATCCTTTTGCCAATGGTTTTTTGCATGACAAAAATTCACATAAACAAAACAAATTCTCAACCAAGAAAGTGTAACTGAGGTTTTCTTCTACTTTTTTTTGGAGAAGATCATTTAAGATCATGAGATTCTTTGCTTGATTTTTAGCAAAAAAGTAAATTCTGTTTATTGAATTATTATAATCCATGATAGCTGCTGTTTAGATGAAATCCCAGCACATCATCAGCAAAACTGTAAATGTCCTGGGCACATGTGAAATTACATTGGCTTCTTATGTTCATTTGTGCTCCTTTGTTTATTATCATATTATCAAAAAAGTAGTCTTTGTAAAAGTCTGTTTCTATTTTTTAGGAAATTTTAAGGACTTTAGTTTTACAGATTATTTTCCTTGCATCTGTTTTGGGTTAAGATGATCACCTCTATTTTGGATTATTAGACTAGATTACTTTCATCCTAATGAGCAACTGCAGAACAAAATTAATTGGTTTACTTAAACTTACCTTCTGTCTGTGCTAAGTAGGTTCATTTTACAAGCCAAAACATTTAAAGAAAAAAAAAAGTTTTGAAATTTCATTTTGGGTCTGAAAGCTGAATTCTTTTAGTTCCATTCTTAGCTGAGGAGTAGGAGAAAGCATATGAGAGCTGCATTTGATTCCTGGCAGTTTGTTGTTTACGCTAGAGAGAAGAATTTGGCTTGACCCCTTTGTGCACTGATAGGAAGAATCCTATACCACAGCTGAACCAAATTATGCAAGAGGTCTTTTCCATTTCCTGACTGCCATTAATTTTATTGGCACTGTGACATTAACAGTGACAATGTGATAAAATCTCTAACACCCAAATGATTTTGTTTTTTTAGTACTTTGTGAAATCTAGACTGTGGTTTCCTCTGTTATTTTCAGTGCGACTTACATGTCTAGTTATTGCTGAGTTCTTTTAGGTGTAGAAAATCCCTTAGGGACTTAAAAAATCCTAATTCAATTCAATGAGATGTGAGTTCTTTTAAGTCTACAAGACTGTTAAAACAGATTTTAAGGGAATTTTGAAAACGTTTTGCAAAGGCTTCACCTAAAAAAAAAAAAAAATACAAACAAAAAACCCAAAACAGAGGACATGGATATGTTAAGAAAGGTCTGCTGTTCAAGTATTACTTCTACAGTGGTTTTCCACCCCTTGCACCAATTGTATCACCTTTGTCTTTTCTCAACAGACAATTGAAAACCATGACACCTTGCAGAAATTCAAGAGTCAAGGTATTTGTAACACTTTTTTAATGACTCCTTCAAATTCAGCTTTTTTACTCTTCACTTTCCTTTCATCAGCACAATACTGTTTGATGTCACAGGAATTGCATATTCAGGACTTCTTACATTCTCCGTAGCTTGATGTTCTCTGTGTTACCCGTGGTAAGAACTGGGACAGCCCTGTTAGCTCCTGACATTTTCAGTCATGTCTTAATTTGAGACATAGTAATGGTGTTGCACTCAACGTAGTAATAAATGTTTGTTTTGAGGTGCTAACTTCTGTAATTAAGGAGTTTCAGTGCTCTGGAGAAAGCCTTAGTAAGTGGCTTTCTTTCTTAAATTGAAACAGATTCTTGGAGGAGGATGTGGAATCAGGAAATGATTGTGTTACTGTATTTCAGGCCAGAGACATGGTTTATATAATGGCAGCTTTTGAAAGTGCATCACTAGCAAAGGTGTGTTCATGCTTACCAAATTATTGTATTACAAGAGAATATTTTCTGCTCCCATCCTGGCCTAACTTCCAAGATCTTCCCTGGTAGGTAAAAATAATCTCTGCTTTTGACCTTCTCACTGGATTTCTGCAGGAGAACTTGTGTGGATGAAGGATAAAATCTTTGAAGTGCACAAGCATCCTCTTTTAAGATCAGAACCTGATCAGACATCAGAAGCTGCATAGTGGAGACAAAATGCAGGGAGAGATATAGAAATTTTAGCTGCCTTTTAGAAGTACTGGAGACAGTTCTCTTTTATTTATTTGTATACTTATTATCTGAATTGAATTTCACCTAAACTTCTATGTAAGCAATTAATGCTTTCTCTGGATTTAATGCTACTGCTTTTTCATTGTGTGGAGATCACTTTCTGATCTAGGACTTGGCCTGCTGCATCTTCTCTATGAATTTTGGCAGCCCTGCTCATTGTTTAGAAGCACTGACCATCTCTGAAAGTCCATAAAGTAAACTGAGGTTGTAATCCAGCTGCACATACGTAATGCCTCTGATCTCTGTCCTTTTTGGAGGTACTGCAACTGAGTCTCTTTGTGATGATGTTGTATCTGTCCTCACTGTGCTCTGTGAGAAGCTCCAGGCTGTCATAAAGTGAGTTACTTCAGTTTATAATTTGAATGTATTAGCTGGAGATTGATAGTTTCACTGATACTTGTGATTGTACTGTTGTAGTGCTGGGATTATGGAGCAAAACTGTGCTTAAATGAAGTGTTTATTAGAGGAAATATTGTTCTTGATTTGAGATGAGAAGCTAATTTGCCTTCTTTGTGCACCATTGGGCTTTAAAGAGCTTCCAGTAAATCTAATCTATAAGTAATTTCCATACAGCAGCAAAACACTTGTCAAAGGATAAATTTTCTGGTTTGAAAGCAACCGCTGCAGAAAGAACAATTACAATAGACATGGAAAAGCCCAGAGGAAACAATATGTGAAATGAATTAATATGTCCTTAGAAAAGCAGCATTTATCCAACTCAAATAATTTGCATTACCAAACATTCCTTAAATTTAGGAATATCATACACTCTACCTACTTGGAAATGCACGAGCCTAACTTTTAAAATGCAGATATTATGGGCAGTAATAGAGTGTTACTCTGTTCTATACACTGCATTAAAATACTGGAGTCTCTTGTTGGCCAGTACTGTAAGATTAAATGTTTACTCATGAGTTAAAAATTACTTGCTGTGGCATTCCAGCATAGCTCAACTAATGGTCTGTTAAGAAATGAGCCAAAAAAAAGCCTTAGGTCTTGAAGAGGTAACAAAGCAACCAAAAGCTGTGCAAACACAGCAATTATTTAAAAAATAGAAATATAGCAAGCCAGAAAAAATTAGAAACTTCTAAGGGAAAAACAAGCTCTCACTTTACAACATTGTTTCTGTATCAGTGAAATAAGATTTAAATTGCTGCTACTGCCAGTTGCAAATCACCTGAGTTGTAGTGGAAACCCAATCTGAAACTATTTTAAATGTAGCGTAATGTCTCTTAGGTTGGATCGCATGTCTGTGGAAGTAGCCTGTGATGAACTTGAGGAAATGGGAGATACACAAAACAAGCATGTGTTGGTGTTTTCCTTTTTCTACCACTTTGAGAAAAACTATGGCGTAGGAACTACCAGAGCCATAGACAGCACAGACGTCTTTGTGTGCAGTTCTCCTATAAAATGCCCTGCCATGACTATCTCTAATTACAACAAGATTTGAAAGGGAAGAGTGCCTCGCTTAGCATTATTTGATCAGTGTTAGCATTTGGGGAAAAAAAAAAGCTTGTTTCTGAATCTTCTAAAGGAATATTTATTTTCTTTTAGTTGTGTGCATAGATACAGAACAGTAAGAAGAGACCTTCAAAAGTGTGTGTCTAACAATATCAAGTGGCAAAACCAGTTTAAAGATTAATTATTTATATCCAATTTTGCCCACATGTAAAGCTATAAACAGCTATCATCTGATAAGCATTGTCCACCAAATGTTAATGACTTTGGAATACTGGATATGAAATATCAAAACTAAACTACCTAACAAGATCTCTCAAAAATCACTGAAAGTCTTTTAAAAATTATCTGCTATCCCAGCTCCCCATAAAACTGTACTAAATTAGAACAGTTTGAGTCATGCTGTAAATAAAGTATAGTAAGAAATTCAGAAGACTTAAAAATACTCACTGAGCCATAATTTACTTCATGCTTGTAATTAGGTACCCAGACTGTTAGAATCTCTATGAGCAAAGCATTGTAAAGCATTCTGATTGAATCTGAGGGAGATAAATTTAATTAGGGTGGCT
This sequence comes from Columba livia, assembly GCF_036013475.1. Lineage (NCBI taxonomy): Eukaryota > Metazoa > Chordata > Aves > Columbiformes > Columbidae > Columba > Columba livia. The sequence goes on from NC_088604.1 coordinate 61,394,610, forward strand.
TGTTAAAGAACTAACTCCATGAATGAAAAGCCTTTATTTTTTTCAAGGCAAATTTTGGTATCTCCTTCAAAACACTTTGTTGTCAGCAACTTAACTTTTGAACCTCCAGGTCAGTGAGGTGAGGTTTTAGTTTGCTATACTGGAGTGCTGGAATGGAAGGGTACAGGCTTTTTAGGAAGGACAGACCTGGAAGACAAGGAGAGGGCATCACCCAGTATGTCAGTGACCAGCTGGAGTGCGTGGAGCTCTGCCTCAGGATGGATGAGAAGCTTACAGGTCAGGTTTAAAGGGCGGGCAGGCACAGGTGACATTATAGTGGGGGTCTGCTACAGGCCCCCCAACCAGGAAGAGAATTGGGGTTGTTCAGCCTGGAGATGAGAAGGCTCCAGGGAGACCTTAGAGGAGCCTTCCACTGCCTAAAAGAGACCTACAAAAAGGCTGAAGAGAGACATTTTACAAGGGCATGTAGCGATAGAAGAAGGGGTAATGGTTTTAAACTGAATGAGAATAGATTTAAATTAGATATCAGGAAGAAATTCTTCACCATGCGGGTGGTGAGGCACAGGAACAGGCTGCCCAGAGAAGCTGTGGATCCCCCATCCCTGGGAGTGTTCAAGGCCAGGTTGGATGGGGCTTTGAGCAGCCTGCTCTAGTGGAAGGTGTCCCTGCCCATGGCAGCGGGCTTGGAACTAGATGATCTTTAAGGTCCCTTCCAACCCAAACCATTCTATGGTATTGCCATGTTCTAATTTCTTAGTCTGAAGACTGCACTAATTTAAATTTTAAGCTCACTAGAATTTGTGTTTGAGGGAGGCACAGCTATGTGTGATGAAGAAGAGTTCAGGAAGACAAGTTTTGCATCAGAACCTCTGGATTTTGTGGCAGCAGTGATGTGAACACGACAGCTACGCTGAGTTGTGCAGGAGTGCAGTATTAATTTGTTACCTGCAGGAAAAGAATTGGTAGTAAGAGGCATCAGAGCAGTCAAGAGTGGAGGGACAGCCTGTACATGCCCATGCAAGTGTCAACTGCAAGATGTTGATGATATACATTAAGATACGTTGTAAGAAAAGCTGTCAAGAAATAAGGCAATTGTATCTGGAATGTGTACATTTTTCCATATAGGTGTGGACTGTTCTGAGGAAGAGGCTATTACCTTTAAAATGTATAACCAACCAGCAGTTTTAAAGCCTCCATAGCATGTAGTTATAATAGAAATCTAGCTTTGAGCCTTGGAATTCACTATTTTCTGCATGTCATGTGAAACAGATACTGTTCTACTTGGATGAAAATTCATCTATGTGAACAAAAGGAATTCAGGCAGTGACAGAAGAACAGACATTTCTCATTCCTTAATTTCAGTTAAGATAAATCCATTCTTTACAGCTTCCTTTACGTACCATCATACATCAGAAAATACATTCCTCTAGTTCTTACCTTGAAACAAAAAAATAATGATTAAATCCTAGCTGTCTTAGGAATAAAAAACAGAATGTGAATGCAGTTGACATGGGGAGATCCTTTCATAAGGCAGAGCTCAGCTTTACTTGTCTCCTGAATCCCGCAGCTAATTCTATGAGTAGGTACAAGCACGTTGTACATTACAAGTGTGTTAGTTCCAGGTGTCCACAGGATCTTGGACATTCTTTCTCATGAAACTCGCTTTGTATTTATGGTTTTGACAGAGTAACTGTCAAGGCCCTGAAAGGTAGCTATGTCATCAGGCAACTTTCTGCCTGTAGACATTGACTTTTGACCATGGTGGCTGTCACCGAGAAAAGAGAAAAAATAACCAGAAGAGAGCAGCTTAAATGCCCTTCAGAGTGCCCAAAGAGACGACCCAATTTGAATGATTATTTCTGTTTTCTTCCTTCTCTTTTTTCACATGGATTTTTTATTTAATTCCTTACTCTGAAATTTGATCGATTAAATCTATTTTCTTTCTATTACTTACAAAAAGTAGCAGATCACTGCATGCGAACAGTACAAAATGAATGGGATGATAAGGGTGACCACACCATTGTAAATCCGTAGGAAGAAGCAAAATAAATCACTTCTGTAAATTGTGGTGTGATTTTCAAGTGAACTAATGTAATTATTTTAGAAAATTAAATAATCTTTGTTTTAATGTGACATGAATGGCATATTTTCTCTTTGCCAGTGACAATCGGCAACTTCAGCTTCTTTACTTGGAGTGCATCCTCTCCATGTTAAACAGCTCCTCTCCCAGCATGCACCAGCACAAAGGGTTCACTGATCTCATATGGTGAGTACATTGGCAAACTAATGCATATATTCAGTTTGTAAGTATTAAAAGGACCTTCTCCCCTCAGCCATGCAAACAAATCTGTAATAAATCTCCAGACGTGAGAAGAGCTTGCTGTTAACCTACTATTAGTTCATTCTGTGCATCATATAAGGTTGGTTAGGACCTCATGCTCAGCTAGCACATTAAATCCCTGTAGTGAATTATCACTGTAATGAAGTCTAATGTACTTAGCCAGAACAGAAAATCTCTTAGGCTTTCTGCAATAGTTTGAATTTGTGTGTGGCTTTAAACACACACAAATATTCTGCTTGCCGTGGGAGGGTGCTGTAGAGATTCATAGGATCATGTTACTGCTCTGATGCAGTAATACAGGAAGATAAGCAGAATTAATGTCAGATGCTGTGCTGGTGACCAGAAATGCTCATGACCTGCATTGTATAAGGACTGAGGCTAAATGATCTTTTTAGTGATTCCACTTTATCAAAAAATCCTCTTTTTAATACACTTCGCCAGAAAGGCTTCACGCCTTTAGTGTTCATATCTGCCTCTAAATTGTTCGATACCATCACCTCAGAGCACCTGAAATAATCCTTTTCCCTCTTTTTGTTTGCAATTGTGCTTTTTTTTTTTTTTAGTAGCATATGGATAACAGAGTCTTAGTAACAAAGCAAGAATGTAACTGATACGCAATTCCTTGTGATCCATGCCCATCCTGTGACCTTTATGGGTGATTTTGTTAAGAAAAGATATACATGACTGTTAATGACAAATGTATTTCTTGTGCTCTTACCCTGTAATTTTTGAAGTGGAACTGTTTGACTTAGTCCCAATTCTAAGGATGCACTATGTAGAGGCACCTGTAACTTCCCTTGCTGTCCCAGGAAAATCAGTGGCTGCGGGACTGGGAGGTCTTCAGGTTCATAATACTTGGCAGGGTTGCACAGGGACCCTGTGCTGGGGTGTCTGGGAGCTCTAATGTCAAAGCAGAATTCTCTCTCTCACGGCAAACCCATTTCAGGAGTTTCTGTTCTTGAATTTCACCCAACCCTTTGTTTATGCTTGTGTGACTGACTGTGGGGCCATCCTATAAGCAAGGTCACTGAAATGATCTCTGTTAAAAGAAAACAATTCCCGTTTTATTTTCAATTTACATCATTTTGATGATCCAGCTTACGCTGCAAATCTATAGATGTTTATATTTGTATCTATGTGTCATTGGGGCAAGACTTCTTAACCTGCATTGCTGCCAAGGAATATGCATCCTCCAGATACATGCTTAAGATGAAGTGGAACAAAAAAAAAAAAAAGGAAGACATGAAACAGTTTAAACTGCAAACATCATTTTGAATATATAGCAGTGTAAGTACAGACTAATCCAGTAGCTGTCTAGTGAAGTTGTGAACCAAACTGATAGTTGTCTTTGTTCTTTAAGGAGCTCTTGCCTACAGGCACAGAACTTTTTCCTCTGTCTGGCACTTTGTAGTCAGTTCTCAACAGAAGACAAAGAAGGGAGCAGACAGAAGATTTAGCCCTATGTTCTTCTGACAGTGTTCTCCATAGTTTAATACAGAAGCACTTTGATGGGACTAACGTGTGTGCAATATATTGCTGTTGCAACCTGTGATTATGCCTGCTTAGAGGCAAGCACATTTCTTAAGCAGTGAATTGATATGTTTTGAAGCATACCTGATTGGAGAAAGAAATGGAATAAGCAGACTCAAAGTTATTATCTGGTATCTGATTAAAAGACAGTTTTCTTTCTCTGACTTCAGGAAGCTGAGCTGTTTTAGCAAGCACATTAAGAGAAGCAATGAAAGTTCTGAGCTACATAAAAATCTTGAGAAAATAAGATGTACTTACCTATGAGGATGTAATTAATACTTTTCATGCCAAGTCATTACTTGTTATGGGTGCTTGCTCTGGGTGCCAGCTTGAACCTCTGAGGCATAGGGGTGAAAATCAGGTTTGGGACTACATTCTCATGCAACACTTGGCTTTTAAATTAGGGTCTTGCAGACTGAAGTAAAATGTTGAGTGCGTGAGTGCAAAGCTGAAATAACAGCTAATGAAGCAACGTGCTGCGTTGCTTTTGGCTGTTGCTTCACAGAAGAGTGATCTGCTGGTGTGGAATCACTTGAGTGTTCATGCAGAAAGCCAGTTGAAGGAATGATGATGTTTTTAGTGTGTAGTGGCATTATGAGGAGTTACAACGCACACTTTGAGTTACTGTGAATGGCTTTAATTATTTTCTCAAAAGCCAGTGAAACAGAGGTTCACAGCTAAGGGTACTTACAAAAATAAATCATGTGCAGTTCAGTAATGGAACCGCAGACCTTCTAGTTAACATAGATTGAGGGGTTTTGTCAGTTTTTTTTAAAGCTCCCAAGCTGGACTGAAGAAGAAACACTTGGCAGTAGAAACCTAGCATTTCTACCTTGTGAGAGGTTGCAGCCAATGAAAGAGGCAAGCATGCTATCCTGCAAAGGGCAGCACTCTGCAGCAACATGAACTTGCAAGATCAGTACCATGTTTTTAAAGCACCCAAAAGTATTTCCTTATGCACTAGCATGCTGATGCTTGGGACATGAAAAAAAAAAAAATATGTGATTTGATATTCGATCTAACCACTGCTGTTGACTGATCATTAAAACAAGAATGTGTATCTCATTTAACTGTGGGCTATTTGCAATCTGTTCCTGTGAGATTATTTTTTTCAGTTACCATCTGCTGCTTTTCTCTTTTTCTCAGGAAGCAACTGTGTCCAGCCCTAGTAGTAATCCTGGGAAATCCAATCCATGACAAAACTATCACCTCTGCTCACAGCAACATCTGCCTTGAGGCTGATTCACCTTCCTCAGGGATCTCTGATCATGGCCGGGGTTCAGGTTGTTCCTCCACAGCACCTGCCCTGAGTGGGCCCGTTGCACGGACCATATATTACATTGCAGCAGAACTGGTTCGACTGGTGGGGTCAGTGGAATCCATGAAGCCTGTGCTGCAGTCTCTTTATCACCGGATATTACTTTACCCACCACCTCAGCACCGAGTAGAGGCCATCAAAATCATGAAAGAGGTAGGATAATCTCGTGCAAATGCAGGCATGTAAAGCAAAATATTTATATAACAGTATATGTTGTTGGGTATACCATCCCATACCTTAGCAATAGGGATGTTGAAACTGCCCATTCTGAGCAGAGCTGTTGCATCAAAGCTACTCTGACAAGTATTTTTAGTTTTACAAAGTCATAATAGTTATATTTGTCTCCATAATGCAAGCTGCTATGGCAACTCCTCAGTGTTCATGCTGTGATACTGCATGGAGCAGATCTTATCACTGAGTCATGACTGCTCTTTTGGAGGAGATGAAGTACAGTGATTCAGTTCTCAATTTCTTTGGCATCTTTCCTTACTCTCTGCTGTTGCTAGAAGAAGACATTCATCCTCACAGTGTAGTATTCCAGGCATTAAGGTGAACCTGTGCCTTGATTATGTGCCAGGTTTTTAAAATACCGTTTTCTTGAGCTTTATTAGAATAGCCACAAGGAAGCTGCAAATGTCTTAAGTGGCCTTGTCAAGACCAGTCCATTCTGGCCTCTCGCCCAGTGCCTCTGACAGCACTAGAGCTGGAGCATTGTGAGACTTCTTTGAGCAGCAGCTGAAATCGTGGGCTCTTGCATTTCAGATGTGCAGCTTACTTCTAACATTGTGGAACAGGAGGCAACTGACAGAATTTGTAGGAACGGTGGTCTTTGTTCAGGTTTTGTTCTACCTTGTGCCTGCCTAGGCTGTTCTGTGTCTAAAGATGTCTCCTAACACCACACAGCCAACCCACTGGGTTTTTGTCTGAACCAGCACTTGTCTTCTTCTAATTTCAAACAATATGAAGATGACAAGTGAACATTTAGGAAAAGCTCAGTCTAATGTTTCCTGTAGGATTTATCTGTTGCCTCTTTCTGGTTATTAATATGGGCTTGTTTGTAAAGGTGCCTCCTTGTATTTCATGGTGGGCATTAACAGGACACCACTTGGCAGGTTGAGTTGGAAGGAAAGACTTTGCCTATCTTTGCATGATTCCTGTCATTTTGTAACTCGGTCACTGAACAGAAAGGCCCTCTTTGGTATATAATATGATGCAAGATTCTTGCTCTGTATTTAGGCATAAAGATAGTTTTGTGTGCAGTATCAGTTGAAACATATTCAGTCAAAATAGAATGCTCTCCAGTGCTTTACATATGAGATTCTTGTTGAATACTCTGCTCTTCTCTATCTGCTTTTATGCCTTTAAGAAGATGAAAGGTAGCTTTAATAAGTAGAACATCAGTGTGCTGTTTTCCTTTGCTGTGAGAAATTACAGCACTGGGTTCCAGGGCTTGACAAAATCATGACTCATTTATTGTATTTAAATAATGCTTAGATAATCCTCTATTAAGTTCTGTTTCCTTTCCTTTCAGATACTTGGTAGTCCTCGGCGGCTTTGTGATTTGGCAGGGCCCTGCTCTTCTGAGTCAGAATGCAGGAAGAGGTCTATTTCTAAAAGGAAGTCACATCTGGATCTCCTCAAGCTGTATGCTTTGTTTCCTCCTTTAGCCTCTTCTCTCTTAAACCTGTGCACCCAGGACACTTAAACAGTTATACCTTCAGAAGCGTACCCAAATATGAGGCAGGGTATCTCCCTGGTTAAATAAGCTGTGAAAATGGAAGAGGAGTGAAAGCTCTTACTGGTTTGTTGTCAGTCTGGACCTGTTTGTAAAAGCATAGATAACTCCCCTGTGGAGTTTGCCAAAATACCCAAATATGGTGGTTTGCACCTGGAAATTCTTGTGTTTGGGTCCCTAACCTTGCAATAAAATAACTATGTGCTTATTTAGAGGTACATTTCCACGATGAAGTCAAAAGAGGTAACTGAAAGTTTATACATTGTCAGATTGAGCAAAAAGGATTCTCAGTTCTTATAAAGATCATATCTTGCAGATAAGAAAAGATAATTTTCAGGACACAGATGGCTTCTGTTGGGTGTTGAGGTTTTTTTTCAGTGTAAGTGCTTGTCCGTAAGGGAAAACATGCTGTGCATGCTGGTATAAATGCATGGTAGCTGTTTCCCTGGGTGGCACTTTCTTTACAGAATGGCAATGTCCACATGGGAGACATAAAAATTTGTTCTAATACTAGTTGTCTTTCTCAGGAGTAGTCTTACAGGATAATTTCACCTATTTTTTTCCTGGCTATGGAAGGATGGTGTTGGATGACAGTGACATGTGCTCACTATATGTGCTGCATCACTTAAATAAACTCTGTTTTAATTGTAGTATCATGGACGGCATGACGGAAGCCTGCATCAAAGGTGGTATTGAGGCATGTTACGCTTCGGTGTCCTGCGTCTTTGCCCTGCTTGGGGCATTAGATGAGCTGAGCCAAGGGAGGGGTCTTAGTGAAGAGCAGATCCAGCTGCTACTCCAGCGCGCAGAAGAATTGAAGGATGGGACTGAGACAAGCAGAGACTCCATGGAGATCAATGATGCTGACTTTCGGTGGCAGAGGCGCATCCTGTCCTCAGAAAATCCTGCCTGGGAATCAGGAAATGAGAAGAGTCCTGATATTAGCATTAGTGTTACCACAGACACTGGTCAGACCACTTTGGAAGGGGATATGGGACAGACAACTCCAGAGGATAATCCAGAAAGTCAGAAAAACTCACTGCCATCTCCAGCTGGACATGAAAGCAAAGAGATTCATTACAGAGAACCGGAGTCAGAAACCATCGACCAGCCAGATGTTGTTCAGAGAAGCCACACCATAGTCTATCCAGATATAACTAACTTCTTATCAGTTGACTGCAAGACCCGGTCCTATGGATCCAGATACAGTGAAAGTAACTTCAGTGTAGATGACCAGGACCTTTCTAGGACTGAATTTGATTCATGTGATCAGTATTCCATGGCAGCAGAGAAGGACTCTGGCAGGTCAGATGTCTCAGACATAGGCTCTGACAATTGCTCCTTGGCTGATGAGGAGCAGACACCACGGGACTGTCCAGGCCACAGGTCCTTACGTACTGCTGCTCTCTCTCTGAAATTGCTGAAAAACCAAGAAGCAGACCAGCACAGTGCACGGCTGTTCATCCAGTCACTTGAAGCTCTTCTTCCTCGGCTTATAGCTCTTCCCAGCATAGAGGAGGTGGATGGAGCACTGCAGAGCTTCTCTTCGACCTTCTGCTCAGGTTTGCAAGCCAATATTTACTGTCCAATGAGCATGGACACTGTGACAACACTGTACATAGATTCTCTTGTAGGATTTCATATTCAGAGAACATGTCCAGAATAAGGAGGTTTGTTCTTTACAAAGCACATTCCTCCACAGCAGCACACTTCATTTAGGGCAAAGCAAATTGAATCTGCAGGCACTGATTCAAAGGGAGGTCAATCCATTGACTCGTAACGGGATCTGGATTACATCCTCAGTCAATAGAGAAATCAAATTTTTTCCAGAAATATACCTCTTCACAGGTTTGTGAAGATCTGTTGAGATTTGTGCATGCTGTCATTAGAGAGAGGTTGGGGTTGCCCCTTAGCATGATAGGGGCTGTGGGGGGACCATCACCTGTTTTGAAAGAGGTTTAAGTAGCTTACTACATCACTGCATTACCGTTAGTAATGCCAGCCTTGCAAAGAAGGTGATAAAAATTCCACATGAGTAAGCTCCTGAAAGGATAAGAAAAGAGAAGCGACTCTCTTCTTCTTCTTCACTCTTTTGTTTATCTTAATATTGCTGTCTATCATGACAAGAAATGCAAAGCTCAAAGCTCAGACCAAGTGAAAAGTAGATAAAGATCTTACCTTTTAAGAAATGAAGAACCTGCAGTCTTTCAGGATTAGAACCTTTGGGATCTTGACTTGGTCAATCAAACAAAAAATACCATGCAAAGGCTAGTTTGTCCTGTTGATAATATGTTTAAAATGTGTATAAATGTATGTATTTTTGGAAGGGTTTCTTTTTGCTGACAGTGGCCAAGTAGAAGTGTTTGTTAAACTATATTTTTCTGTTTCTTTAACTTAATTCACATACAGTTGCCTTTCCTGTTGCTCCTCTCCTAATCATTGCTTCATTCATTTGTGCTCTCTCACACACATTAAACTCATACAGAGTCAGAAGGGATGCCTCCCATCATCATACAGCATAATTTAGATATGAAGCTGAGTGAATAAGCTGATATTCCTGTTATCCTGTTTAAATGCTGACCAAATAAGCCTTAACTCAGGAAGATGGTAGATTCCTAATTAAGGTGCTCAAAAGCATCTTTTCTGTCACAAGGGTTTTCTTTTTCCTAAAAAAGAGTGATCTTGAGGTTAGGCCAAAAGACCAGGACTAGAACTCTGCCTCAGACTTTTGTGAACCTCTTCCCTCATGCATGACTATACCACTTCTTTTGTCTTTTATCTGTCAAATCTCTTTAGAATGTTTTAAAGCACTGGAAGAGGAAGACCTAGCAGACTTCTAGATTTTAAGGCTAAATGTGGCTTTTGTCATCATTCAGTACGGCTAATACAGTGAGAAAGAGGCTGTAGTATGGAGGGTATTGATCTTTTCTCCCAAATAGCAAGTGATAGGACAAGAGGAAATGGCCTCAAGTTGGCAAGGGGAGGTTTAGATTGGATATTAGGAAATAATTCTTCACGGGAAGGGTTGCCAGGCAGGGAAGTGGTGGAGTCACCATCCCTGGAGAGGTTTAAAAGGCATTTAGACGAGGTTCTTAGGGACGTGGTTTAGTGCTAGAGTTGGTTAGGTTATGGTTGGACTTGATGATCCTGAGGGTCTCTTCCAACTGAAACTATTCTATGAATCTATAAAAGACTAAGTTTGCGTTTTTTTCAGGACCTCCTTTTACCTGACCAATTTGATTGAACTGTTCTCTCTGTTAAGACAGTGCACTAACCTCATTGGTTATTATAGCTGGCAGAGTTTTATAAAGTTGATGATCAGTATTGTCTTAATTCAGACATAACTATTCTCATTAACTGCAGTGTCAAGGCATTCATTCTAAAAATTGTGTGCAACTGTGTGAATATCATAGCAAATGTTTTTAGCACCTCCTTTCAGTTTTGATTCCATAGCTTTTAGTGGCAAGGGTTTTGTGTTGTTAAGCATCATTGCAAGATTGCATATGAGCTAATCTTCTGCTTTTGAGATCTGAGCATCTCTCAAATGCAGTTGTTTATTTTCCCATATTTTAGAGGAAATTAGGGACAATATTTTTCCCAAACACTTTTGGGTGCTCAAATACATTCCAAATATGTAGTAGCCACTTCCAAACACCTTTTTAATTGTAGCCTTGTATAGGAGGTTGCACATTTAAAAAAAATATTTTAATGCAAAATTCAGTGGGCTTTTTTTTTCTTTTACATACCTCTTTGCCTTGAGGTTTTTATTACCCTATCAGATTCTAGTCCCCAAGGTACATATTTAAGAGAAATAAGGCATCAAATCAGTATATTCCAGCTACATCAATGTCATGATCCTCCATCCAACAAAGTGTTAAGATGCATCTTTGACTTCAGTGGTGGAGCCACTGGAGCTACTCACAGGCTACTTTCAGGCTTGTAGTTGCAGTTTTGGTACTAGGTAAAGATTTTCTGTTAACATTCACCAGGAAAAATCTACCCCAAGCACAGGCCAGCCTGTGTGGGTGTGGTTTGTGGCCAGCCCTGTCACTCCTCTTCCACAAAGGTTGCTCCTTTGAACAGCTATTCATTTTTTAGACCCACCCTGGAACAGTTACTCTCTTTCTAAATCCGCCCTCAAACAGTTACTCACCTTATCCACGCCCCCAAAGTGACGACAGTGGAAAGTCCGAGAAGGCAGCAACACAGAGCTTGCAAACCCTCACGAGGCAAGAAAAACATTTGCTTCTTTTCTGTGTGTGGATTTTTTTTTTTTGTCAATGGTTTATTGTGTTTTGTCTAAGAAGAGGCATGAGCTTTATGGTGGGAGGAATATGTTCACAGTAAACCACTGCGGCAGTTAACAAATGACACAGCTTTGCTTCATCATGTAGCTAACCTTGGAAGCTGTTTTTTTGTTTCATGTCAAACATTCCTCTAGGATAAAGCTTAGACCTTAATCTTTCCTAATTGACATTATATGAATGGATTTCGCACTTGACGTGAAAACCATGAAATAGTTGGAGTCATGTGGGGGGGGGTCTTAATATTTATGGTTTTTTTCATGGCTCAAACTACAGATCATGGGGATTCATTTAGGTATTGCTCATACTTGTTTTGTGTGTTTCTACCAGTAGATCAGCTAACTAGAAGGAACATGTACATACTGTCCATCCTACCTGGGGGGGAAGGGATTGTGCCACTAGGCATGGTTGTAGGCTGGCATTTGATACAAATAATGTTTTCAGGAGTACTGAGTACTTACAGGTGGCTTCTGGGCCTGACAGAGCTGCAAATGCTCAGCTGTCTAGAAAGCAGATCTTGCAAAAATTCAACAGGGCTTGGAGTTGTAATGACTTCCAGCCAGCTTGGCTCCAGGTATTTGACCACATAGGTCATGGAGAGAATGATGGTCACAGCCTGATTACCCTGCAAGGTGCTGAGCACTCCAGTCCCCATCCAACAGCTCACTTAGCCAAGGCAGATTTGATAGGGGGTTTAAAAGGGCTGTCACCCTCATTAAGCCATGGGGTACAATCTATGCTCAGTTAAGTACGGAGGCTTTGCCTCCCCTCTCCAGTTAGCATTGCTTTGGACCTGGCAGTCATCCCAATGAATGCTAGTGCTCCTTGGGTATTTCAAATTTAGCATGTTGCTTTTCCGGACTGCGACTGGAGTGTTCAGTTTGCCTTGCAGCACTGCATTCTAGATGGACTACTTATTTTTCTATTCTCTATTCTAGTACATTTAGTAGAGTAATTTCTACTGACAATTCATTAACTGTCTTAGCAATCTGTTACTGCTGAAATGCTAGGGTTAGTTTCTGATTTTGTTTTTCCCAGGCAAAATCTGTGTAAAATGTGAGAGCTCACATGGTGTTTTTGTTAGGTATGATGCACTCACCGGGATTTGAGGGAAACCTAAATTTCAGCTTCCAGACTCTAATGAATGCAGACAGTCTCTACATGGTCTCACATTACACTTTGCTGCTGAACCTAAAATTGGCCAACTCGGATTACTACCGGAAGAAGCCTGCCCAAGCCCCTGTGTTGCTGGTGAGCTGGGGAATATGGGAAAACTGTTAAAAAAAGAAAATTTGTTTTGCTTCCTTTCATGTAAAACAGCCCACATGTAAAGCCTTCAGGCTGCTTGCTAAGTGGAGAAATAATAATTGCAAATCAAGTGTTCTCCAAGCTACTTATGAATCTTGCATGATATATGTCATGCATCTGAATTACACAGCTTCTCTGTAATTCAGGGAGGAATGAATGCTGCTTACTGATTATCATTGAAGTCATTTTAATGGATACTCTATCTTCAGATCAGATCTTCATTAGCATCATGTGATGCAGCACGTATTGTTTGTGCATGTTATCAAGTGACATACCTTCATCTTGCAACTACTTTTGAGCATAATGACAAATTTCCTGCTTAATACTTGATGTGTATTTATGCAGGTGAAGACATGAGAAGTTAAGAGTGAAAAATAATTAGGTTTTAGTAATATGAACTGATTATTTTTGTGTCACCTGGGATTCCTCAGATTTTTGGGCTTTTTTAAAATTGTTTCGTAGGCTGCAGGAGTTATAAAATATGAATCTGTGTATTTCAACTAAGTTGACCAAGAGAAATAATCTCAGAGTTTTCCTAAACATTAAAAAATAAATAAATAAAAAAATCAGCAGCTGCCAAAGCAATTCTGTGTGTCAGAACCTTCCCTAGGTGTAACACTGTGCACAGTGGGCCTGAGCATGACCTAAGTATTATTGAAAATAATTCAGATATCTAATTGGGCCCCAGTTTGTCTGTGGTGACTTCAAGCCAGAGGGCCCGATTGCTGAACAGGCAGCATTAAGTGCCACAACTTCTTTTTATTGGAATTTACACTCTACCCCTGCCTTATGGAAATAGTGAGAGATCAGCATGTCCCATTGTTACTATGCAAGACCTGTCGTTTTGATTTGCATCTTGCATGAGCTGCAGTGAGAGAAGGGAAAGCTCCTTGTTTGTGTCATTCTTCATTGTGATCCTTGGTTAATTCTTACATTTGCATAACTTCATTTCTACTCCTGCATTCCCTCAAGCTGAGGAGTAGATCTGGGGGCTGATGCTCATGCTGTAGGGCTTACTGTTATCTTACATCTGGCTTTTATGGCTCTCTGCAGAAGGAATTCATGAAGCAGGTCCAGTCCAGTGGAGTGTTGATGGTATTTTCCCAGGCCTGGGTTGAAGAACTGTACCACCAGGTACTAGAAAGGAACATGCTGGGGGAAGCTGGATACTGGGGAAGCCCCGAGGAGCACAGCCTTCCACTTATCACCATGCTGACCGGTCAGTGCTGTGTTATGGTGGCAAGGCTAACTTCCAAACCTGTCTAAGACAAGCTACAATAATATGCTGCTGCTTTGCATTACATATAGAACAGCATGTCGTCATGCAACATGTGGTGTTTCACAAAATTACCAGTAGAGAAGGAATCAGACTTAACTGTGGCAGGTACTTAAGTGTTTGTTTTGGATCAGACAGAAAGATTTTGAAACGTGGGTTTAAAAACAAACTCTCCCTGGAGACAGGGAGAGTAGGTTTGTTCACTGAACCAAAACATCTCTTAGCTTCAATTCTGGTAGACTTGGTAGCTGTTAATGATAGGTGGTAAGGCTGCTGTTTTCTTGATGTCATAGCAAAGCCATTTCAGCGTGCCTGTGGTGCAGTGCATATAAAAATAGCAGCTTCTGATCCTGGAAGCCTTCCACAGATTGAGCTCCCCTTGGTTCAGATTTGTGCTATGCCAGGGATATGCCAAATGGCACTGGAGAGAAGCTGAAAACCTGGAGCACCTCTGACAAATTCTTAAAAACAATCCTTAGCTTCATTTGAGGGAAAAAATCAAATGGTATCAGCTGAAAGGCAGTAGGATGTCTATGATATTGTATTGATATAAAATGCACTGTCTGCTTGAATGTGTATGCTGTGTGATTATGAAGAGGTAATTAAAACTGTGTATGCAGGAAGAACACTGGCTTCAACTGAGCCATTAACTGGTAATCAAAGGGCATTGCTCTGAAAGTTTCTTTGCTAATGGTATTGAGCTGAGTGTTGCTTTTAGCTATTGAGTGGAGAGCAGAAAGAAGCACTTTGGAAAAACAACAGCCATGAAGTATGTGGAGAAGAGACAGACGGACAGGGGCTTCTAGAAGGGAAATCAATCTGATGTCCCTAACATTAAACTCTCTGTGAGAAGCTGGTCTTTTGTTGCATTGGAGAAAGGGTTGTATTTCTTTGGCTGAGACTGAGCCTACATAGGTCTACTAAAAATTTCATTTAGGAAGTTCTGAACTGCAAAAAATATCATTAAATCCTTGCTGAGAGTTCTCTTGAATGCATAACTTCAGGGGAAGAGGTTTAGGGGCTGATGCTTCTGAGAGTGGGATATTTGCCCTCTTCAAGAAAACATTAGTTATACTGGGTTAAGCATGAGATGCCACAGCTCTTGTTTATGCCAAGGCTTCAGAAGGCTGCCAGAAAAGAGCAACTAAAAAACATACCTGAGAAGTCAGGCGCACTAGTACTTAATTTGAGTGAAGAGCCAGTAGGAGACACTTTCCTTGTACTATCTCTGTGTCAAATAGTAATCTGTTATTTTTTTAATGTTCTGGCAGACATCGATGGCTTGGGAAGCAGTGCAGTTGGTGGCCAATTGATGGCATCTGCTTCAGCTCAATCTCCTCTTTCCCAAAACCAGAAGACAGATGATTCTGTTGTTGCAGGTATTAAGACTGTATTATAAGCATAAACGTATCTATCAGCAGCGGGTTGTTATATACCATAAGAATATTTAGATAAATTGTGTTTTAGAACAACAATGTAAGGGTTGTCAGTACATCCTATATGTTAATTGGTAACCCCGACATGCAGATGACAAATATCACTTGTTTTCTTACCACTGATGATAAAGCCGCTGTTGTGTCATTTTCCAGGAGTAGTAGTAATGCATTTCTCACTCCAGGAGTTGCTTTTGCCCGATACCTTTTAATCGGCTGTTGGAAGAACTTGATTGACACTTTGTCCACACCACTGACTGGCCGCATGGCAGGCAGCTCAAAGGGGCTCGCCTTCATCTTGGGAGCAGAAGGAGCCAAGGAGCAGAACCAAAAGGAGAAGGACTCCATCTGCGTGAGCCTGGATGGACTGAGGAGGGCAGCCCGGCTGAGCTGTGCTCTAGGTACTGTTGCATGTGGGATGTCATAGCAGACTCATAAAATAGGATGCTAACTTTCCTTGAAAGAATTTAGGAGAGAGAAAAGCAGCATCCTGTTCCAGTCTTGGATAGGAACCTAGACTGTAGGACTCCCCATAGAGCGTACTTGCCCTAGAGCCAGCTTTCCTTGACACAACCTGTTGTTGAGATTGCATGGGACTAGGGAGGAAATGCTGGTTAAACAGTAATTGTGTTGTTGCTTTCCAGGAGTTGCTGCTAACTGTGCATCTGCTCTTGCCCAAATGGCTGCTGCCTCCTGTGTCCAAGAAGAGAAAGATGAAAAAGAAATCCAAGAGCCCAGTGATACTATAGCTCAAGGTAACTACGTGATTAAATTACCTACCTTATTTCATATTGCCTGCGAAGATGCAACTGGAAAGTACTTTGCTACACACAGAAGGACAGAAGGGAATGCTAGTACTGTGCACCACTCACTTGTAGGCATATGGGTTGTATGTCTAGAGGCTTCAGTGCGTGTTGTGCTGTCCTAGGTTCTTAACAGTATGTCACATTAATTATATTTTATATGGAACTGAAATCAGTGGAACAACAGATGAGCCAACAGCATTTTTGAAATGTGAACTTTTTAAGCGTTGTGATACTAGTATGAGTACTAGAGAGCATCAGAGAAACAATTTTTTTTAGTATTCTGGGTGGTAATATAAGCTGAGTTTGCATCTCTCTCCCTCTGTCTTGTGTATACATCCTTTGTTGTCTTTGTCATCATCAGATATTTAAAACTGTTTCTGAATCAAGTTAAATGAAGCTGGAATGAAAACATGATAAATGTATAACATGTAAAAAGTTCTGCATCTCTACACCACTACTTCAAACCCAGTGGTAGTCAATAAAGCCAACTGTTGTCTCCGATGTCTGAAATGTGAAATGTGTCTGACATCAGATTTCTAGTGGCAAGAAGCCCATAACAAAACACAGTGTTGCACAAATGACCCTGCTTGGCACTTAAATTTGGTGTCTCAGTAGAGAAAACAAAATTGAATAGGCCTGAGCACAAACTAGCTTTTGGCCACTCTGCCAGATGTGACTGAAGTGAGTTGGCCAGGCAACGCTGAAGCAAGAGGAGGCAGTAGCAGTGGCCAGGGGCCAACAGATCTGTTCTATGAAAGCTTGCAAAGCTTCAAAATTTGTTTCCATTCCAATGCAGCATGAAAATTAAGCTTTTCAGAGATTCTCAGGAAAAGAATGAAGGCCAAATGCTTGTAGTTCAGCTCAGGATTAGTTTTGCTTTGGCAAGTGTACATTAACAAAAGCTCTTTGGTGGAACTTTTGTGTGGAAATAGATGTGAAATCTGCAAACTCTTTTTTTTTTTTTTTTTTTTTTTGTTTCTCTCACTAGCAAGGGAGATTTTGGTAAAAATAAATATCTAGTTCCAAAGAGAAACATCTATTATCACTGGCAGTCTGCATCTGTTCTGTGGGCAACAAGATGTGAATTTGGGGGTGGAGGGTGTCAATCCGGCATTGATTTTTTTTCATGCATATAAGATCAATCAAAAGGGATTTTAATTTTAAAACTGCCTTATGTATATTAGGAAGAAATGTGTTTCTCTGATTTTTTGTGGGTTTTTTTGTCTAAAAGCCATGTTCTTTTATAGCTTTCAGACTGTATACCTTTGCCATCACCCTATATACAAACCAGTGTTTGTTTAAAAGATGGAGAAGCTAACGTTGGTATTTTTTATTATTTATTTTTTGTGCTGCAGTGAAACAGAAAGTGGAGCAGAAACTGGAGCAGATGGGGAAAGTGCAGGGAGTCTGCCTGCACACTGCTCATGTTTTGTGCATGGATGCAGTCCTTAATGTGGGCCTGGAGATGGGAAGCCACAATCAGGACTGTTGGCCTCATGTGTTCAGGTACCCGCCAGCATTCCCAAAATAAACAGAATTTATACCACACTGCCTGAAAGTAATGGACTGAGAAAAAGGACTTTACATGCTCTACGAGTATTCTGTATAAAGTGTCAAGAGTGAATTAACCACCAGTATCTGTAAGAGAAAAGATTATGCTGTTTTCCACCACTATTCAGAGGCAAAATCAATGCTTAGAAACTTCAAAGTTACCAGAAAATTGTGGCAGACGCAGGTACCTAAGTGGGCTTTTCATACACCACCACTAAACTATTTGCTATCTAAGCACACGGGAGGCCAAACAGTGTAAGAAAACACATTATCTATGTGTAGTCTGAAAATTACAGGTCAACTGATGATGGTTTGAGGAAGATATCCTGTACATCATACCTACTTCAGATGTAGAAATCAGTGCCTGTGAGTTGGCAGCAGGTTTCCATGTAAGGTGGCTTCTCAGAGTGAAGGCACTGTGAGGCAGCCAACAGCTGTAATTGCACTGTCCTCCTGACTCCCCTCTGAAGTACAGACCCATGCTTTTCTTCAGCGAACCTGGTGATTAGTGGGGGGCGGAGCTGTTGTTTTGGGGGCTTTTATTCATCTTTTGCTTCTCCTGTTTGTTCTCAGGGTGTGTGAGTACATCAGCACACTGGAGCACACCCACTTCAGTGACGGTGTTTCCCAGCCCTCCCTTACCATCACCCAGTCACAGCAGGCACCTGGAGGGCTGCACCCGGACTCTGAGCCTGGAGAGTCTCCCCAGGCACTGACCCCTGAGCAGGAAACCACCCTCAGCAGCAATCCTGTCATTCAGCCGGTTTCTATTCAGGAACTCGTCAAGGAGAGCAGTAAGGGCAGAGCTTTTGACTTCCGGGGAGGCAGCCTGCTATGTGGGACCAGTGCTGCCAAGGCTGTTCTCACACTCTCCACACAAGCTGACAGGTAAAAGCAGCGCTGTCAGGAGCCAGAGTCCCTGTTCCCAAAACAGGAGCAAAATGGACATTTCTGTGGTTCAGTTGGGCTTGATTTTGCCTGTTGCAGCTACTTGCTTCAGCTGAGTTTCACAAAACAGCTGCATGTGTGTCACAAACAGCAGTTCCTAAAATATCTGTTTATCTCTGCAGTACCTGCCGTGCAGGTACAGGGCTGAGTATGTCTGTGCACAACAGTGAATACAACAAGTAAATGAAATGCATCCTGAGAGTGGTGGATTTATTGCTTGCATGTAAATTAATCTGTCGTGTTCATTAAAGCAGATGAAATAAATGTCTTGTCCTGACAGGAAGGGACTGAATCACAAGACTGGTGTCAGTTAGAAAGCAGCTGCTTCTGTCAGGACCGTGTGGACAGCTTGTCAGCCTACCCCAAGGTGTCCAAAGGAGGAAAGGCCACCACACATGGTCACAGAACGGCTAGGTTACATGTCCCTACAACACAGTCTGCAGACTGATACGTCAGAGACTTCTTCACTTTTTCTGCTATTCTTTCAGCAGCCCAGGCCAGAGTTGAATAATTTTTTGGATTTGCATGCTTTTGATACCTTTTTCTCTCCAGCTGATATTTTGCATTCTTGATCTCTGCTAATAGAAGGCCGTTATTTGTAAATGCAGAAGAAAAAGTAATGCATACTGGCTCTACTCATAAGAATTAGACCTTGTGCATGGAAAGTACCTTTTATTCAGGAAACTCACAATACAACTTGGTTCCAAGCATGAGAGAATAGCAGTACTGTAATTTTAACAATGCAGGTTTGATTTCCACACTCTTACTTCAATATGGATGTTATTAGGACCCAATCCACAGTTTTCCAGGGCTATAGTAAGTTTTTCATGGAGAGCAGTGTCAGAAAATCATATTTGTGTCAACTTGTGGCTGCACCCTGTGAAGTCTCACTGTGATCTCTCTGGAGCTCATCTCCTATGTAAGCATAAATTTACTGCTTTAAGGGTATTGATTTTAACTCTTAAATCTTCAGAGCTCATTGCAGCTGAAGATAACATCTTGTGTTTAGATTCCTAAATAGGAATTCAGGTACAGCGACTTTAGGTTTAAGACCTGAATTAATTTTTCATGGAAGGATTTGTAACTTCAGATGGAGCAAACTGGTGTAACTCTCAAGTCAGTGAAGCTATGATGATACGTGTTGTGAGGACTGGGCATATTCTTACTGTTTTTTTTATTACTGGTTCATGAACTTCTTAAGTATTAAGATACCTTAATGGGAAAGCATTGATTCCTTGAAAAAGTGGCTTTTTATTTTATTACCACAGTTTTATCTTGGAAGGGTACTGGTTGGTCCTACAGCACTCTACTTTCCCACCCTCCAATCAATAAAGCTTCTAGATCAAAGTCTTTCTGTAGCACTGTATAAATGAAAAAGTCCTCAGTAAACCGGTGTGTCACCAGAGGCAACACATAGCAGCCATGTAGAGATAAGAGATTTCCTCTTACATACACATTTAAGTCTGCATCTCATGAATTTTCCAATTAGATTCTGTTCTTTTACTCACAGGCTCTTTGAAGATGCTGCTGACAAGCTAAACCTGATGGCATTGGCAGGCTTCCTTTACCAGCTCAAGAAGGCTTCTCAGGCCCAGCTTTTCCATTCAGTCACAGATACAGTTGATTACTCCCTTGCAATGCCAGGTAAATTGCCTGCAGATCCCTTACAGGCTTCTGTGTTTCATATACACCTGTACTGCTTACAGGACTTGCTTTGTATTCTTACGGTTTAAATTTTTCTGATTTAGTGTAATGAGATCTTTCTGTAGGAATATTTCAAAGTCTTTAGAAAAGGTGAGCGCTTTTTTTGGCAGGCACTACATCCATACCTGCTATGAAACACTTCAGAGGACACTGATTTGTGTTTTGAACTTTTTGGGTGTTAATTATCCACAGACATCTAATCACAGCCCTATTTTTGGAGCCCAATCCAGTAAGGAAACTTGAGTGAATGTAGACCTAAGACAGTGGATTTAGGTTAGACATTTGACAGTGGGATAACCTCCGAAATGTTCAGAAAATAGATGATAGCAAACAAAGCACACAACTGAAGAATATTGATTAACGCAGTGGGATTTGTCCTGCTTGCTCTTCCCCAGCAGAGTGGAGAACATACAAACAAAAGCCTGTAAATTGTCATTTCCACCACTGTCTCAATTGGTGGACTGGACCCAAAGGAAGATAATTTGCTTGAATTTTACAGTGCCTTTAGAAGTTACATTAATCATATGGGATTTGTTCTGTCCCATGGCAGACGTGGATTTTATCTGGTATATATCTCCAATTTAATCAGTTTCCTCTCTCCCTGAAGTGTTACTTGTCATTTTCTCAATGTGACACTTCAAGTTGTTTGGTTTTTGCTCTTGCTTGTCTCCAGACCTCAACATTCATCACTTTATTTTTAATAAATAGTGACCCTGTTATGTATTTAGTAGGCAATCAACAATAGTTAGTAATAATGAAACTAAAATTAGGATAGAGCAATTAAATGCTTTTTTTAATATTAAAAGTGATGTGCTCCCTGTTTACATCTTTCATTAGAGATAAAAGCACCAGCGTATTTTAGATGAGAGAATTAATGTCTTTCTAAATGTTGTAAGAGCAGTGGAAAATTAATCCCTTTCAGTACAAAATAACGCATATTACTGGCTGGGGAACGGAAAAGTATTTTCTCACAGTCTTTGCTTCACATGCTCTGCTTGATAAATACAAAAGGACAAACTAAAACTACATAAACTGCAGTTTTTATTCTTTCCTGTAGATGTCACCAAAGGTTTTTGCAACTATTATTTCGAGTCTTGTTACCAATTTTTTAACTACTTGCTTAACTTTTCCAAGCCTTTGTCTTTAAAATGTTTCCAAAAAAAAAAAAATCACTTAAATCAAAATAAAATGTGTTTAATAAGTTGTTCTTAAAACTTGGGTCTATCTCCTGTTCTTTTACCTGCACAGACACAGGCTGTGTTTTACATTGATTTTTTTCTCTTTCTTTTTTTCCTTTTTTTAACTCCACCACCCCGCTCCCCCTGACTTAATACTTCTACCTTGATTTATATTCCAATTTAGACATCTAGAGATGAAGGAGCTGCTGTTGCGTAGATTCAATTTATTTTCTTATACTTCCTTGTAGGTGAAGTAAAATCTACCCAGGACAGGAGAAGTGCACTTCACTTGTTCAGACTCGGTGATGCTATGCTCAGAATTGTAAGGAGTAAATCTCGCCCATTGCTCCACCTCATGCGCTGCTGGAGCCTGGTGGCACCTCACCTTGTAGAGGTAGGAGCGAGGGAGAAAGTGGGAGTGTGTGCAAGAAATGGCAAAGCTGAAACAGCTGGAGAAGGCTTGGTAGCTCTTAAAACGTATATCAACCCTTAAAGTTGTCAATTCTGGTTATACTCTTGTTGGGGTATTGTATATGCTGTTTCATATATTGTGATACTGGCATTGAGGAGTGCACTTTTAAATAACTGAAATGGGCAGGCCCAGGGACATTGTGTTCGATTTTTGCAATACAATACTTACTGTGTGTCCGTGGTGAAAAAAATGAAGCCACCCTAAAAGGTTACAAGTAACTCCACCATCTACCTATTTGCTAAGTAAAGGTCTGCATCCTTACAAGTCTTCCCATTAAAGGATGCAGGCTTTCTTTTCCCACATAAAACCAGCTCAACTGGGAAGATAGTGACATATTTTCCTTTCCTTCTCCTTTCCTAATAGCCCATTATGTGGAAAACTAGTGTCTCGCCTTTGCCTACCAATCTGATATGACTTTAAATACTTTTTATGTTTTGAACATTTTTAAGTCTTTTGAGATCCCAAGCCAGTTTAAACTCAAGTACTTTCCATGTTTTTAGAATGCAGTGCTGCTCAGTCTTTTTTGTTGACTTCAGTGCAGACAAGGGCATTACTGGGAAGGAGCAATATCAGGGAAAGGACAGAATTTAGCATAACCTGCATAGTTACTCAAAACAGTAACTTCGTATCCAGATTTATTAGTGTTTAATTCTTTAATAGCTCCTCCAAAAGTGATGAGAACCTTCTCACTTTAAGCTCCATAAATAGCCAAATAAAAAGTGATATTGGGTCATGCATAGATAGGTATGGTCAATATATGCACAAACTACATTTTTTAAGGGAAGAATGGTCACACAGTAGAAACAAAAGATATTTCACATGAGCTCTGTTCTGTGGGGTTAACTTATTTATTTTTAGCTCTGTGCTTTTTGAATCATCATCAGACCTTCCTGCATCTGTGAGACTCCAAGCAGCTCAGAGTCTCAGTCACCTATTTCCATGGCAGTACTCTCCCATTTTCATGGCAGTAGGGTCCCTAGTCTTGTTAACAGTGAAGCTGGTTTTAGGGTTCAGCAGCATGAAGTGCCTACCTCCCTTAAAAATGTTTTGCTAATAGCAAATTTTTTGCTTGGACAAACTGTAATACTCCTCCTTTCCCTGCAGGCTGCTTGTCATAAGGAGAGACATGTGTCTCGGAAGGCTGTCTCCTTCATCCATGACATCCTCACTGAAGTGCTGACGGACTGGAATGAGCCTTCTCATTTTCACTTTAATGAGGCACTTTTCCGCCCCTTTGAGCGTATCATGCAGCTAGAGCTGTGTGATGAGGATGTCCAAGACCAGGCAAGTCAGCCCTGATCAGGGTGTCTGTATCTGACTACCATGCCCATAAGAAGGATGGTCTCCAGAGTGCACTTGCTCCACTTGAGAGCATTTCCAATGTGTCCTTCATTATCTTCAAGGAATCAGGAGGGATCTGCTTACATAAGCCAGCATTGTGGCAGAGCATGGAGACAGTACACATGGCTTTAAAGCAATTAAATAAAACTTTTTATTATCTAAAAAAAAAAGTAATAAATTACTCCAGACTGACATAGTGAAATCTAGGAATGTGTTTAAAGCCATTCTCATTTCTTCCGAAGTTCTATCTATGTATCAGTTCTGTTTTTTTGTTTTTTCTTTTAACCTCTCCTACACGGTCTGCAGGTGGTCACCTCTATAGGAGAATTGGTGGAAATGTGTTCTACCCAGATCCAGTCAGGATGGAGACCCCTGTTCAGTGCTCTGGAAACAGTGCACAGCAGCAGCAAGTCCGAGGTTAAAGAGTACCTCGTAGGAGAATATTCTATGGGTAAGGACTTACTGAACTGACTGTTTCATATGTGCTTTTGTTTCCATGTGTTATTCCTTGGTGCCACAACAACTGACTCAATATATTAAAGTGTCCTACCTGAACGGTGGCACTTAACAGTGGCACTGCAACAGTCCAGAACTGCACTGAAGTATCTGCTTTATTCGTTGTGGTGGGAGAGAGAGCAGAGGTATTTTTCTGACTTTTTATCTGTTAGATTCTGGCAGATGACTAGAATTAAAAATAAATGTTTTGAATATTCTTGAGCAAAACAGTAGTGCAGGAGTACTGACCTTGGCTGGGCCCTTGTCACTGTCCTGCTAAAGAAAGGAAAGTATAGTTTTTGCAGCCACCACACCTTATGTGGAGTGTCTTTCTTACGATATGAAATATATTGCTCTTATACATGAGGGTAAGTTAGTGTGGTAATCTAGGCAAGTGCTTGTCCAGGTACTTAATCACAAGGTTTCAAATTGCTAGCACCATTACGAACCATGTTTGCCCTAAGAATGATTCTGTATCTCTCCCAAAGGTTGCTTGTATGAGTAATATAGGAAAATCACTTTAATCTTTTCTTTTGCCCCATTCGAAGGCATTTTTAA
This sequence comes from Columba livia, assembly GCF_036013475.1. Taxonomy (NCBI): domain Eukaryota; kingdom Metazoa; phylum Chordata; class Aves; order Columbiformes; family Columbidae; genus Columba; species Columba livia. Next base: position 61,418,908 of record NC_088604.1, read on the forward strand.
GTGTTACAAGTCATGTGTAAGGGATATGATTTTCCTCCTAAATTCTGTCTTTCAGATCTGTTATGATCAATGGCAAAATGCAAGTGTATACAGCTTTTGAAGACTGATAATCTACTTAGGAAAAGCAGGGATATTTTGCCACTGTATAGACTGAATACTTTTCCAAGTGACTGCTCTCATCTTGGCAGTTATCAAGTACTAAACCAGAAACCTCCACAAAACAGAACTGTTAGCTACTGAGCTGAGTTCAAGAGCTCAAACCTGCCCTTAGCATTTGGGCAGGCATAAGCTGATATTTTTCACAGATCAGGCAAATGAAGATGTCTCTCTTACTTGCTGTGAAGGGCTATACCAGTTACCTCATGAGCAAGAGAAGGTTTTACTTCAAATATCATTTCTCCCTCTGCCCAGAACAGAAGAGATTCTCCAGATTCAGTTAAATTGTTGAAAAACAATTGGAAAATCACCTTTATGGGGGATGGCGAAGAGTTCTCATCTTGTTATTTCCCCAGGGAAACGCCAGGCTCCGGTGTTTGACGTCTTTGAAGCATTTCTAAATACAGACAGCATCCAAGTCTTTGCTAATGCTGCCACCAGTTATATTATGTGCCTTATGAAGTTTGTCAAAGGACTGGGTAAATATTTTTATTTTTCTTTTATCCTCTTAAGTCATGATATTTAAAATTTGATCTTGCAGAAGAGGATAATTCAGTTATGTAATACATAGTATGGTAGGGAAGAGAGACGCAGTGTAGAAATCAAGTCCAGAATGAAAACCAACCAAAAAAAAAAAAGCCACCTTGCACAGACTATTGTAGAAATGGCCTGGCATTGTGCCAGCATGGATTGTCTGCAGCAGAATGGGGTACGTTTTTATACTCAGCAGTTGAAGACACATGGCTCCTTTCTACCCCTGCTCACCTCAGCAGCAGTAGTTTAGCGTATGCTGTGCTGAAAACCTGCTGAACCTGCAGTGAGATCGTGAGCCTTACGAATAACAACACTGTCCCCATTCTTAGGCTTTTTTGTTCTGTTACTGAGGGCAGCAGAGACCAGGTGTGTCAAGTCAAGGTGGCCCAGCAAAGTAATGGTGGTGATTCACCCAACTTCAGAACAAAGGCAGATGGGCTTGGGTCATTTTGCCCTCGTGTTCACGTTCCCTGGCTTGCCTTGATCATTAGACCTTAACACTTTTCATTGAACTGTGGCAATGATTTTTTTTTTTCCTTATGTAAATTGCAAAACTTCTAGCGAGTGGTAAAATGGGGTGGTTTTATATGTATATTAATTCACAGAAGTATCTAGGTCTGTAAGTGACTCCCTTTGATTTAAATGATCACCTAACTGCAGCAGATCTGGTCTTCAATGTTATTCTCATCTTGTTAAGCTATTTCACCCCATCGATTCCAATGGGGGCAGAATTCAGCTTGTGATGACAGACCGGAATTGTAATTATTACTACAAAAGAGAAACAAACTTGCGTTTCCAGCACCGGTAGAGGGAACTCCTTCCTTCTGGAGATCTTAAAAGCCTGTCTTGCATTTCTTTAGGTTCCTTACTTCCATGAGATAAATTTGTCTCCTTTATGGTTACATGTCAAAAAGCAATATAGTTTTTTGTATTAAAGGTAGTAGGACTTGGGTTACTTCAGCAATGAGCAACAGCAAATACACTACTGTTTATATGCATTCTAACAAAAAACTAAAGGATCCAAACTTCGTTGTCTGACTTGGCTGATCCTAATAGTAGACAAGACTTAAATACCTTATGGAGATAATACTTAAAGGCATAGAAGAAGTAAATAAATGTATTAAAAGGATAATAAAGTAGGATTTAATAAAAGGATTTCATATTTATCTTGTGGGTTTTAGGAGAGGAATAACTTTTAAGGCAATAAAATGTTAATGTATACAAGCATTTAGTAAAGCTTCAGATTTGACACTGAATGGGAAGTGTTTGGCTGAACTGGAGAAATGGTTACGAATGAAGTCTTCTAGCATGGGCAGAACATCGGCTGAGAGGGGAGGAAAACAGTCTGTGCAGACAGGAAAGATGCTGGTGTGAATAGAGTCAACCAGGGAGGAGCTCTGCAACAGCGTGCCTTGGAACTGATTTGCTTATTTAATACACTGACCTGCAAGTAGGAGTCTGCTGATACCACAGAGCCAGTAATACCTGCGATACTGAAACACTGGAGCCCAAGGATATCATATAGTCGATACTGTGAGACCTTGACACCTGAATTAGATAGCAGAAGGAAATATTGTAGCAGAAAATATTTAATGCTGTATTTAAGGAATAAATGAACTTAAAGGAAGAACTTGTGGTAGAATCATTTTCCAGGGCACTGAGGTGCAAATGAATAGAAAAACGTCAGTGAATAAATTGAGCAAAGGGTCAATATGAGCAAGGAATTAATACATCCATAGAAAAAAGTGGAGTCAATATGACAGATGACTATAAGGTAGGATTATAAGAACTCCCAGAGATTCTACTAAAGCGTTAGTAAATAGGCATGTATTTATTAAAGCATTTATTCATATAAAATATTACCATTTTGTTTGCATGAGAATCATCTGGTTGTCACGTAATAAGATCAAACAAAGGATGTTTCCTGGATTCTCTTCAGACATTAGGCACAACCGAATGAAAAAATGAAAACTAATGCTTTGGTTGTTTCTTCTGTCCTTCCCGATGCTGCCTTTCCTGTTCCCAGGGGAAGTAGATTGTAAGGAGATGGGTGACTGTGTGCCAGGATCAGGATCTGCATCTACAGACTTGTGCCTTCCCGCGCTTGATTACCTCAGGAGATGTTCTCAGGTACGATGAACAATCTTACACAGGTACTAACCTGGCCTAGGAAACGGTTCTAACCTCCAGGCTTGGCATCAATGTTTAGATGGTTTGCCTGAACACAAGAAAATCTGCGGTAAGCCTGATGGTAATAACCTGCACTGCCAGGTGGAGAGTGGGAGTCTGAAGGAATCTCATACCTTCTAAGCCAGCTAATGGTGGGAAAACCGGGAAGATAAAAACACTCAGACCCAAGGAGCATGTGGGAAAATGTGAATGTTCAAAACCTGGTAGTAACATATTCAAACCTACATTCATTCTTATTTAAACTGTTACAGTAAAAAGTGTTGGGAATGAAGGACAAAAAAAATCCCTGAGAATTCTCAGATGTGAAGAAGAGCAACAGGATACTCCCTCTAAAATGCAGCAGCAGCTTATCTGTACCATGAAAACATATCTGAAGCTCAGGGCAAATCTCTTAACAATTAGAATGCTGGCATGTTTCCTGTAATCTCCTTAAACACAGCACAGATTAATATCCAGAGTTATTAGGACATTTTTTTGTCTGATTTTATAACATTGTTTGTATTTCTGTAGTACCTGCAGGTCTTTTTGTTGGACCCAGGCCATGTTTTTTCTGAGTACAATACAAATGCATAACAAAAGATATTACCATAGCTGAAAGGACTTAATATCTAAATTCAGAGGTAACGGGTAGATTCAGTACACAGACTGAGAGGAGAAGGAAACAATAAAGCAGCTCAGAGTAATAAACAGCAGACACATCAAACTGTCCTTGCTATCTGGTTCACATAAAAAAACTTAGTGAATGGCTATGCGTGTACCTAGCATATGTTCTGTCTACACACTATGTGCATCATATCACTCTTCCTTATTCTTATAACCCCCAGTCAACAGTGAGGCAGAAATATTTTCTTCTTTTTTAAAAAAGCAGCCATTTTTATCTTGTTATACCTTTTAACTTGCCAGAAGAACAAGAATAACTAAAAAGAGATCTTGTCTATATACTGCAAATACATGGTGTATTTTAGAAAGGCCTGGCAAAATACTGGTAGCATCCCAGCAGTATTACAATTCTGCCAAGTTTGTATTTGTTCGGTAATAGACAACCCAGGCAATGAAGCTCTGAGATAAAACTGTACAGGTACTTTTATCAGTGTTTAATTAGTCCTCCAGCGCTCCAGAATATTCTGTGTACATCTAATGAAGCATCTTAGGTCATAGGTGCAATCAGTAAGTAGCAACATTTGACTTTCACAAATGAGGAGGGAGCACACATCCTTCCTAAAAATGTGTTATTTAAACTGCTTTTCTCCCTTTCTTTCTCCCCTCTGCCCCTTACTTGTCAGTGAGCAGAAGACTTCTGCCCTCTAGTTACGTTTTTCATTTACATTTTTACTGGATGAACAGAACAGATGCTGACATTATGCTGCTTTCTTAACTTGTATGTTATTTTACATACCTGTGTTGCATATGATAGTTTTACAAACTTTACTACTTTTTTTTTTCTTCTCTTTTTTTTTTTTCCTCTCTCCCCTCCCCACACTGTCTTCAGTTGTTAGCCAAAATCTATAAAATGCCCTTGAAACCCATCTTCCTCAGTGGCCGGCTGGTTAACTTGCCCCGAAGAGTGCAGGAACAGTCAGCCAGCAGTGAGGATGGTATTGAGTGCATCCTTTCTGACTTTGATGATGACACTGGTAAGTGCATTGAAAGTAGTAAATGCAGAATGGATCAACTGCTTCTTCCACATTTCACTGTCATTTTTGCCAACTGCTGAAAGCAAAAAGGAAGGGAAAATCTTCATAATTTACTGTCTTCCTATTGTCTACACACACACGAGCACACACAGAGCTTGGAAGTTCAGGTCACGTCACCTTATTTCTGTTAGAAGATACAGATTATATATGAGAAAAATACAGCCCCTCTCTTGGCACAATATAATATTTGAATTAATAATATTTTTATTATCCTGATATTACTGATGATACTTCATGAGGCATTATTGGTGTTCAGTTTTAGGTACCAAATAGAGACAGTTAAACAATGGCTAGTCATCTTAGGGTCCTTGCCTTTTAGGTAAGCCAAAATGATTACAAACCATTGTGGGCAGCATTTGCAATGGTAGTGAGATGTGTAAAGTGTTTCATTAAAAAATAAAAAAAAAAAAAATTAAAAAAAAAGGTTAAAGAGACTGGACTAGTGGGAGTCCTAAACTCAGAAAGAAGACCAGAACAAGACGTACATGGAAGAGGAAGGATGAGACAAAACACAAACTTTTATTAAAGAGGGAAGGAAAAGGAGACCACTATGTCAAAAATTGATACTGCCCACAACTATTACACAGCAAGAGTGAACATGCAAGAACCCATGATCTTTAATTAATTTCCCAGCCTCTGTCATTTTCTGTGGGCAAGTTCCAGCTGTGGTCAATGCAGAATCTCACTCTTTTAATCTTCATTCCCTTATTTGTAGGCCTTATCAATGTCTGGATTATTCTGCTGGAAGAATTAACAACTGCCATATCCAACTGTCCCCGCCAGCACCAGCCTCCTACTCTGGATCTGCTCTTTGAATTGCTGAGGGACGTTGCCAAGACACCCGGTAATGAAAAGGCTTGATAACTTGTGTAACTCACGCTAGAGCAGCCCAGAGACATTCTCAAGTAGAAAGGGTTTTTCTCAGAGTGTGATCTGTTGTTCCAGTTAGTGCATTGTTCCGTGTTGACAAAAGGTATCTTGTGAGAGTATGTTGAACATACTCTTACATTTACTGCACAAAGAGGTGCAGTACTCTGTCTTAGCCACAGAAAACACTTGTCTGGTGTCCAGGAAATAGGAAAAGAAAATTATATAGTCCTGTAGACCCGCTGGGAAAGACAGCAGGTAAACACCTGACTAAATGTTCATATACTACCTCACCACTAGATCTGAAACTGCCTTCCCCTCTTGTCCCACAAAGGTTTCAGCACCTGCTTTCTTTAGCACCACCCCTGGCCTCAAGCATGGAACAACTTAGGAAATTTACTGTGCACGTAGGCTTTGTAAGCAAAAACATACAACCATCATTGTGTTTATTTTAAGGCCCGGGATTTGGCATTTACGCAGTTGTACATCTTCTTCTTCCCGCGATGTCTCTTTGGCTCCATCGCAGCCATGGTGACCATTCTTACTGGGATGTGGCATCTGCTAATTTCAAGCATGCCATTGGCCTTTCCTGTGAACTTGTAGTGGAACACATTCAAAATTTCATACACTCAGGTATGTCATTGCACTGTCACATCTACTGACAGTCATCAGTGGCATGTTACTTAATAGCTACTTGGGGAGATGGTTTCATTGCTTTTTCGGTTACTGAAGCATAGAATAAGAGAAAGAGGGTTGAAATTTTCTGTTTGTATTTTTTTTTTCTTTAGGGGGTTCAGAATTATGGAAAAAAATAACTTGTAAGGAACCTAGGGAAGTTAGTCCAGCCTCTGCTCAGAGCAGGGCTATCTTCACAATTAAGTCATCACAGTCTATAGTATACTTTCCAAAAGAATATACTAAGACTTTGATCATAAAGAACTAGAATATTCGAAAATGGGATCTAACATAATTTCTCCAGTACCACTTAAGCCCAGACATTTTATATTGTTAACATCAAAAGGACTGTTTTCACTTCAGCTTGATGTGATGCATGTTTCAAAATTTAACTGTAGTGATAGCTGCATAAAAAGATTTGGCTTTGCAAAGTGTAGCAAGACTGTTTAATTATAATGAAAAGGCAATGATGTTAAAACCAGTCTGTATCTTTTCCTTATAGATATTGGTTATGAAAATATGATCAATACTATGCTGAAAGATCTTTTCAAGTTGCTGGTAGCCTGTGTAGCAGAACCAACAGAAATTATTTCCAGAGTTGGCTGCTCTTGTATCAGGTAACACAGTCTATTCGTTCTGTTAGTATATTAAAAAAAAAAAAAAAAAAAGCATGTCTTTATGTCTTTGAAGAACTTGTGAACTGATTACGTTGGCTAACATCTCTAAAGAAGACTACAATATATCTATCTCTTGTTATTTGAATAATGAACTTTAGACTTACTAACGTTTTCTTGCTGTTTCTTGTCTGCTTCAGAACCTGGTATTTTACACATTGTTATGTGTATCTTTCCCATAAAAAGCACTTGTGCATTCCTTATATGTAGTTAGTCAATAATTAACCCTTAGGAAAAATAATCAAGGGTCTTTCTGTTGGAATTCCCAGGTCTTTAGAGGTAATTGATACCTTTCACAGTCATCAGGTTATTAGAGTCATAATCAAAGTAAGCACTGCATTATATACTTACACAATGTGTGGTTCTTTTACTGGCAAGATGACTACTTAACTAAGAAAAGCAAAGAAAAAAAAAAAAGTCAAAACTACACTATAATTACAAAAATAGGTCAGGGTAACAACCGAGGAGACTGGTTATCATTAGCTAGCTACCGAGTAGGTCTTTTGTTCTGTTTTGAAACTTCTCCCATTACAAGTAACGATTGTCTAGTTCCATCTTGAACGTGGTAACATTTTCCTGTGTCCTTGCAGGTATGTGTTAGTGACAGCAGGGCCTGTTTTCACTGAAGAGATGTGGAGGCTTGCATGTTGTGCCTTGCAGGATGCGTTCTCTGCCACTCTGGAGCCAGTAAAGGTAAACTGCCTTTTTGCTGACAGACAAAATGTAATCACAGCAGTTATAGACTCAGTAACTTTTGGCAGGTTGCTTCCTTGGCAGAAGCATAAGGATTATGTGGTAGCTTTTGTTATTTTGTCAATTCACTCACAATGAAAGGTGTTGGATCAGCAATGCAGATTTAAATCAGCTTTTCTAAACATGTGCAGACAGCACTAGTCACTAATAATCCAGACTTAGTTTAAATTGCCCTGCCAGCATGAAATCAGAAGAGTTTAGTAGGTGAAAACTTAACCTATTGATCTGTTTCTTCCTCTGGAGTGGCTAAAACTGGACAGAAGAGGAAGTTGCTTACTTGATCCTGTAGCTGCATGCTCCCCATAGATTATTTCTCAACCTGCTATCTTTCTTGTAGCAAAAAAATCCAGTCACAGACCAGACTACATAAAAAGTTGTCGTGCCCTTGCATCAAATACGTCAAATGCTAAAAAAGCAGGTGACTGGCTGATGGTAATCAGACAGATCACTCTGAATCTGGTATGAACATGAACAGGCTGGACAACGCTGCAGTCACTGACTTCATTTAACGCACAGTGAAAGTCTGATGTTGTGTCTCTCTATAGAACCTGTTGGGCTATTTCCACAGTGGTTCTGAAAGCTTTAGTGGAGATGCCTGTGAAGTGAAAGTGGCAGCCCCCTCCCTCTCGCCAAGCGCTGAAGCTGAATACTGGAGAATCAGAGCAATGGCACAACAGGTACTGACTGGTGTTTCAGGGGAACTCAGAGAACCTTTTAAACTTGGGGCTTTTCTTTATGAAAGTACATCTTTACCAATATCTTCCTCACAAACCCTACGGGCAAAGACTTCCTCATCACCAGAATGACATTTTTATCAATACTACTGTTAGTCAAATAAAAGTAATAAAAATGGGGGGAAACAACCACACCAAAAAAAAAAACCAAACCACAACCACACCTTAAAACTGTCCCCCTGTAAGTGGGAATTAGGAATGCCTAGCATGGGGGAAGATCTGTAGGTACCTGAGGCAGACTGATGATAAGCCTGTTGTGTAATGTAACTTTAAAAAAGGCAGCTCTAGCATACATCAATGGAAATGTTTCTGGTAGAGAAAATGAAATAGTAGTGGCACTATGAATTCTCACCTAGAATGTCATATACATTTTTAATTACTCTGTTAAAGAATGATAATTTTAAAGGTCAAAAAATGCACTAGAACAGAGACTGTGATATGAAACAAAAACAATATTTGTTCAACCTATCAAAGCAGAGTTTGAAGAGGAATGGAGATTTTGTCTCTATAAATACCTGGGTATATATTGCTGAGAAGAAGAGTTACTGAGAACTACATGATAATGCTGACATTTAACAAATTATTTTAAACTCACCACTAGCTCCTAATCAGCAGAGCAAGCTTGGAGACAACCTTCTCGGGGTCTTTTTGACTACAATGGAGATTGATCATTTTATGAAAGTGGTTATATGAAACAAGTTCCTTGAAATACAGCAGACTGAACCTAATGACCTGCAAGGTACCTTAAAACTGTAAATATGACATATGTCATACGACAGTTTTAGCCTAGGAAAGTAGCTGGATTGAAAGAACCAACAGATGTTTAGTGTCAAATTCTGACTTGATTAATCATACCCTGATGCTGCTTGAAAATCTGAGACCCACAGACCAGGACTTGTGATCACAACTAATGTGTCAGTGGCAGACTGTTTGAAGAGGAAAAAAATGCATAAGTTTTAAAGGCAGAGAACTCAAGAAAGCAGGGAATGTGACATTTATACTTCTCTTATAGATCCTATGAGTGGCACTCCCCAAGTCCTTCTCGGGGGGAATTTGATGCAGCTACTAAGCTACAGCAACTTAGAGTTGTTTCATTTCCCATCCAAATAATTGCAAGTTAGGTGTCTGTTGTGTCTTCATGGCTGAAAATAATCCAACAGCCAACCTTTCTAGGTACTACAGGCTAACTATGTAAACAGGTCTTGTCTCCACCATACATTATGTTTTCTGATAGTAGTATACAGACAGCAGAAAGCTTGTTTTGGTGTTTGGTATTCTGCCTTGCGTGAGTTCAAAGAAAAAAGATGTCTGTCCTTTGCCTTGTGCTCTGCTGGGTGTCTGCAAGCAGCCCACGGCTCTGAGGCTGTTTTACCAAATCAGCGTGTTCCAGGTAAGGTCTGCCTGGGGGGATACTTTGCATTCTCTCCATCACTATAAAATAAGTTATCATAACAGATCTTTCACAGTGCAGGAATTCCTATTCTCAGGCTCCCCAAGAACCCAGTGCAAGTGCTAAACTGATTGTTTCATGTAACTTGTTGTTTTCTAGGTCTTCATGCTGGAGACTCAGTGCTCCCCAAAGACCCCTAGCAACAAGGAAGGGTTTGAACACGCCCAGTCGTGCGTGCTCATCATTGACCTGCCACCAGATAAGAAACCAAATGGGCATACCCAGAGAAGGTAAAATATCTTCTCAGTAAAATATTGTGTCATTAAAAGCCAGATAAAAATATTGTTAGGCTGGCGGAGATGTGAACAGAGCACGACAACCCATGCCTCTCCATAGCGCTCACCAAAAAAAATGAAATACACCAATCCGATAAAAATTAAGTTTTGTGACACAGGAGACAATAGTTTAATACTGTCTGCTCTCCAGATGTTCTCATGGTCTTACACTGGTGAGCAGGCAGAAAGCTAGATAAGGAAAACACTTCTAGTAGAAAGTAAAGATTGATAGGTTATAAATGCCTGAAGGATACATAAGGTCACACAAAACCTTCAAGTAGAGGAAGTGCAGATTAAATTAAGGAAAGAATTTTTGTAGGAAAAACTGGGAAAATGTTTCCAATATTGAGATTATTTTCTTTAAGAAGAAGAGTTAAAAGTATCTGTTTGAAGAAAGCTTTGGAAGTACTTCTATGTTTGTAATAATACCTAGAAATTATGTCTGCTTCACTAATGGTCTTCTAAATTCAGTATTACTGGATTAAGAAGGTAGAAAAATTTAATGGATAAACTGGAGCAGTATAAATCAGAGACCACATCCAAAGCTGTGAAATTTTGAACACATTGATCTAGGGAACATCATATTTGCTTAGCACTTTATTTTTGTGGAAGTCCTTCTTCGTTTTACCACCTCAGAAACTCATGCATTTGCATGACAATCTGATCCTGTCAAAGAATGTTTCTTTCTGCTTGCACTCAGTGGTTTAAGCAACTGCTGTAACATCAGTAGGGCCAAGAATTAGAATTCTGCATTCAGGGTTTGTGTTTGTATTGCAAGGTACGTAATACATGGCATGAAATTGTCTTTTACTAGATACCAAATCTGCTTTAGTCGTTCTTATTCAAAACTAAATTACTGCTTGCAATGAGGAGCCAGAAAGACCCTGCAGGATTTCCTTATTCATACACAGCTGTGCAGATGTTTCCCTCAAGAGCAGGTGCTCTGTTGCCCCACATTAAGAGAACCTTAAGGGCCCCTTAAGGGCCCTGCGCAGATGAAGAAAGGTTGAGATCACAGTCTAAACCCTTCCTTCATGGTGGGGAAATATCTGCTTTTTCCGAAGGTTTGCAGATCATTCTTCTTGCTGTAATGAACACAAAGCAAAAGGCTGGAGGACTCCCCTCTCATGGCACAGAAGGCCATGCAATCTAACAGGCTGCATTCATAAAGGTAGTGCGGGTCTTGCTTGTCTTGCAACAAGTAAGTAAATCAAGCTTGCAATTAACACAAACTCTCAATGCTCTCACACTGCACTTTGTCTAAACAACTGCAGAAAGTGTATATGCTGATAGGCAAATGTCACTCCAGCAATGCTCATTTTTCACCAAAACAGGGCTCAAAAGTTGACTGTGCCACTGTTTTTCATATTATTTGCTACAGCAGTGCAGTAATATGCCAGTCTTGCATGCTAGTAACTGTGGCCTTTCAAAAGTTTTATTTTAACCTTTGTGGGGTTTCTCTTCTCCCTTTTTGCTTTTGTTTCCTTAATGCTGCATCGTTTCACAGGAAGCTGGGGTAAGGGAGCTTTTCTTCTTAAAAAATAATATATTTCAGTTGGAAACTTTGGGCAGAATAAGAAAATACTATCCATCCTTAACCAGCTTTGGTAGTGTGTGCTTTCACCTATAGTTCTGTACTACTTTCTTTTGGAATTAAGCAGTACTTTAAACTGTCCTTGGCAATAGACTTTTTGGCTATTACAAGGAAAAGCAGATCTGCTTTGTGATCCTGCTTTTGAAACAGGATAAGTCTCTTGCAATCAATGCAAGCACTCATTTAACTTTATACATGCTCTTAAAGGCTTTTCTGAGTCAGAGCTTATAATGATTTTTACAGTGGAAAACTACTTCCCCATACAGAGTTCCAATGTGTGTATTAATCATCAAGATTTTTAGCACTGTCAGAAAATAAGACTATTACATTTTACTGATCTATTAGCACTGGCAGCTGTGTCATGGTAAGTAAACTGACATAGGTAAATTAACCTTAGAAGCACAATTCTGTTTGACCCATAGATTCTACATGGCCAAGCATATAGTAGTCCCAGGAGTATCAGGACTTTTTTTTTTTAATCAATCAGGACCATTTGTGTGCTTTTATAAGTCAGTTAACATAAGGCAAAATTTTGAGAGTTAAGACATGTTTTTCTTGATTATTTTTTTTTTTAAGAGTTGCATTCTCAAACCTGACTTTTGGTTTTGGTATTTTGAAAACACTTTTAAAGTTGTTTAATGAAAGTAGAATAATTTTTGAAAAAAAAAAAATATTAAAGGTCCACACTTGAACTTCTCATGTTACATGAATATTTACTTTGACTTAGACCTGAAACCGCAGTATTTCAAGCAAACTGAAAAATCTCTTCCACACTAGACAGCAGTGCTAGTTAAAATGCGACCCATCATAGTTCCCTAAATCAAAACAAGTATTACCAAGTGTACCAGAGCATCAGCTCAATTTAAAACATCACCATTGCAATCTTACGGAAAGCCTATTTTTAAATGCCTTAAGATAGGTTCCAGAGTTTTTAGTTTTAAATCCAAACAACAATCTCATCCCACCCCTTCTTCCTAGCCTCCCTGGCCTGCAAGCCTCCCAATGTTATTTACTAGTCAATTACCTGGAAACTCTGCCTGGGGGAATTTGCTATTCCTTGGTTCCCTGTGCAAATCAAAAATCAGTGAGATCTAGAACAACGCACAGCACACAGCCAAGCGTCACCCAGGATTACTTGTGGGAAACAGGGTTAGGAACAGATATGTCCATGCTGGGTTCTCAGTGTTTAAGTTGAAGTCTTAAAAGCAAACAGTGCAATGTGCCTTCAGCAAGACTTCAGCTTCTTTGCATGCTCCACTGAACTGCTGATGGTTCTGTAGATGTTTGTTTGTCGGTTGGTTCGCTCTTTTTGTGTTTTGTTTTTAAGAAGTACTCCTGGCATTACTGGAAATGGAAACCAAGTGGCGAACTAGCTTTGGCCTCGATTTGTCAAGGCAAAGTTAAGCTTGGCTGAAATGCTGGTGCAGAAATTTTAAGGATATTTCAATTTAGCCAAAGTTCAGCAACTACAATAGAAATTAGAGTCAGGGATCAGAGTTAGTGCTGCACAGCTTGTATGTTAACAAACTCCTTGGTTATAGCAGGCTGAAATATTGAGAGTACCTTCAGCTGCCATTAAATTGAAACACAGAGTATTTAATCTCTCAATTGTAGACATCTCCAGACAAAAGGACAAAAATTATAAGAGAGATTTAATACCACCTCCACACAAGTGCCACTAGTGTGCTCGCTGTGGGCAGTTATTTTTTCTTAACCTTCTTCAATCCTAGGAAAGTGTTTGAAAGAGTAGCTGAAAGACCGTTCTAGAAAACTTTATGTTCCTGCACTGTTTTGTAACAAGGCTCTGAAAATTGGGCCCTCCATTTGCATCTTCCTTGTTAGATTCGGAAATATGAAGTATTCCTGTACTTCTACATTCTTCCATTTTAATTTTATTTTATTTTTGTCTTTCTCATGCTTGGTTTACCAAGTATTCCTTTCAGGACCATAGTGGTGAGCTTGCTGTCTCACCAAGTACTGCTCCAGAATTTATATGACATCTTACTGGAAGAATTTGTGAAAGGCCCTTATAACATGGAGGAGAAAATGACAATACAAGTACCAGAAAACAAGTTGGCTGGTTTTCTCAGGTACATCTCCATGCAAAACCTGGCTGTCATCTTCGACTTACTGCTGGACTCCTACAGAACAGCCAGAGAGTTTGACACTAGACCTGGGTTGAAGTGTTTGCTGAAAAAAGTGTCTGGCATTGGTGGAGCTGCCAACTTATATCGCCAGTCAGCCATGAGCTTCAACATCTACTTCCATGCTTTGATTTGTGCAATCCTGACAAACCAGGAGAACATCACTGCAGAACAAGTGAAGAAGATCCTCTTTGAAGATGATGAGAGAAGCACAGACTCATCACAGCAGTGTTCTTCAGAAGATGAAGACATTTTTGAAGAAACTGCCCAGGTCAGTCCCCCACGAGGGAAAGAGAAGAGACAGTGGAGGGCTCGAATACCATCCCTGAGTGTACAGCCTGTCAGCAATGCAGACTGGGGATGGCTAATCAAGCGGCTTCATAAGCTCTGTATGGAACTGTGCAACAACTATATCCAGATGCATCTGGACCTGGAGAATAATGTAGAGGAGCCTCCAGTGTTCAAAGGTGACCCTTTCTTCATTTTACCATCCTTTCATTCAGAAACCTCCACCCCATCGACCGGAGGGCAATCTGGGAAGAACACACCATCAGAAGATGACCGCAGTCAAATCAGGGACCAGCTGGGGGACAGCCTGACACCCCGAGGAGAAATGTTGCTACTTCCCCCACCCCTAAGTCCTAAACCAGAGAAGAAAGAGCAAACCAGGAAAAAAGAATGGTGGGAGAGTGCTGGCAACAAGATCTACACCATAGCCACGGACAAAACTATCTCCAAGCTCATGACAGAATACAAGAAAAGAAAGCAGCAACAGGCCATGACATCCTTCACCAAAGAGGTCAAAGTGGAAAAGAAAGGGGAGCTCCTGGGTTCAAGAGGGTCAGACTCACCCATACTCCAGCGGCCACAACATCTTATAGATCAAGGTCAAATGAGGCATTCATTCAGTGCTGGTCCAGAGATCCTGAGACAAGAGAAGAGACCGCGCTCAGGATCCACAGTCAGTTCGCTGAATATATCTGTTAGGGATGCCGAGGCTCAGATACAGGTAGGACATATTTGTAGAGTACTAATAATAATAGCAATAATTAAAATGATACCTATAAGTATTTTTCTGTTGCTTTTATTATAATGATTATAATCTCTTCATTAAATGTTGTCATTACATAAAGAAGTCATCATGATGAGGACTGAATATTTCAGCAGCTTGTGCTGATAAAAGCCTGATTCTGTCCTGCCAAAGAATATCAGTGGACGTGTAATCAGGCATATACTGCTCAAGCTTTGAAGAGTGCTTCTGCAGCTGGGGCCAAAGCTGCACTTAGTGCTAAGAACTAGCGGCCTACAATGAACTCATTGGTTACTACTAAGGGCTCTCGCCCACTTCAGGGCCTTTGAAAATGTGCTGTTGTTTGTCACAATGCTTTTGTACTTAAGAAGGTTTCTTTGTTAATTCGACAGCAGAAATAGTGGGCTCTGCTGCTAAACAGAAACTTGCTGCTTGCATCTCCAAGGGAACAAATCAGTGAAAGCACCAAACTTGAAAGTCTTTGTTCACTGCAGGATGAAATAAAAGGGTGGGCATGATACCTGCAATACAAAGTCAATAAGGACTTGGAGTACTGCATGTGAATTAGGAAGACACAGTGAACATGAAATGAAGATTCTAGCGTTACTAAACCTCCTCATGAGGCTGAAACCCCCAGATATCTTATTTTCTGCTGCAGTTGATGGGCTCATCTATTTAGAAAGGTCTTCTAAGGAGTCTTTTCTTGTATCCAATTTGTTTGTAGGCATGGACCAACATGGTGCTGACAGTTCTCAATCAGATTCAGGCCCTGCCAGACCAAATGTTCACAGCCCTGCAGCCAGCGGTGTTCCCCTGCATCAGCCAGCTGACCTGCCACGTGACAGATATCCGCGTCCGCCAGGCAGTGCGGGAATGGCTGGGAAGAGTGGGCCGAGTTTACGACATCATCATTTAAACCGAGGTGTGCTCTGTTGCAAAGGGGAGACGATATCCAAGGTATACAGCAAAGAAGTATTTGGGGTTCATTAATTGCCTGTTTGTTGGTGATCAATTAAGAAACAATGAGCTTGTTGATGTATATCCTCTATCCACTTGAGACTGTGTGTCCCTCACTCACACTAGCAAAGGAGGCAAAGCATGAGTGTGTCCAGGGGGGTCTGGAATGGCCCCAGAAACTGCCAGTAAGTCAGCCTAGTACCTGAAGGGGTGATACATTTCAGTAGCCTTCATTTTAATTGAAATGTGCAATAGTGGAGCCACATGAAACTGCAGCTGAACTTCCACACTTCCAGTTAGCTGTGAACACCACTGTCATCTGGATGTCAAACCAGGCCAGTAGCCTATGTATCTTTAAAAATATAAATAAAAGTCAGGAAAAAAGTGAGGCTATAGGACAAGTAAAAAGGTGACACTTGTTTAGGGTAACTTTTTTCCCTTCTGAAATTAGCATGAGAGAGGAAAGCCAAAAAATATTATTGTGCTAACTATGCCTCACTGACTAGAGAAAGTGGAAATTTAATTTGCTCTGAGAAGAGCCTTTGAAGTCTGGTCACATTTGGGGTAGCTAAAAAGTGACTATATAAAACATCCCAGGTCTAAAACTGGTGAACCAAGCACAGACTATTCATCCTTTCATCGCTTTTGTGGAGTATTGCTTGAAGAGAAATGGCACAGTCAAGCTGCCCTCTCTACAACACTACGCTGGCTGCCTCTTCTGCTGATCGTTTTCCACGTGTCTAATTCCCCTTAAGGGCAACAGGGAAGTTTGTTTTGCTGTTTCCAGTGAAGCTGAGGGGAAGACGCACCACAGAGCAAATACCAGCATGTGCCAATATCCAGCACTCACCTAAACATAGTAAAGTGTTCCAGTTTAAGCAACACTACAGCTAAGTTAGCTTATGCTTTTACTGGAAACGTATATGTTCACTTATTTAGAGCAGCTGTAGCCAGGAGCACCCTTCTCTCCTATGATGAACTTAGCCTATTACTCCACAATGAGCTGAATCGAGGTGGAAAATAGTCTGAAAGGATCTTTCCTATTTCTCTCCCATTTCTAGTCTGCTGATGTAAACAGGAGGAGACAGATCCTCACAGAGGTACAACCCCTCTGTGCAGCCATTTGATAGCAACTACAACAATTTGCTGGTATTTTTAGGGTTGGGAGAAGGGGAAAGATTTTGTATTGTCAGATACATATGTGACACTGTTCACAGTGGACACAGCAAAGGGTTACCTTGCTGCACAAGTTATGTCACAGCCCCTGGGACATTCCATCTCATTTGTTGATTAGAAGGCAAAATAATTTGTTGAAAATAAGCTGATTTTAATCTTGGCTGACCCCTTAATGACATTCTCCCAAGGCTTTTGAAATGTGCACACCAACTAAATATACAGCTTCAGTCCCTGCTCCAAAGCATCCTCAAAATGGCATCTCTTTATATCAGGTCTGCATTTTGCACAACTTTTAGCATCTTAAACTAAGCAAACAGAGGGAGCCAGGAGGCTTCACTGAACAGCCATCACACAAGCTGATGTGTTTACAAAGAGTCTGCCACCATCCTCCTGCCTCTTTCCCTCCTGTCCCATTTGTCACCTGCTAGACTTGTGCAGGGAATATTTCTCCCGTAACCTTCCGTAGCATCGGTCACCCTGTTTCCTTTTCTTTCAAAACTTGCCTTTGCTTCATTGTTTCACAGACATAAAAATTCCTGAAAACCAACTCTTTCTTGCTGCCTACATTGACTTTATAAAGGAGTAATTTAACTATTTCATCAACTGTCATTTTTCCCCCAACAGCAGTAATACTTGGTTGGAGATAGGTGAGATCAGCCCTTGGTATATAGGAGAGTAGTGGCGTGGTTTGATTTCTGTTGGCGTGTCTTTCTTACACATCTTTAGGTAGGGTAAAAGGGTGGTTATATTTTTTTGTTTAAGTTTTTATTGGGCATCTATACAGAACTGCTTTTAAAGCAGTGCATTAATTAGGCAGCAACAGAAATCAGAATAATTAACTGTATGCAAAACCCCCAAATCTTTTTCATTATACACGCATCAAATGGATGCAGATCCTTGTTGCACTAGTCTTAAAACTAAAGCAAATCCCTAAATTATGTTGAAGGAGCAAAATTGATAGCAGTACCACTGGAATCACTCAAGACTCCAGAAGAGGGCCTACTATCCCAGAAATATGGTGGATATGTGTCTTGGTTGTAATACCAAGATCCTTCTGTAAAATAAAAAGAAAAGCTCTAGGAGTGACAATGCCACCACCCCTACCACCCCCTCTGAAGCCCATGAACACAGCACAGCTTAATGATATTTGATTAGCCACCATCTTGTCCCAAAGTACCATTTCAACTTTTCACACTAGAAATACCATATTGGAAATGAGTAGGAGTAAGATTTCTGTATTGCTGTTGCCCTGTTTTAAACTTTGCTCTCGAAATTATGCACTAAGTGCCCATTGTCACCGTTAATGCCTCTGCACATTAACACCGCTCCATAAGAACTCATGAGTAACATCTTAAAATCTTGCAGGCAACCACGAACAGAGCAAGTTGCTGTTGGCCAGCATCAACTGCTTTTTCTCACATGGAACAGCTCATCACCATGTAAATATTTAAAGCTGAAAAAAAAGCAGCCTACACATCAATGGAGTGCTACTTGTCTTGTATAACAGGAGGAGGGTCTGACCCCAATTGATATGGTTTCAGGCCATTGTATATGTTTGCACTTTATCCTGTAGTGTGAATATATGCAGAAATGAGAGACTATTTATGTATTTCTGTATAGATTCCTTTAGCTCCTGTCACTACCATACTCTGAGCATTTTGCATTTTTACAGAGCAATATCCACATTCGTAGTATGTTTATCATCTTCTGTGAATATTTGTGTCACACCAGCAATGGTTAGCACAGTTGTTCTGGTACCTTCCCCATAGCAGTCTTTTCTGAGCGTTTAGCAGCCACAGAATTACCACCGTCTCTTGGTCAAAATGCTTTCATGTCTTTAAGCTGTTAAAATACAGATTTTTATATTCTCCTAGGGATGAACGCTCACTTGAGAATAGCTGACTTAGTTTAGCATCCAGAAAAAATTATTAGGAAAAGATTTACACAGACCTGGGCAAAACTTTCCCTGTAAAACTCCAAGCACGGGCAACACAGCTTTTGTGTCATCGCAGATAAAAAAAATTCATTCTGGACAATAGCTGGCTCATGTCAACACCAAGCAGCATTTACACCCATGACCTGTAAGGTACTTTGCCTTTGAATTTGAGTTTAAAGTTTTGTTTAAAACCTAAACCTTCCTGTAAAATTCACTGAGAAATCCTCACCTGCCAAAGATACAACCCCCACCTCTAAATACCTTGTGTTACCGTATGTCATCTCCATCTGCACTTGATATAGTAGCATCTGCGTTTTGGTGTCTGCACTGCAGAGCTCAGCGCAGCATCAGAGTGAAACCGAGCGGCAAACACGTTAGCAAGCAGAGAGGTCCCACTCCCTGTGCTGCCTGCACTTTGTGCCTCTCCCCACAGCTCAGGCCCACCATCAGAGTGCCCAGACGGTGGAAATCAATGCAGGTTACCTACCTGGATATCTTTAATACTCAGGACTCAATCCTTCAATCCCTACATGCAAGTTCACAAGTTCTCAGTAAGGGGAAAGCCCTGTACAGTTCCTGATGTTGCCCTCAATGCACCTCCTGCTTGAAAAAACATCTACAGGAACCAGCGCGTATTCCAATACATCCCAATGCCTCAAAACTAGAACCTTCACTTTTGCACAGATCCAGTTTTAACATGTAAGAGGCTGACCACAGCAAGCCAAAGTAATTTATTTCTACCTAGCCCTTCTGTGTAGGAGCTTATCTGGAAATTGAGCATGTGGTTTGGCTATTGTCAACTTTAGTAATCCATTCAGTGATAAATAGCTTTTAATTCACCAAAAAAAAAAAAGTTAAGTCCTTTCTTCCCTTGCCCCTGTTTCTGTGAGGGTGTTCTGATACGTTTATGATTAATCAAGCTATTTACTCATTACTGTAGTTATAGTCATTTCAGGGAAGATACAAAATAGAGTTAGGTTTTTCTCCATTTCGGATCATTCCACAATTGTTTGAAGAAATGATGCAATACCATCAGTTAAAAATAATTTTAAAAAAAGTTAATTTTCTTTTTAGTATAAAAGGACCAAGTTACCATAGCACAGAAGCACAACCGTTGGATTTTTATGCAATGTAGATAACAGCATCTGGCAGCTAGAGACCCCTCTTCTCTGAACCTTCCTTTTTGAGTAGAGCTTCTGTAGGGATACAATGTCAGGGTCTCTTGGCAGCCCTCACCAGCAGCACACCTGGGACTTCAGGAAATTGTACGGCTGCAAAGAAGAAGTCGTAGCTCCTCTTTCTGTTGTTTCCTCTAATCCCCTTCAGAACATATACTTTATATGTGACACTAGCTGTATCATACTATACAAACGGCTTTGGCCACACATGGCGGGCTGCCTATGTAAAAAGAAAATATAAAAGCATGTGGTGCAAGTATTCATCAGTCTTTTTCACTTAGTGCTCAGAGGTCTCCAAGCTAAGAACTAAAAGCAGAGGGAAGAAGAAATGCCCTAATTCTGTGGATATTGGTGGAGCTACGCTCTATGATCCTGGATTAATGCAAAAATGAGCTCACCTATGGGACAAGATCCCTCAAATCCCCTTTATTTTTGGCAGATGATACACAAGTTGAGGTTTGCAAAGTCTCCACTGCCACATTGAACCAGGGAACTGAGTTTATGGAGGGCATTTTTTTTGTTAAGAAACATGGCAACAGGATCTATTTCAATTCTTTTACCTAATGTCCCACTTTTCCATAAATTTCATCCAAATGCTGTGGAACACCAGGGCCCTATTTCCTGTCTGTGCATTTGGTTCACCTGGGTTGCAGGGCAGTGCCAATGCTTCCACAAGCAAGAGCTAAAACAAGAGAGCTGAGCTAGTGGAGAGGCACAGGTACATGGGTTCAAGCATGGGACAAATATCACCTGCACAAGCAGGCTGTGGCGCCTGAGCCCCTGCTCTGCAGAGCAAAGCAGGATTCGATACCAAAGGGACAACAGCCAGGAAGGGCAGAGCACCATGGTGACAGAGCCCTGTGCTGCACAGTGCTTGCTGAGTAGACGGGAGCGAGAGATTGAAAAGTATGCAATGACAGCAGCGAGCACCTTCTTTCTGTTCCCCTCACTTTCTCTCCCTCACCCCTTTAATTGTCATTATTTGTGAGACTGTACGCATACTTCCATGGGCCCTTCAACCAGAAGTGAAAACTGAAAGCAAGCCAAAGGGAGTGGACACTCCATTTTGCCAAAGATCTAATACTTTCCTGTTCAAAAAGGAAAAAGAAAAAAAAAAATAAATCAAATTCTATTTCCATGATGATGGTTGTCATAGGAAGCATTTTCCCACAAAACATCATTCCCAGGACTTCATGTCTCTAGCTGTATATTCAGGAGGAGCCATTAATACTTTCTAAGAGAGACTGTAAATCACCTTGTCAAGCAAGTGCTTACATTGGCTTTACCTTCTACTGAGTTCATACTGAGCTGCAGTTCCCCAGTCTCATCCATTTTTCCTCCCTCTACCCTTCTGCTGTTCTTTAGAAAAAACACCTCCCTGTGTCTGCCGCGTCCTGTTGTGCTGCTAGCTTTGTTTGGTCCTTGGGTGTCCAGTGGTCAGGCAGTCACTGTAAGCTGGCTTGCAAATTGTATTTTGTGTATATTTTATTCTGACTGAATTCTGAAATGGAAATATTTTAAAACAAAAATGATAAACTATTTATGTTGCTTGTGTTGTAGAATAAAGGGGCAAATGCAAAATAAATCATGCTTTGTTTTTGTCTGAAGATGGTTATTTTACATTTACTGATGAAGCAAAGGAGCAGAACTGAGAAGTGGCCTGAAATATTTGGTACCTACCAGCAGGGACTGCAGTTTTCACAGATGACCTGGGGAATTTCGCCACATTGAACTGCGGGGTTGTTGTTTTTTTTTTTCAGTGGGAGCTGAGATGTAAACACATTAATAAACGAGCCCTATAGGACTGACTAAGCAGAGTCCAGGCCAGATTTGGGGAGAAGGACGATGAAGCTGCTGAGACAACTAAAGGTACAAGTAGGCGCTCTGCAGAACTGTGACATGTCTAAACAGTTGAAGCACTTCTCCCCCCATTAAAACATTACAATGAGGAAAATACTTTTGGCTTTGATGTCACTGGAGATGGGGGGAAAAGAATGGCAGAAAAGGCACCTACTTTCAATTACAGAGATAACTGAAAACTGTCCTAAAAGGCAACTTCAGTAGCACAGCAACAAAGGAAACTTCCAGCCGCACACCAAAGTACACCACCTTCCTGCCACTGGAACCCGGGCTGACCTCTGCCCCAGCCCCGCAGCGTGGCAGCCGCTGCTTGTGAACACTACTGGGGACAAGCAGGCACCACAGCGCTCCTCAGACCACTGTCACAGCCAAACTTTTGTTGGGTTTTCCAGCCAGGCATCTGCCAGCTGTGTTTACCTGCCCCACTCAGTTCAGCTGGCACCCAGTGTTCCAAATGTACAGGTGCATGCAAGTGCCTTCATCCCTCTGAAAAGCTAGGCAAGGACTCTCCCCTGCCACCTAAATCCCTCTTTTGATTAAAGTTGGATCAATGATCATTCCTGTTGCAGGGAAAAAATAACAATGGAAACATTTAAGGAAAACCTTCTTCACAGCAGCCACACACGCTTCCATATGCAACCAACATTTAGATGCAGAAGAAGAAAGGTTTGACCAGTACCCTGTCAAGAGAATGGTCATGGGGGGGCTCCCTGAAGGCAGGAGTGTGTCAGCAACAGGACAGCAGCACAGAGTAACCTTTCCACACCATCTCAAGAGTGAAAATGCTGCAGCGGGAATTCCCACCTGGGATCTCTGGGCATGGGTTTCTTCCCACGCACCAAAGCAACACAAGGTCTGGCTTTCAGCATCTGTTACACAACCACCTCACCACCACAAAGGTTAAGAGAAACGTATTAGAGCAGATTACAAAGCCACTAAATGAGGTTGTGATGCTTTAATAATCTTGCAGCACTTCTGGTGAAAGAGTGTATGTTGAATCCCAACAGTCAGATCTAATTCCGTTCCAGGAAACTACCTTCTGCTGCTCGTCTCATTTAAATCCCATTAGAAGGACTTTCATTTCCTCCTAACCAGCATTCATTAATGTAAAACAGCAACTGGGTAAATACAGAAAGTATTATTCCACTATTTCTCTAACTCTTTACATATTCAAATTCCCAACTGCCTTCTCACTTAACAGTGGGGTCAGACTAGCGCAGCTTCTGCTGCCACTGCTGTGAGGGAAATAGGTGGAAGTGGTGAACTTTCTTTGTAGACACTTGAGCAGCCGTTGAACACATTGCTTTGTAGCCAAAATTTAACAAACGGCTCTTGGGTTTTTTAATGCCCAGTGATGAAAACTTCCCATAGAAGTTGTTACCAAAACATATTTATCAGAAGAAAGTGACCACGGTTCAATTTTGAGAGGCTGACTTTCTTATCCAGGCAGGTCAGCTCTCTCAAGTCCCCCTAGAGCTTCCTAAAAGACATTCACCCTCCCAGGAGGAACAGAGGAGGAACACCACCCACCAAACCACGCAAAGCCACACATTCTCTCCATAGCTTTGGGAAACCTCTTCCTTCCTCTGCCATTACAAGAAGCACCAAAGATACATGTGTGGAGTTACCCTGATCTCCCTCCATTATATACATTTGTTTTTTACAACAAACATTTGTTTATAACAAGATTTCAGAACTGATGATTTTTCACAATGTGGCTACACCGTGTTCATCTGTGGTCAACTATAACAGAAGTTAAAAAGCTCCCCTCATAACAAGTCAGACATCTTTCCTAATTATTATTTTTTGACATGGTGCCAAGAGTGCCCAGTGACACGAGTACCATTGCATATGGGATGAAAACAAACTGAGCAAGTCAAAAATTTGTCCTTGACATCAAGAGGGCCCAAAGTATCTACAGCACGTGCCCTGGCCTCTTGTTTATTCCAGGGACTTAGGTCTGTGGGATACAGGCAGATCCGGCAAGAGGGAGAGAAAAAAGTAACTGTAAAGACAGTTTATGGGAGGGATAACAAATGCAAATTAGAAATGCAAGCAGATACTTCAGGTAAAAGACTAAAGGGAAGGGAAACGTGCTTCGATTGCAACAGCTAATGCACAAGAGGGCTGCAGAGGAGACCACTGGCACATCTGTACACCGAAACACTCAGAAGTACCAGCACGGCGATCCTGGGACAATACTTTCAGTAATCCTGCTGGAAGCATGCTCTCTCCAAGAAAGGTGTTTCTTGATCCACATTTTGCAGACTGGGAAAACTTTTTTAACCCACTGAGTGAGGCTGTGACAGAAGTAGAAAGAACAGGTAGAACCAGGCCCGGGTTCTGTCTGCTGAGCCACATGAAACACAGGGTGAGCTCTGATTTCTGAGCTTTTGGCAAAGCACCGAGCATCAGGATAAACCTCTTAACATCTAATATCACCATAAACAAACACGACTTGAACTCTTTATCCAAATACCTGACACAATGTCCTAGAACAGTGCACTCAGCATCCAGGTTTCAAAACCCAACAGAATCCCAAATAAATCAAAACAAGTTAGAAGCAAGCATTGGGTCAATTAGGTCCTAGACTTATTATGTAGGAAAAAAAAAAAGACACAACAAAAAAAATCACACACTGAAAACAACGCACCACACATTAGTCAGGCTGCATGTGCCATTTTCAGACTCCTGACAGAAATCCATGGCAGTAAATCTGGTTTGGTTGTTTTGTTTTTACAAGAGAATTGCACCTCTTTCTACACTGTATTTCCCAGGAGATCTGTATCCATAAAGTAGAGACAATACTTCTGGTTTGCCAGCTCTGAGGAAATATGCCCAAGCTGAATAATTTTTTATTATGCTTAGCGTGACCACTTCTCAGGAGGTCTAATTTCCCACCACAGTCAAACAAAATTACTTAAGATTAAAATAATTTAAAATACTTCTCCTGCGTGGCATTTCAGAATTATTTACTATGTTTTTGAGTGCTACATTACATTCCTGTCAGCCTGCTTTGTACTTCAAAAGAAGTTCCCTTTGTGCCAGATATTATGGGGAGAGGAACAGATGAAAATAAAACTGGATAAGATGCCATACTGAAATCTATCCCGATAAGTAAGTATGCCCAGGAGGTTGGAAACAGACACATCTTAAAGCTTGGGAAACAAGAACGTCAAACATAATGAGAAAGTGAAAAATGGTTTTGTAGTAACTCATGTAAGGCGAGGAAAGTGGCAAGACTCTTGGCTGGTTCGAAACGCTTCCCTGCAAAACCAATTAATCTTTCCTTGAGAAAACATGGGAATTGTTTCCTGGGTAGGATTGCAATGGTTGCACCGCAAGAACAAGCACCCTGATAAAAATACTCTTTTAAAGTCTCAGCTGCAGGGACGCTCATCAGAGCAGATCTTACATCTCTCTTGCGTATTCTTTTAAAAGGATGCTAAATAATTGAATATCTCAGTGCAGGCTCTTCTGACCAGCCCCAGGCCCAAGAGAATAAAGATTATTAGTTTGCAAAACCAACCATGAAAAAAGAAAAAAAAAGAAAATAAAAAAGTGAAGGTTAAATCTAGCTTGCTAATATTTTTTTTCTTACAAGTTTTCAATCAAATCTCCTTTAGCATTTCAGGGGAACAAGAGCAGCAAGAGGGATGGAATGAATGTCCTGCCACAGAGTTTTTTAGGCAGAGATGTACTGAGGGTAGGACAAGAAGGGTGACCACCATTAAATGTCCCCCAGGGATAGTGGGGGGCATAGGGTAAACTGTGCCATCCTAGACAACGGCATGGATCTGCAGTGATTGCTGAAGAAAAACAGCATGAGAAAGATGAGCCCAGGGCAGGGCACAAGTGCCAAACAATTTCACTTTTACTCTCTCTTGAAGAGCCTGAGCCATTGAACCAAGCCAGGCTGCCAGCATCCCTTTCAACAAAGCATCATCCTGCACACGGCAAAAAGCAAATGTCTGGAGCCAAATACAGTTAGGAAAAAAAACCTTGAATAGCAACAAGCACTGACTCTACAACCTGGGACCACTTAACTGCTCACCTGGGCAGGTCCCAATGCCCCACAGCAGCCACCTGGTTCCTCCTGCCATGATACCCCTCGTCACTTGACCTTGAAAGCATGAGGCTATGCCTGGAAATGGGGTGAGAGGATCCCCATCGTGCAGCAGACACCAAATTGAATAATTGCCTCAGCTGTTGTGTTTCACAGCTGATTGTGTTTGTACATCACTGCCCCAAGCAAGATCTAGTTGTTCTTTAAAAATAAAATCCACGTGTAACCAGCCTGGACCCAAGGCTTCCCCACTGTAGCAGTGTTCCCACAGAGCAGTGCTGGGGTGTCGCACAGGAACAACATTTTGCACAGCAGCACACTTCCACTCACACCTCCACGCTCTCATCAACCCAGCCCGAGGACACTGTGGCAGTGCCTTTACCCTCTTATCCTTAGAGCCTTGCACTGGTCAATTCTGAAACATTTTTATAACCCCTGCATTGGAAAATGTATTTCATTTCTACAGCAAACTTTATTTTACAGGTTGCAGGAAGCTGTGCATCTTGCCTATAAGCTGGTAACAGAAATCTCCAGATTCACAACAGAGGACTTGGCTTCAAGATGTGAACTCTGAATTACAACGGTACACAAAACGTGTGTTATTTCAAGCATAGTTCACCTAAATTAAAACAATACAAAATGTGTTTTATTTCAAGCAAAGGGACGTTCCAGTTCACCTAAATTAAAACAGCACAAAATTGCCCAAAACCTCTCAGATGATGCTCTGTTAAATAATGCACACTTCAATTCAAGGAGTTTCCTGCAGATTTAAAGTCCACAGATGGGAACAATTTTCTCCCTTGTCCTGAAGAAGGGCCTTTCCTTGACAAGACAACGGAGCACAATGCTGAACAAGCATCTCCCGATTTACAGCCCCTGTTCTCGCAGGGATGCAGCTGCACAGAAGCCACCCATGGCGAGCAAATAACCTGCCTGACCCATGTGAGAGGCCGGTCAATGAGGAGTGGGTAACCACCACTACCTGAGCTTGTCCTCCAGCCAACCACAGCTTTCTCCTTGCAGTTTCTCCATTGGATCTCCAAGAGGCCACTCGAGGACCCAGCAGTACCCAGCCTTTAACCTTCCGTCTACAGAGCCTGAAGGGCCACTGCTACCACGTCTTTGGTCCAGTTTGTCACACTGCTCGTCCTCACACGTATAAAGGCAATTGGAACCCACTACAAGCTTACCTACTACATCAATTGGTTTAGTTTATACAAATAATTTTCAACTCACTCATTCTTACTCTTACTGTTACAGCTAAGTATGTTTCAGAGCATGGATTTCAAAAGCTGTATTTCCTCAAGCTTTCAAATGTTTCAAGCATTTTAACAATAACAAATGAAGATTCACTGATTAGTGACAGGAAAGATACAAGGACTTCTCTAAACCTGGAATTGGAGGCATTAACCTGTAAGAGACCATGTTTATACCTACAGTTCTCCTGCTCTGGAGCTGCACTTGGCCTTAAAGCAATGACAAAAGAGTAGTTTAAAAAAACCACACACAACAGGGTAAGGATGACCAACTGTAAATGAAGGGGATTAAATCTAGATTGACAGAAATAAAATAAAATCAAAAAACACAAAAAAAAAAAAAAAAAACAAAAAACAAACAAACAAACAAAAACCAACAACAACAACAAACCTTTGTGGAGCTTGTCCACAAATGCTGCTCTCCAGAATCCTGCTTTTCACTGGGGTTATACCAACCTGTATCTACCCTTTCAAGTGACAGTGATTTTAGTTTGATGCGGGGGGGAAGGAGACTGCTCTTCAGAAGGTGTTTTGTTTTGGAAAAACAAAGGTACTGATATTTAACAAAAAAGCAAAGCCAAAATCTCAATATCATGAAAAATTTCTCAAAAAAAAGAGCCAATCATTATGAATTGCTTAATTACCCAAGAGAAAGGGAATGGACAGGAGCCAACACCACTCCTGCCTGAAGGACAGAGAAGCACCTACCAGCTGGTTATAGGCAAGAGACAGGATCTCCCTTCACTTCATCCAATGAATCTACACCTGACAATGCGGTACAGTTTACGCTGGTAACACCTCACCCACTACAATTCCTAGTTTTGCACCGTTCACACATGAGAGCACAGCCATTCCAGCAGGGATGGTCCACCACTGTCTGTAGAAAGCAGCAAAAGCAACTGGTGGAAGAAAGCAGCAAGAAATTTGAAAGGCACCTAGGGCACTATGGTCTGTTCCCTATCAGTGCTAGTGGTAACACAGCCTGGACTTGCACTGCTGGCCTCGAACATCTCAGCAAATCAGAAAGATGACATTTTTTTGACAAACAGTTTGGGCTTCGTACTGAGGACAGTGGAGGTGCCTATTTTCTGCAGTGCCTTCCTCAGAAAGTCTCTTCCTGCCCCCCTGCTAGAATATTGGAAGTGATATCAGCAATACTGCCTCAGTTAAAAGCATCAAGTTGCGTTTGTTTACAAACCTATAGCAAACTTCAGTCCATCTGGTGGCACCATTCCATGCCAGCTGTTTTCTCCAGATTATTTGAGAGGGCAATTGTTAAATTAAACTGTTTCAAATAACAAAGCCAGTGTGGGGAGAGGGAGCAAGTTTTGTCCACGTCAAGGTCTGAAGACCTCCAAAGGTCTAACTCTCCCATGTGTCACAGCAGCAAGCCTGACGTCTGGCCATGGGGCTTGGATTCAAGGACGTTCCTCCTCCCAGCTTCCACACTGCAGCATGCCCAAGCTATGGTGGTATTTATGAACTCTTTGTGGGAAGGAGAAATCAGTGTTATGTGTGCCAGAAATCTGCAATAGATTTGTCATCACAAACACAGCCTTGAGTGGTGCTGGTTTAGTTCTGCAGAAAAGCAGATGATCTCTACACAGGCAGTGTGTCAAGTGGGCGTCCAACCACTGGGAGCAGAGAGACAGTATCTCTACTGCTCTCAGTAATCTTCCTGCTGGGCCCACTAATTATAAAGTGAGAATGACAATTGTTATTTCATATTCTAATTACCTGCATGATAAAGGTCACCACATTTCACTAAATTCCCATTTGGCCTCAGCTCTACAAAATTAAATCATTCTTAAACATTTGCCAGAGGTCAAAAATTCAAAGCAGATTTGGTAAATCAGGTCAGTGAGTCTTAAAAGAGCACACCTTATTTTGGCTACAGTTCATCTAACTACAACCTAAGGATGCCAAATAGGGTGTTTATGCTGCAAGGGGACATAATTTTTTACTTTTCGTCATTATTCATGGCACAGTCCCAAAGCAAATTTACAGCAAGCTTTTAAAAATAGCGTTAATCATCTTAGGGGCTGTATCAAGACCCTAATTAAGATGGTATATGAATGTTTCCTGCTTGCACATGAGATGACAGATTTAAGCTACGCAATCACTAGGCTCCTTAAAGAATTTATTTTCTTAACACCGCATTCAGAAAGATGGTCACCATTCTTGCTTCCATCCACAGTGCAAAGACAAAGTCAAAAGTCTTGGTGCGACCTGGTAAGTCATGTTTAGGACCCAGCTTCTCGTGGGACACGGTAATTCACAACACAACTCCCCCAGGCTCTGGCTGCAGCACCTCTGACAGTGCTTTCCCAGGTCGCAAGCCCAGGAAAGTAGGAATCTTCTCACAAGCACGCAAAAGCTTTTCTAGCTTCACGCAGGACCTTTCAGCAGAAACAGGAGCGGGATCCAGTTTCCAACGAATGATGCAGCTGCTTCAGCACCAAGGCTGACCCTTCATTCAAAATTCCTGCTCCCTATCGACTGCTCAGATGGCAACTTTGGTAACAAAACAGGACAGATTTATCAAAAAATCCCCTATTTTTCCCACAGCCCAGGTTCACCTGTGGGGTAAATCCCCATTGCACGCTGCAGCCACAGGGACCATATCCAGCCTTGGAACGGGCTCTTCCAGAGTCCTCTCCTCAGGAACAGCCAGTGCTGGCACCTACAGCTGCTGTTGTTGGAGCTGTCAGAGGCCAGCCTGCTGCCCCTTAGGCCTGCAATTTTCTGGGAGCTGTGAGCTCAGAAGAAGAGTTCATAGAAGGACATCCAATCAGGAAAGAAGAGGTCACAATTCTGACTCCAGTTTTCTATCCTAAGTCCAGAACAGAACTTTTGCTTGAACACGTTTAGCCTTGAGAAACCATGCCAAATACACCACAGTTGAATGGGGTGTTACCAATGGCCTCTCCTCCTGCTCACAGCAAGGCTGAAAAATGCACAGGTTTTCAGTGAGAGTTAAACTTTGATTCAACTTTCAACTTAAATACTCCTCCCTTCAGAGGTTAGCAACCATCACGGATTTTATTTTTTTCTTCATAAACAGCACAAAGGCCTCTCGCTGGAAACAACTGCCATTTAACAACATGTATCCTAGAAAGCTGTGGATGAGTCCTGATTTAACTGAACTGATAACTCATAACTACTGAAAGCAATTGTATGATCTCAGTGACCAAAGCTTTCCTGGCAGAGCTCCCTCTCTGGATTTATCATTAACATCTACATCCTAACGCTGCTAAATAATTCAGCACAGCATTTAGCCTCATGTCCTTGCCTCCCTACCAGAAACCACCCTCACTATTTACTGTATGTTCCAGCAATAAGGAGAAAAAACCTGCCTGCATTGTGGTTCCTCTTCGTGCTGCGTAACCAAGGGTGGACCTTCGCTCTCAGCATAGAAGCACGGGTTTTATTTATTTTATTTTGTTGGAAAAGAGTGTTCATTAGATCCCTAAATACAGAGTGTTACTTATCCACATGGAGTCATGACCATGTGGGCTCAGATTCACATGCAAATTCCCCTTTTAATAATCCTAATGCAGGGAGCGCTCCAATCAGAGCACTATCAGCCCCGGCTCCCAGATACCTGATGCCAGCTTTGCTGGCAATGTAGGCCACCGAAGCAAATCCAGAGAGATTGAGTTGGAAGTGGAGAGACAGGCTCTGAAATCTATTTGCTTGGCTTCCTGACAAGGGGAGGGGGGGTGTCTAATTTCTTTTTTTCCACTGTAAACGGGATATCATTTAAGAGGGATCCTTAGCTGCGAGCAGCCCAGCTGGGGCAAGGCTGGGAGGCGGGGACGCAGTTGCAAGCAGTGAAGCAAGGTGGAGGCACGAAGAAAGAAGACCAGGTTAATGAAAGCATGAGGTGGCTCTTGGGCAGCAGCTGGAGGAAATTTGGACATGCTGACAGGGGAAACTATGACTGGCTAAACAGTGAACCGGGTGGGCCACTTCTGGAAACTGAGCTTCAGGTCTGTACCCCTCTGCTCGTCTCTGTGGCATGTCCTTCAACTTTGCATGTGTGTGTATGTCTGTGTAATGCCTCAATGTGTAGCACAGAGTAAATACCTGGTGTTTGAGATATATCATTAAAGCAGTACCTCTCAATTACAGAGAGTCAGAGCATGTATTTATTGCTGTTAAGTTGTTTTAAACACATTTGTGGTGAAAAGAAAACTTTAGATGGAAAAATCCTGCTGGAGTGGCAAGTAAAGAAGTTTAATTATTTCTTTTAAGCATAATGCATTCTGCTGTTCCTTGATTTCCTTTCTTTTAAATGCACATTTACACTTTGGATCTGGTCCCATGAAGCCTTTCTACAGATGTTAAGAGTCGGTAGCAGTCAGGAATGAACTCTGGTTCCCTAAGCTGTGCACTGATTACTTCTCCGAGAGAGGATCACATGCAGGCAAGTGGGGGGAGGAAAGAGGCCCTCGGAGATGAAAATCCACAGCCTGCCTTTCTGGCTTTGTCTGGGAGACAGCAAAAGGGTTTCTCCTATCACAAATAACAATTTAAGGTGCATACATATCCCCAGTAAATGTCTGAGTCAAGTAGTATTAGCAAATGAACTGGCTGTGCTACACAGCTGAGATATCAAGTGTATTGTTGTAAAAGAAAAGGGGATAGGAGGTGTGGGGGTCAAAACAGGAGAAAAAGTAGTTTTTAAATGCCTCTACAATTTTAACAGTCTACCTCATCAGTAACATTGCCAGAGTTAGAACGCAAATGGCAATGTCTTCACACCTCGAGACTGGTTTTGTCTGACAGTGGGCAATAAACAGCACCAGAGTCACATTCTAACAAGTATTTGAAAATTCAATGTAAATATAGGCTCACTTTAAAATTATTAATGTACACAAAACCACATTAAAATGTTTACCTGTTTGCCAGAGTTATATGATTTTGCTTTTTACCAGCGATAACAAATCAGCTTTAAGAAGTAGGATGGAGTTTGGAAAAGCACCTATGTGTGGACCACAGCTTAACAACTTCAAAGTAGACTTTGTTCCAAATTCACTTTAAACATTTCAGAAGTATCAGTTTCCTGATACAACTTCAAAAGATATTAGCATAAATATATGGTATATTAATAAAAATAATTTTAATAAAGTGCTAAGTACCCTAACAAATCATTAACAACATAATAAATCCTAGCACCAATGAAAAAAACACTTCAATGGGAATTTAAGCAAGCCAAATAAACTTTCATTTTCCCATCCTTACACAAAAGTTTCCTTCAAATTCATGTTTGGCCTTATTAGGTCATTCCCTTTAAAGCCAGGAACGAGGCTTCTTTGGTCTAGACAAAGAGCTCAATTCTAAACCCATTCCATTACTCATCATGGAAATACTACAGAACTGGGCTGCACTTTGCATTTCATTCCTTTATCAACAGGCATGAGTAAAAGCTCATCTAAACTGATATGGGTCACGTAATCTGTAAGCTGGCAATTCTACGTGCTCAACACATTAAAAAAATGCAGGCAGACAGATTACTAACGAAAGGCTTTACTACTTCTAGCCTGTGCCCAGTGTTTTGGAAAACTGATCCTCTGCTTCAGTTCCTACAAAGATATAAATGAAAGGAAGAGAATAAACATGAGCCTACAATGGCCAAGTCATCCTACTAAAAATCAGTTCTAGGAAAACAGAGGACTTTTTAGAAACATAATCCCTTTTACCACCATGTCCCTTTCTGCCTTTCTCTTTATAAAGGATATTTTTCCTGTATTTATGTGTCTGTAACTTATTTCATGCTGGAAGCCAGAGCCTTTGTTTTGTCAATTATAAACCCAACAATAGCTGCTTGTGATAATATGGGCAGACCACTCGGACCTCCAGTGAAGCAGCAGCATCAAAATCAAACCAGTTAAGAAAACACAAACAAATAATTCCCTCAGTCACTTCATATGCTTGGTTCAGAAATTCCAGTTGTTAAACAGTAGATGATCTTATTTTATATATGTTCTTCAGCTGGTTTATTTGCTTACACTTCCATTTCAATTACTCAAGATTCAATCTCATTTCTAGATCATTTTATTCTCCAGTTCTGGCAGTTATTTCTGATACTTACACACACTGGTTCCTGTTCTCATTTCAGAGTTTCAGTTTTAAAAGTTAATTTTAGAACTTCAGAGCAAATATATTTTTTTTCCTCAGTGATCTTTGTTTAATTTCATTAAAATTATTTCTATTTTTTGTATAATCTGGGTTTTTATGGCTAAAAGATTTTTCCAAGTCCTAATGTCAAGACCTTTGCAACATTCTTCAGTAGCCCCTTAGCCACTCATCCCAGAAACAGGCACAAAACCACAACAGAAAAAGAGACTGATACTGCTCAGTTGTCTCCCAATACATTCTATAGATAGATAGATAGATATACCTACAATAAGTTAATCAGATTTTCGAAATACATCTGAACGTAAAATGAGTTCCTGTAAAATGTTTGGCAGGAGGCAGTAATAAAACAGATATGTAACTTCCTGTGATTTATGCTTCAGGTTCTGGGCATTTATGGGGCAGTATTAATTTGTTTAAAACTATTTCAACTCAAATACTCTAAGTAGCCTATGGATTATTTCACCCAAATAGGACAGCTAAGGCTTAATGTTAGCTGTGTTTAAAAAGCTATGGACACTTTGAAACACAGACTGGGGAAAACTGGTCCTTAATGTCACCTGTTAGCATACAAAAAGACATATTACCCAATCCTTAATCCTACCTGCTTCACATGCTGCTATTTTGCAGACTGTAGTAAGACGTACTTACTGTTCTTTCACAACTGCATGGAACACAGCATTCACTTCATTACTAGCCACTCAATGTGTTACTCTCCCCACATTTCTCAGCATACAGCCCAGGGTCGTCTTTACCGCATCTTCTTCAAATTACGAATTTCTTATGTCTTGTTTTATACACATTGCTTGGCACGTGTGGAAAATGGAATCCCTAACCAGCAGGCAATCCTCTCTCTTCCCTCAGTCTCCTGACTCAGTCACTACATACTCTACACATCCTGCAACACATTACACTGAGCTACTGTGGTCTCCTTCCCTAAGGAATCTATCACAACCCGACAGTAGGCACCTTGTACACAATAATGTAATTAAAAATTAGGTGCATTGTGGTTCAAATTAAAGATTCACAGATTTCCAAAACACTTACATTTACTCAGCCTTGAGGGCTTGAGTTAGCAACTTTTTTAAGTTTTCAGCCCAGTAACCATGCTGACACCCAAATGAATCTAGGTTGTCCTTTTATACCTGCTTCATAGACTGTGGTACTCTAAGCTAGCTCATACTACAAATATAATAGCTTCTCTTCTTCCATTTCCTTACCATTAGATACACACTGGCCCTTCCAACAAGAATACATCTTACATATTTGCATGGGCAGATAGTTCTTTGCAAGGCCTGACTGCTGGCTTCCAAATGAGGCTTTGGAGCAAAGCATTCCCCTGATATCCAAGACCATTTGTTCGTTTCTTCTGTCAAGCTTAACTTTGCCTTCCCCTGTCTCCCAGTTCAGCACTAGCCTTTTTTCTTCTTCTGCAAGAAGAATGGGATTAGTGCAGTGAGAGAGAAGCCTCAACATTTGCTCCCCAGACTTCTCAGTCCCACCCAGCCCTACTGCACTCATTCTCAGATCCCTTTTGGCTTTCGCCCCCACGGCTTTACGTCTTGTGTTCCCTCCTCACAAGCCGAAGTTCTCCATCCACACTGGTGCACAATTCTGATCAACACTCTTCTCCACTCCTCCCTCCCCTGATGAGTCCCCAGCTCTTCACTTCAGGAACATCAGTTCTTCTTTTGTGCTTCAAATCCACATCCAACCCACCACTCCCTCCCTCTGTCTCCTCACCATCCTGCGGATTCTCAGACAACCAGCCTTTGTGTGAGGCCCTGTCTCATAACAGGACATGTCGTTGCCTGACACTGCCATGACCTTAACACTCACCTGTGTTTCCATCAGCATACAAAGGATACATCATCCTTGGCCATTATTTAAAACACAAACTTCCTCTCAGTGAAATTCAAAGGCAAGTTGCACTGAATTTAAAGGTAAGAGAATCAGGGCTTTCCATACTATTTACTAGTCTCGTGTAGGAAACACTGACAATCTCACCTTCTGTCCTCACAAAAAAAAGACACTAGTGTGCAACTCACAGATCCAAAAAATACCACCTCAACCCAACTTAAAAGCTTGCTCCCTACAAATTAAACCCAAAACTTACATTTGGATCTCAAAAATGTGCTCTTCATTGAATTATTCATTATCATGAAAAATGCTGTCTAATAGAAGCTCAGCTTTTCTAAATCTTCATTATAAAAGTATTGATAACGTAACAGTATCAGTGAGTACCAATATACATAGTGCGCAAACGTGGTAATCATGTTTTAATTCATTTTTCCTGGGAAGTGTCTTATGCATGTCACAAGATACAATAACAAAGCGTTAAAGATTTTTTTAAACAAAACACCATTTTAAAAATATTATGTAATGCCTTCATTAGAATAATAGCTGAAGAGTTTCTTCCAACTCTGCTGTTTCCTGTAGCTCATTTAATGGTCAGGGAAGACAACAGCTTGTACTGCCAGAAACTCTTTAATAAGAAATGATCAGTAAATACAAGATAGCTCTTTAGTATGCATTTCTGTGGAAAAAGACAGCTGGAAAAGAAGAGGAAAAAAAAAAAAGCTTAATGACTAATCCACAATAGTTTCAGTGTATTTTAAGATTACTATAATGGCTTTGGCCTCAGACATACATTACCTCAAGAAAGAAAAGCAGAATTCTCCCCTACACTATTTGTCAGAAATCAAAACCTATTTACTTTATTTTTCGTAGGCATGACTGCACACTAAGAATTTCATAACATGACACAAAATTGGAGAGGTAAAAATTGCCTGGTAAATAATGAGTTGACTGTAGGTTACAGTGCGATTTTGCAGTTAAAAGAATGACCATGATTCTTGGAAGAATAAGCAAAGAAAGTTTTCATAGACTAGGAAGGGGGCACTGGAGCTACTGGCCCTTTTCACAAAGCCCTTATTGCAAACAGACCATTTGCATCCCTGCTTCCAGATGCTTTAAGGAAAGAACCACTTGAGTTCTCCAAGCTCTAAAAGCTGTTTTCTTTCAAATTAAAGGAAATTTGATCCATTGATCTGTTTAGTCTCACTATAAAAATATGAAAAAGCCATCTGATTACAGTCTTCAAGTACTTACAAAGTGAATGATTTGATAATAAGCAGCATTTTAGGGTTTGGGGTTTTTCCTGCCTCTCTAGACTAGACTCTGAATGACAGACAGTTACTAAAAGCTACAGCTAGACAGAGTCAGACTGGAAATAGGATAGATTACATTTCAGAAGTGAAGCTAACACAACAGAAGAGCATGAATGTTATTTAAAAAAACTAGCTTATAACTCCTGTTAATACTACAGCATAATTCAAAAGCTGTAAGACTGAGGCTTTTTGTGTTGTATTTTGCAGGAGGCTAAGCTGAACAGTCACAGCTGCTTTTACTCTTATAACAGAAGTTATTTTTCCAGGGAAAATGATTCTATGATTCTTGAATAGCTGGCAGAACAATCTCAAGAAAGAGCCCAGTCCAGTCTGTCCTGACATACTATGTTTTATTTGAGGCTGGCCTTTAAGGTTAGAACAGCCCACAGAAGTACTGTAGGCAGTGGGTCCTGAAGAAAGGGATAGCTGTTGTAATATTTTTTTCTTTAAAGTAGAGTTTTCCAAATTGAAAGATACAACACTAGATGGTGGATCAACAGCCCTATTCCTCTGCAATTCAGTGTTCTCCCAGGTTTTAAAAGCTTAATGAATCTCTCACAGAGAGGACTAGTCCCAGCATAATCCAAGAGTAACAAAATCTCATACAAAAATACATACAGTTCTATGTTGTTGGGTTTTTTGACCCATGGAGACAGGGTTTTCTAGAAACCCACCACTCTTCGACAACTAGAGACAACAGAAGTGGGAGATTTGCAAACTATTTTGTTTTAATGGATAACCAAATACAATTTGACAAATCACAAGCTTCCAAAATATATTAAGTGCCACTAATGCAGACAGAAAGTAATTTGAAAAGGCAATGGCCAGGTGATAGCAGGGGGAGGTAGAGAATGTGCATTTGATCTCCGATTAAGAGGTCTCCAGGAATCCAATACTCTACCTATTTGCTTTAATTACAGAGCAGACAACAGACAACTTCAACCAAAGACGACATAGAACCATTTCTGTGCATCATATTGCCTGCCACCATGATGCTCTTCCTGGCATTCCTGCTGCTCTTCCTGTACCGCCGCTGCCAGCGCCCCGCTCCGCAGGGGCAGATCTTCAGCATCGACCTCCCCGAGGCCCTGCCCGAGCACGACGTGGCCAATTTCCTTTCCGTGCTGCCCTGGAACAGCGAGCAGAGGTTCCACTACTCCACCCTGCTCCCTGACGCCACGTTCCTCACCGTGTGTTTGCCTCCCTCCTACGAGGAGGCCACCATGAAGACTTCTCTGGAGGAGGCTCACATTGAGCTCTCTCCAGACCCAGTGCCTCCTTACGAAGAGAGCGCGCTGCAGGCCAGCAGCACCAAATCAACTTCCTAGGGAAGCACCTCAGCTGAAGCATGCAGCCTCTCAAGGCACAACCGTGGAACTGCTATGGCCTTTAGAACGAGCAGAAGGACCCTAGATGAGGCACCAAACCAATGAGTTAATGAGGGAAGAAATGTGGAGTGACAGGGAATGAGTGTCTTCACCTCATCCTAGGATTCTCCACCTTCCATTTGTAGTGAGCATACACACACAGCCTAGCACCAGATCCGTCCCAGGCTGGTAATGCAGAAATTCCAGGTAACAAAGCGTGTCATGCCAGGATTAAACTTGAGGACAGGTGGGAATCTGTCCCTCTGCAATCCCTCAGCTACAAGGAAACACGAATTATGCTATAGATTCTCCAGTCGCTAAAAGGGCTTTTAGCACATACCTATTCCAGTCCGGCTTTTTCTTTTTTTATGTGTTTATTTTTAACAGAGTTTCTAACAAGCTGATCTACTCAGCCTGCGTGTGTCAATACCACAACATTCTGCAGTACTCTGGAATGATCACAACAGCTCTCAGGAAAGCAAATAAATGTATGACTTCTACCAGATTTCCAGCAACTGTCCCAAAGTTTCAAATGTGCACTGCGGATAAAGGCTGCCTTTTATCACAGCGGAACAATGAGGACAACAAGGGAAGACTTGAGCATTCTGGGTGAGGAAAACTCCAGGAGCACCACACAAGAGCACACTCGCACTGTTGCTGCAAGCTACTTGCCAAAGTCTTCAAGGTACACAGCCTGCAGACTACTGGCTTGACTTCTTTTCCAATTTACAAGTCTACAACAATAAACCCTGTGACCTATTTGGTGCAGCCTGTAAAAGAATTGGGGGAAAATAAAATCAAATGCACAAGAAAAAAATAAAATCTGGTCTGTATTTCAAAATGGCAATATACTCCCTTTCCCTTCATCACTACAGCAAAGTAAGTCTAATTCAAGTGCATTGGGGACAGTGGTTCAGCTTCTCAGGAGAGTTTGCACACACTCTTAGACAATGACATTATCTGTAATTTTTTCTTACAGGATAGCATTTTCACTATGTTGACAGATTCTCTTGTTATGGAATCCTGACAGCCTCAAAACTTATGACGGCTTCTTCCTTGCAGGTGTCAGTTATTCCAGGACATTACATTAGTCTGTGGCTTCCCAACATTAACAAGTATAATACTACATACTATTGTGTGCAGGCTTGACAGAACTCCTAAACCCAAAGGCTGTCCTGAATTGCACATTGCGATTCCAACAATTCTGATGATGTGTCAATGTCAGCCAATCCTGCTTTATGAATGTACCACATTCCTTAAAAAACAACAACAACACACACCAGAATAATGGAAGAAGAAACAATCACTATACAGCAGAAGAAAGGCCACTTTTGAGCTGCAGGTAGTTAAATTTCATGTTGTTAAGTTGACAGTGGCAAAATCACATCACCACAGTAACCAAGTAGTCCAGGTCAAAATGGATGATCCCACTCATACATTTCCCATAAAATCAGAAAGAAAATATCTGCCTTTTGTAATTCAGAAATGGGATTATTTTCTTGAACTATACTTTTGAGATCATTACCTTTTCTAATGTTCCCTTTTGGTCACCCAACTGTACGAAAAGCAGCAGCTTTTGGACAAAACTAAATACAATCAACCATTTTTCTTTTCAGATCGTGTCTGCGATGAGTTCTTGGTATTTGCTGATGCATTCAAAAGTATTTTACTGTTTCCCTGCATTTTGTTTACCTCCTTAATATCTGGTACATGCAGCTGTTGCCAGCTACAAGCAAAGCTGGAAAATGCAAGAGCCCCAAACAACATTCTACCTAATCAGCAAGGCACAACGGTTTGAGGTTGAAAGATAAATCACTTCTGCCTCTGGTGTCTGTATATGCCACTAACTTCAGCAGAATTGTACAGGTATGCTTGATAATTCAGCTGTTGTCATATTGAATTGAGCATATTTTGCCTTAAAAGATCTGCTGTGTTCTGAAACAAGTTACACTGTTCTTCAGCACAATTTCTTGTTTACCCTTACCAGGGCAGCTCCCGAAACACAACCCCTGGGCTCATCACTCTAAACTGCTCTCCAGTTACCTTAGTTCCAACTAAGTTCCAACTAAGGTAACTTCTTGAGTTATATTTGTTGTGACCAAGACCGATACACTTCTAGAACTAGTCCAGAATTGCTATATCTCAAAAAATATGGAGGGTGATTATCTCTGACACAGTATGTATTGGATAACTCTCAAATCCTGCCTTACACAAGTAGTTTACATTTGTTTGAATTACCATAGACTATTAAAACCCAATACTTGCTCAAATACGAATGAGCAGGTACATCCTCATGCCTGA
Source organism: Columba livia (assembly GCF_036013475.1). NCBI lineage: Eukaryota > Metazoa > Chordata > Aves > Columbiformes > Columbidae > Columba > Columba livia. Next base: position 61,459,086 of record NC_088604.1, read on the forward strand.
AATTATGCTTTTTAATAGACTGCTTTTTATTCCATCTGGAATTAGTATCCCTTACCTCATTCCAACACAGATTTGTCTAGTCTTGCATGTTAATTGTCCCTAGTGGGTTTTAATCTAACCAGCATCTCACTCTTAAACCTCCACTCCAAAAAAAAGGTCCAGTAGGACAAAAAAAGAGGATATTTCTCATGCAAACATATTGAAATTCATCTCCGTTGCCTAAAAGCTACCTCTGATCATATCAGCCTGCAGTGACATACATGCCAGTAACCACAGTATTGGTATTAGTGCTACTGGTGTGGACCAGCTATCAGGCCCCTGGGGCAAACACCTTCCACGTCCAAGAGGAGACCTCTCCATCTGAAAGGAACTTGTGTCTGGCAATACAGCGACCATAAGCATAGGGGGAAAAAACCTTTCATTTCAGCTCCACTAATCTGAAACTTCAAGGCCTAGAGCACATCATCTAAAAGAAAGATGTAGGAGTTGAGGCCATAGACAAGAAGACTGGGGAGAGACATTAAGAGAGACAGAAAAGGCAACTGCAAACAAAGTAAAATAAACAGCCTTCAAGCCTGCAGCAAACTGGACTGGTGCTAGTGAGATTAAAGTGCTGGAAGATTAAGTCAGAAAATAAATTCTTAAAAGTGAAATACAGTCTAAAAGTACCATAAAGCACTGACAGCGTCATCTGGACACATTAAGAAGTTAGACAAACACCTGTCAGGAGTGATGAAGGATGCTAGTTGGAGCAAGGAATGGATTAGATGTCTTCTCTGTATCCTTCCCTGTTCCTGTGCCCTAAAGCTATATCAAAGTAAATTTTGTTCATTATACCAAGTTTTGTAAGAAATCAAATGTCTGTTTCTTTGAAAATTTGATACCACAAAATTTCACATGCATCCAGAGATCACTGTAACCTAGGCACTGTACTTTATAACCACAAGGTCCTTATATACATTTTTCTTTGTTTAAATCTGGTAAAGATCAGGACTTACTAAATATTAATGTCTGCTAATACACACGTAAAGACTTACAAGTTGTGAACTCACTGTGATGCGAAGGATAATTGTATTTCAGTTTTCCATTAAGCATTACAAGACTCATTATGTATATACAACCCCTTGTTTATACTTAGTACAAAGCTATGGAACAATACAGGCCTCCTTTATTAAAGAGGCTTTCAAAAGCTTAGGGGGCAATCCCTGTGGCCTGGCGCCTCTGTAAGGGCTGTCAATCTCTTACTGACACGGGTCCATTACTCTGTAGACCAAGATGCACATACATCTCACACACACGCAAGTTATTTGTTCAGAAGACATTAAAAGGAAGACACCACAGGTAGTTTATACAAAGGGGTTCTAGTAAATAACCACTGGAAGTATGCAGCACGTATCTTCCATAATAATGCATTGGTTTAACATTGGTAAGAGTATCCTCTCTTCTTTTACTTGAAGGGGAAAGAAAACACATCTCTTTTTAGCCACAGTAGGAGCTCAGAAACTAAAAATCTTGGAGAAAATTTTTCCACGCTTGTACACAAACTGAGCATCTGTCACCTACTCCTTGCTGTGCTGAAATCTAAATGGCGACTCGCTGGTTTGCACTTGCCAGGCCACCGCGCCTGCTCCAGAGCAGACCCCGCGCTGAGAAAGCACCGCCTGCGCCCAAGGGCTAAATATGAGCCAACCGACGAGCGGCAGTGTTTTTGGGGGAGCAGCCAGCGCCGGGGAAGGCGGCGGCCGCTCACGCCGGGGCGGAGGGCGCGGAGCAGCACTGGTGGTGCCCGGGACGGACCCGGCTCTGCCGGCCCCCGCCCGGCAGGAGCGGCGCGGCTCCGCCCCATCGCAGCAAGCAGCCAATGGCGAGCCAGCCCGGCACTGCCGGCACGTAGCAGCCGGGAGCGGTGGCTGCGGCTGCTGTCTGCACATACCTTCCCCCCCTCCCCCCCCGCAACTAAGCCTCTTAATGCACTTTTTCAGCCCCCCCATAGTCTCACCGCTCGTTGTGACAATTGCCGTGAAGGTTTCTCTCCCCTCGTGCGTACCCCGGGCAGCGAAACAGCTGCCGCCGGCTGAGCACCGGCACCGTGGGCCGGTGTGGGAGCAGCCGCCCGCACCCGTACAAGGGCTTCCCCCCCACCCCTTAAACGTGGTTTCCGACTGAGGCCGTCAAGCGGTGTTTCCCTGTGTGCCTCAGGGTGCTGGAAATGATAACAACGTGCCAAAGCCACTCAGCAGCTCCAGGGGCGCCCGCGGGAGCGCTGGACCAAGCAGCAGCCTCGTCCAAAACCCCCAGTGACAATTTAACAGCGCTATATTGAGCCATTTAGCGCTTGTTACGTCCGCGTAGCTGTAAATATTTGGTAACAGATATTTGGCTCTGAGCAGACTAGCGCTTAATAATTTTTGCCTCAGTTTCCCTCACTAAAAACTCTGCACAGAGGGGTCGGGCAGGTTCCAAGCCCCGTCGGTGTTTGCTGCCGCCGCCGGGGCTGCCCGTGACCAGCAGGTTCCCTAGCGAGGTGACAGCATGAGGAGGCACAAGGCCCTGCAAGCAGCAAATGGCGAGAAATGCGAATGTAGTAGGACCAGGAGTCCCTTCCCCAACACCGAGGTGAGAGCTTGGACACTCCAACAGCTTCCTATAAAGGGTCACCAAGTACCTGCTGAATCACAGAGTTTGCTGCACAGCCACATGGGCTGCCCAGCGCTGATTTTTCACAACCTTAACTCACTGAACACAAAACTGCAGCAGCCCAGAAGCAGATTCCATAGGTCTGGCTCTGGAGAGGGCAGGGAGTTTGTCTTGCAGAGAGTCTGGTCATTAGCAGGGCTGAGACCTACAGCTGTCCAGTTTCAATCCACAGCCTCCATATATCTGACAGTCAGGGCACCCTTAATCTGGCTGTGAGGTAGGCAATTAGCTAATAGGTAGTAGTAGTAATAGTCCTTTCAGCAGTCAGCTTAAAGTCAAGAACTAAAAGAGGCAGCTTTCTTTTAAAGCCACAGCCTGTTCACCAAAGGAAGCATTTAACACATAGCTTCCTCTTAATCTGCTTTCCAGTTTCCTCTTGAAGGCCTTCTGTATTGCATACTCTGGTTTCACTGCTTTTACCACTCAAAGTTATAACTTAAGATAAAAAACTTAAGATTTACTGAAAAATGAACATTGGTAGGACAATGTCTGTAATATGTAACACAACCTGAACATTTAACTTGAACCTGCTTGATTACAAACATTTTGAGAGGATTTCCATGGCTGTTTTTCATACTGTACAAGTTCTTTCTTCAGTTTTTTTTATAGCTCCCTGAGCAACAAATTTTCCCTGACACAGTATTATGAAGGCAGGTATCCTTCCAACAGAAGGAATTACTTCTGCTCTGGGTCACAGTCAATAAAACCACAACAAATATTGTAATGTAACTAAACACTCTGCACTTACCAAAATACCTGGAACAAACAGTGCCTGACCAGCCATAGGAAAATAAATTTCAGCTCTGGTCCAGCACTGCAGATGTCTTCAGATACAACTGCCACCTGCATTGAGCTTTTCAAAGCTCATATCAAAACTAACTTCAACTCTTAAGAACATTTCACCTGTGGCCTGTTTTTTGCAGAGCAATCAAGGAGTTCCCAGGATTTAAAGGAACCCTTAAGCAATCTTTATGCAACCAAAATATAAGTTAAGCTAGTCTGGCTAGTTTCAGTTAGATGCTAGTGCTGCTCTTGGCTTCCTTCAGAATTACCCAGCTGCTGCCACCTGGCCCAGCCTTTCCAATCCCCCAGACAGCTGTGGTCTTCTCTCCTGCCTATCTGTGAGTAAATTTAACTCTTTCCAGTCATCAGAGAGGATATAACTGTGCCAAATAAACACCTCCTAGGGAGAGGAATACTCTTTTTGTCAGGTCTGGAAAGTGCTTGGCCCACAGAGGCCTGTCCTTGTTCCTAACAGGCTTGCTACAAAACAATGTTCAGTGCCAGTAGTGATCCTTCAGGCATTCTCTGTCAGATCACAGTGCTAGGAGCCTACTGCATAGCTGAGGAGAAAGGGTGTGCTGGGTAACAAAGTTTCCTCAGGAAATTAGTCTAATATAATATGATTATGTTGCATGTCATCTCAGAGTCCTTCCTTCTCCTCCTACCGGCTTTTCCGCCCTGTTATGGCCTCTCTGCGAAATCTATATGAACTTAGATAATTTCAACAGTATAAAGTTTCTTTCAGTTTCATGGAAACTCAGTTTTCAAGGAAAGTGACCATAATACTAAGGGAAAGACTAATAGTATTAGGTCATCTCTTGTAAGACGCTAAGAAAATCCACATAGAAGAAAGACTCCATAAATACAGTGAGCATGTTACTGCTGCGTGCACTGTGCGATGGAGCAGAGAATCCAACAAGACGTGAAGGTACAGAAAAACAGGTGTTCCTGCTTGGTTGCCCACAGAACTATGGCAGAACAATGGAGTTATATGACATTTATTTGCGGTGTTACTGCCCTTTGTACAGAATTAAAGGAGCAAACGCAGCCTTTGAACAAGCCACCAAGATAGATGCTTTCTTAAATTTCATGGTCTTTAGCTGACCTGCTGGAGTTTCTGTGTGCCATTTAGCTGTTTTTACTTATCTGGTTTTCTGAAGGGATGAAAATACAGGTGGTGCCCCAGTGAGCCCAGTGCATATCCACTCTGCATCCACCTTTGCCATCTCCCGTTGATGCTACTCAAAACACCAGGGTGATCGAGTTAATCTACTGGAATTGGTTATTTTCACTGAAGAAAGAGCAGAAATTAATGCAACTGCCAGGTGTGGATTAATTCGTGTGGTGCTGCCAAATGGTTTGTGTCCCTATAATCCAAAGAGAATTTCCAGAATAATAAAGTTAGTAAACTAGTACCTACTTGCCTGCCAAAACCTGGTCTGAATGGGCCTGTAATACAGAAAAATTCATTACCCTCTTATCATAGGTATTCACTGGGGTGAATCTTATGCTTAACCCCCACATTTTTCCTTGTTTTTTTTCTTACAAAGGCCACAATTTATGCAGAATATATCACATCAGATTACATATTATTCTTTTATAATCACACGTTTTTCCCTATTTGATTGTGTGAGTAAGCAGAGGCAGGATGCAGAACAACCACAAAACCACAGATAAAATGCAAAGAGTAAATTTATTTTCGTTACCTCACCAACCAGTGGGATCCCCAGAGCAGCACCCGGGCAGAAGCACACAGGTGGGGACACGGGCATCGTGGAGCTCAGGCCATGCTAGAGGATCACCGAACCTGCTGGTTTTGCCACACAGTTAGTATGATATATGTATTTTTCTACACCCCAGCTGCAGGTCACTTGAACTTGTTTGTAATCCTCCTCGCCAATCTTCCGTTATTATCCCCTTTTACCCCCTCGCTCAAGGGACCGCACCCGCTGGGGCTGGCAAAGCTGGAGGTGTCCATCTGCGCTCGCAGGGTGTAGGGCCAGGTAACTTACAGAAGCACGTAATAAACACGTATAGGAAAAGGAATAAACATATCACTACACCAGTGCTTTGAATCAGGTGTCCCACCCATCCTGCCAGCCAGGCACCACCAGTAAGTTGTTTTGTTTGATGCATTAAGTCCTGTGGATGTCGAATGTCATCCTCTAAACTGGCTGATTCATCAGCTGTGTTGAAGCAACATATGCCTTCAAAACCAGAGACACGTTTATGGTGTCAAAGAAGGAGATAGTCCACCGCCACTGATTTTGTAATGTTCCTTGGGGTGCAGCCATTACCTGCTCAGAAAAAAAACCAAGGAGGAACACAAATATCAAAAGCATTTAGCATAGTATAATCCTGTAACACTGGGGTTGGCACGCCAGTGAAACACGTTGTCAAAAGATCTGCAGCTGTTAATCCTCCCTCGATACCAAAGGCAGATGAGTTAGTTACAGTAGAGGCCAACCAAATCCAAGTATTTACATGCTGATCTCATGGAAATGTATCCAGGACATATGCTTTTAGTACAAGACTATAAAGCATGACAGGCCAACTTGTGACAAGGGAGGAAAACAGGAGTGTCTTCTCCTTCCGGTAATACGTATGCCATTGCTCCAGCTCCTTCAGCTAATATTATTCTGGGTTTGATAACCTGGTGTGAGGTTATTGCCCACATAGATAGAAGGGCTCTGGTTTGCGCTTTTTCAGATTGAACTTCAAACCGATGCAGGGTTTGTGACACCAATAATATGGTTTCAGTGCTCTCTCCTCTAGATAATGCACAGATATTCGTTGAAGATACCTGAAACACAAGAACTTGAGAATTTGATATCAACAGAGGATGTAAAATAGGAGAAGCTGGGGTACAGAACCATATGGCATTCTCAGCGGTTACTATACGAATATGCACGTCTAGAGTTATAGGTCGTGGTCCCATCACACAATCTGTTGGTGTAAACAATTCCATTTACAATGCAGTT